>NW_022589724.1:6139219-6209632 GCF_004348235.1 Phoca vitulina | reverse complement strand
TCTTTCAAAGAACCAGCTCCTAGTTTCGTTGATCTGTTCTACTGTTCTTTTGGTTTCTATTTCATTGATTTCTGCTCTGATCTTTATTATTTCTCTTCTCCTGCTGGGTTTAGGCTTTATTTGCTGTTCTTTCTCCAGCTCCTTTAGGTGTAGGGTTAGGTTGTGTACTTGAGACCTTTCTTGTTTCTTGAGAAAGGCTTGTATTGCTATATACTTTCCTCTTAGGACTGCCTTTGCTGTATCCCAAAGATTTTGAATAGTTGTGTTTTCATTTTCATTGGTTTCCATGAATTTTTTTAATTCTTCTTTAATTTCCTGGTTGACCCATTCATTCTTCACTAGGATGCTCTTTAACCTCCATGTATTTGAGTTCTTTCCAACTTTCCTCTTGTGATTGAGTTCTAGTTTCAAAGCATTGTGGTCTGAAAATAGGCAGGAAATGATCCCAATCTTTTGGTACCGGTTGAGACCTGATTTATGACCTAGGATGTGATCGATTCTGGAGAATGTTCCATGGGCACTAGAGAAGAATGTGTATTCCGTTGCTTTGGGATGGAATGTTCTGAATATGTCTGTGAAGTCCATTTGGTCCAGTGTGTCATTTAAAGTCTTTATTTCCTTGTTGATCATTTGCTTAGACGATCTGTCCATTTCAGAGAGGGGGGTGTTAAAGTCCCCCACTATTATTGTATTGTTGTCAATGTGTTTCTTTGCTTTTGTTATTAATTGCCTTATATAATTGACTGCTCCCATGTTAGGGGCATAGATATTTACAATAGTTAGATCTTCTTGTTGAATAGACCCTTTAAGTATGATATAGTGTCCTTCCTCATCTCTTATTACAGTCTTTGGTTTAAAATCTAATTTGTCAGATATAAGGATTGCCACCCCAGCTTTCTTTTGGTGTCCATTAGCATGGTAAATGGTTTTCCACCCCGTCACTTTAAATCTGGGGGTGTCTTTGGGTCTAAAATGAGTCTCTTGCAGACAGCATATCGATGGGTCTTGTTTTTTAATCCAATCTGATAGCCTGTGTCTTTTGATTGGGGCATTTAGCCCATTTACATTCAGGGTAACTATTGAAAGATAGGAATTCAGTGCCATTGTATTGCCTGTAAAGTGACTGTTACTGTATATTGTTTGTGTTCCTTTCTGGTCTATGTTGCTTTTAGGCTCTCTCTTTGCTTAGAGGACCCCTTTCAAGATTTCTTGTAGGGCTGGTTTTGTGTTTGCAAATTCCTTTAGTGTTTGTTTGTCCTGGAAGCTTTTTATCTCTCCTTCAATTTTCAATGACAGCCTAGCTGGATATAGTATTCTTGGCTGCATATTTTTCTCATTTAGTTCTCTGAATATGTCCTGCCAGTCCTTTCTGGCCTGCCAGGTCTCTGTGGATAAGTCTGTTGCCAATCTAATGTTTCTACCATTGTAGGTTACATATCTCTTCTCCCGAGCTGCTTTCAGGATTTTCTCTTTGTCTCTGAGACTCGTAAGTTTTACTATTAGATGTCGGGGTGTTGACCTATTTTTATTGACTTTGAGAGGGGTTCTCTGTGCTTCCTGGATTTTGATGCCTGTTTCCTTCCCCAAATTAGGGAAGTTCTCTGCTATAATTTGCTCCATTATACCTTCTGCCCCTCTCTCTCTTTCTTCTTCTTCTGGGATCCCAATTATTCTAATGTTGTTTCGTCTTATGGTATCGTTTATCTCTCGAATTCTGCCCTCGTGATCCAGTAGTTGTTTATCTCTCTTTTCCTCAGCTTCTTTATTTTCCATCATTTGGTCTTCTATCTCACTGATTCTTTCTTCTGCCTCATTTATCCTAGCAGTTAGCGCCCCCATATTTGATTGCACCTCATTAATAGCCTTTTTGATTTCGACTTGGTTAGATTTTAGTTCTTTTACTTCTCCAGAAAGGGTTTCTCTAATAACTTCCATGCTTTTTTCAAGCCCAGCTAGTATCTTTAAAGTGATGATTCTGAACTCTAGATCTGACATTGTACTAATGTCCATATTGAGTAGGTCCCTGGCAGTCGGTACTACCTCTTGTTCTTTTTGTTGAGGTGATTTTTTCCGTCTTGTCATTTTGTGCAGAGGAGAATAGATTAATGAGAGAACAAAATGGTAGCAGGGTAATAACGTCCCCAGAAAATATACTCTAAACGAATCAGAAAAGACCTGAAGCAGTGGGAAAAGAAAGGGAAAGAGAGAAAAAAGAAAAAGAAAGAAAAAAAGAAAAAAGAAAAAGATACAGATAAAGATAAAAACAAACAAAAGCAGAACAAAACAAAACAAAACAAAAACAGAATGTGATCAGATATGATCAGGCTGGTTTATAGATCAGTGCCACACACTAGATTTTGGGTGTATTTTGGTCTGTTAAAAGAAAGTCCCTCCCAAAATTTTAAAGAAAGAAAAACTTATATATGTACAAAAATAAGGGTTGATATGATGAAGGGATGGAATATGACTGTAAAGATGGAAATTATAAAAAAATTTATAAAAGGATTTGATAAATTGTTTGAAAAAAGAAAGAAGAGGATTAAAAAAGAAAAAGAAAGAAAGAAAAAAGGGAGAGAATGTGATCAGGCAGGGGAGTAGAAAAAAACCATACACTAGAGATTTAGAGTATATTTTGATCTGTTAGAAGAAACTATCTCAAGATTTTAAAGAGAGAACAACATATATATATGCCAAAAATACGGGTAACTACTATGAAGGGATAGAATATGACTTTAAAAATGAAAAATAAAAATGTTTTTTTTTTTAAAAAAGGGATTGATAAGATGTTGGTTGAAAAAGGGAAAAAGAAAAATTCAAAAAAAAAAGAAAAAAGAAAAAAGAAAAGAAGACAGTTAAAAAAAAATAATTTACTTTGAAAGACTAAAGAATCATGGTTAAAAAAGCCATGGATTCTATGTGCAGTATTCCCCTAGCGCTGGAGTTCTGCCGTTCTCACTGATCGGTAAACTTGGTCTTGGCTGGCTGTTCTCGCTGATCTTCTGGGGGAGGGGCCTGTTGCCGTGGTTCCCAAATGTCTTTGCCGGAGGCAGAATTGCCCCGCCCTTGCCGGTCCGGGCTAAGTAATCTGCTCGGGTTTGCTCTCCGGAGCTTTTGTTCCCTGCAAGCTTTCCGTACAGCTTTGGAGGCGGAGAGTGAAAATGGCGGCCTCCCAGTCACCGCCCCAGAGGAGCCGAGAACTCGGGGTCCCGCTCCTCAGCGAGCCCCCAGAGAAAAGCAGTCAGTCACTCCCGTCTCCCCGGTCTCCGGCCACACTCCGCGCTCACCCAGCCTGTGACCGCGCGTTTCTATCTCTGGCACCCGACCCCGGGTGGAGTCTCCAAACCCAGCAGATCCCCGCGGTGTGCTCCCGCGCCACTCCTCCCGGGGGAAGGAAGGGGAGTCTCCCTGGATCTGCCGCTTGTTGGGTCCCTGCTGGAGGAGCAGTGGCCCGACTGTGCCGCGGATCACGGTTTATGGCAACCCCGAGCTGAGAGCCCGCGCCTCGGCTCCGTCTCTGCAGCCAGCTTCCCTGCTCCGATACCTGGGAGCTCTGCCGCACTCAGGCACCCCCGGTCTTTCTGTGACCCCGAGGGTCCTGAGACCACGCTTTCCCACGAGGGTTCCACCCCCCACTTAGCCACCGGAGTGACGTCCCTCAGCGGAGCAGACTTCTAAAAGTTCCGATTTTGTGCTCCGCGGCTCTATCACTTGCCAGAAGCGGCCGACGGAGGCCCCTCCCCCGCCGTCTATCCTCCCAAATATCGCCTCGGATTCACTTCTCCGCACGTCCTACCTTCCAGAAAGTGGTTGCTTTTCTGTTCAGAGAGTTGTTGCTATTCTTTTCTTCGATCTCCTGTTCAGTTTGTAGGTGTTCAGAATGGTTTGATCCCTATCCAGCTGAATTCCTGAGAGGAGACGAAATCCAGGTCTCCTACTCCTCCGCCATCTTGCTCCGCCCCTCCATAAAAGAATTTTTTAAAAGAATACTGGCTTGCTTGTAACATTGAAAATATAGTTGAATAATCTGATCTCAGGTGAAACTGGGTGATTCTGGACATAGAAAGCATGAGCTGTTGGAGAGCTTCTTGAAGGTACTGCCGTTGGAACAACTCAGCCTTGACTTTTCTATGGAAAGAATGTTGATTGCCCTCGTTTATGTGAAGAGGTGCCCATTTCAGGGAAGACTGAAGAGCCATGTCTTCCTGAAAGGAAACAATAGACAAAAAGAACAGACAACCTCACTAAGGACGAAAAACCCATCCCCATGTGTATGTTGGCTATTGATATGAACTGCTTCTTCTCTACATGCCCTTGACTTCCTCAACTGCTATGCTTATTCTTTTCTTAAGTTGTAATATCGTTTTTTAATTATGTTAATCACCATACATTACATCATTAGTTTTAGATATAGTGTTCCATGATTCATTGTTTGTGCATAACACCCAGTGCTCCATGCAGAACGTGCCCTCTTTAATACCCATCACCAGGCTAACCCATCCCCCCACCCCCCTTGTAATATCTTTTTTTATATTAAGAAAATATACCCCATATTTTTCATATTCATTATCAATCTTTTTTTCTAGCTTGATTTTTTTTATTTTTATTTTATTATGTTATATTAATCACCATACATTACATCATTAGTTTTTGATGTAGTGTTCCATGATTCATTGTTTGCGTATAACACCCAGTGCTCCATTCAGTACATGCCCTCCTCAATACCCATCACCAGGCTAACCCATCCCCCCACCCCCCTCCCCTCTAGAACCTTCAGTTTGTTTCTCAGAGTCCATCGTCTCTCATGGTTCGTCTCCCCCTCCGATTTCCCCCCCTTCATTTTTCCCTTCCTGCTGTCTTCTTCTAGCTTGATTTTGCATTAAAATTTTGAATATAATATGGGAGTTTATTTGTAAAAATTTTTAATTTTTATATAGTTAAGGAAATAGGTTGCTCATGTTATCATTCCTGCCCTCACTCTTGTGTTGCCAGTGTTATTCCCAGCCTAATAATTCTATTTAAATTTATTATCATAGCTACTGTATTTGGTGCTTTATCTTACTATTTATATGTATTCTCTTGTGCTTTGCTTATTATTATGTTTTGCTCTTTTTTATCTTTTTTTTCTCTTTTATTCTGTGCTGCTAGTCCTTCTCCTGTCTTATACTCTAATTTCACCAACTGGCCTTTTGCTGCTCCTGTATTCAGAAACTGCCACTTCATGCCCCAGTGCCAATAGTCACAGTTTGGAGGTTTTATTTCTCAGAGTCTAGATACTTCCTCAGTATCTTTACAGACTTCCCAAATCCTCTGAGTCTAGGAGGAGCAAAAAGTTCTATTAGAAACACCAGCACCATCCTTGTCACTGATGCCTACTAACTGACTTTCATTCTGTTCTCTTTCCATGAGGATTTGACCCCACCTCTGCCCTCCTCCTGGTCAGGAGTCGAGGGACAACAGTGAAGCAGTCCCAACACTGAGGAAAAGTTATCTTCCGAGAGCAACACAAATAAGAATCAACACTATACCCGGCCCAAAGTAGCATGCCAGAACTACACATTGTCTGAATAGCAAATGGAGTTTAAATAATTAAAAACATTAAACACAGCCTGAATATCAAGTCCTAAAAGGATTATTTTTTAAATCTCTTACTAGAGAAGTCTTCAAATATATGCAAAAGTAGAGAAAATATTTTAATGAACCTTTCTTGTGCGCATCTCCTGGTTTCAACAACTAGCAGGATATTCAGAGCACTCCTTAAAGGAGATTAGCATATCAAAATAGAGTAATTGGCAGCATTTCTCTCAGCAGCGTTCATAGCAATACACTCCTGAAAAATCTCAATGGCTGCTATAAGCCTCCTACAACTAGCAGTATCAAGTTCATTTCTCCCATCATGCATCAATATCTATAATACTGTGGGAGATAAAAAGTAAATGAGATATTCATACATGGAATCCACTGATACATGAGCAATACAAGAATATATAATGGATATTTAAAACTGAAATGGGTTCAAGTTTGTATGGCTTTGCCATTTTCTGGTAGTGTATTCTTGGGCATGTTAAAGTTGTAGCACTGTTTCCTTCTCTAAGAAAATGAAAAACAATATCTATTTCTTAAGGTTTTATAGGGATCAAATGAAATTTTGTATTTCTACGCTCTATACAATGTTTTGTGATATCTAATAGAAGTAAATCTTCCCCATCCAAAAAAACTTAAATAGATATCCAGAATTCACTTGTTAATTATGAACTTCCTGTTAATCACGCCAAATAATTTAGACCAAACATTTTTAACAATTTTACTTTTTGTTTAATCTTGAGGCTGAGATGAGGCCAAGTTGAGGGTATGAGTTGTCAAATCAAACCTGAAGGAATATGCAGGAGGCTACTACTGAGGATAAGGGTCTGGAGATATCCAGCCAACAAAGATTTTATGCAGAAGGATCAGATGAGTCATGTTCCAAACTAGACAGAAGAAAGTAGCCAAAGAATAGTTTTCACATAGCAAACTCAGGAGAGCTTTTTAGGTCTAGTTCTAAGGTAAACACTGAAGTCTTTACTATATTAAAAAAACAAGAAAGAAAAAGAAAAAAATGAAAAGAACCTGAGGTTTCTCTCAATCTGTTGGAATACTGCAGCATTTAATATTGTGTTTTTTTTAAAGATGCCACAGCAACATTTAAACAAAAAGATTCGTATGATGTATATTAAATTTTTAAAAGCAGAACACAAAAGTGTGTGAATACTGTAGGCACAACCATATAAAATGTTGATTTATGAGACTAAGGAGTAATCGGGGCCAGAAAACATGAAACAGCTACTATGTTAAGAAGGTGGGATTGTTTTCTTTTTCCAACTTCCTATGTTATAAAATTGTGCAATAAATAATAAGGTAAGAAATAAGTCTGTGGGGCTGAAGGAAGGCTGAGTGAGATCACAGTCTATCAGAGGGTACAAGTCTCGTAAGAGTATTGGGCCAAGACTGAATCTCAGGGAATAAGCACAGGGTGATTTGCTAAGCTAACCTTCCTCACCTTTGTCATGCCAGAGGTAGAGAGAGAGAGCAGAACCTTGAGAAGAAAGTCCTGCAGTAGGTAGAGGGAGATAAGAAATTATTGATGGAGACAGACCAATGCTGGTGTTTGGTAGTAACCTTCTTAAATACATGAGTAGGAAGTCCATTGTCAACCAAGATTTGACCTTTGTTAAGATCTCTTAGTTAGCTTCACACACTCCTAAAGTCAGGACTTAGAACTTCTTCTGTCACCAGCAGAAACCATACTCAGCAGTCTAGATACTGCTTCCATAGGGAAGGAAAGGAAACATTTTCTCTCACATACCCACCAGCACATCACAAGGTTTCTTCTGAAGATCCTCTAGCTTTACTAATAGCCAGGGAGTTTTCCATCTTCACCTTTTTTCCACTCACTATTTAACCTGTCCAACCTTTCTTTTCTTTGTTTCCCAATCTTTCCCCAGCTCGGTATAACTTCCTCTTCTTATTCAGGAAAAGTTAGTTTGGCTGCTGCTGCACACCCTCAGACATCCCTTCACTCAGCAAATAAAGGGCTTCCGGTTACCAGAATCCACTCTTCCAGGAAGGCACTAGAGATTGAAGGATATATATTTTTTTCTTTTTTCATTGTCATTGGATACCCTTTACATGTGCTTATAATCAATCAGTATGAAGTTTTTAATCTCCAATATGTATTAGTGACAGAAAAACCTAATTAGAAGACATTGCATTTCCTAGATGTAAAATTATCATTCCAATTTTATTTTGAAAAATTTTTTTTAAGATTTTATTTATTTGCGAGAGAGAGAATGAGAGACAGAGAGCATGAGAGGGAGGAGGGTCAGAGGGAGAAGCAGACTCCCTGCTGAGCAGGGAGCCCGATGTGGGACTCGATCCCGGGACTCCAGGATCATGACCTGAGCCGAAGGCAGTCGCTTAACCAACTGAGCCACCCAGGCTCCCCATTCCAATTTTATTTTGGAAATGAAAATATGTAAGGACTTTAAAGTTAAAAAACTACACAATTTGGCATTTTTAATATGCCTGTGCTATTTGCAGTCATATGTTTCATCTAGAAATGTGGCACAATGGTCAAAAAAAGAAGTGGTATTAATCAAAAAGGGAACCTTAGTAAATTTTTTAAAAAATGTGAAGCAGAAAAAACTGTCATTCATGCATTTCTAATGAATCTGGGCATTATACAAATAAAACATGGTAGTTCTAGCTTTTGAGTTCCAACAAATGAATTCTGTATCCTAGTGGAATAGTCATTGCTTTTGAGTATGCTGCAATTCACTTTTCATCACCCAAAATTCTGTAACCTAAAATGAGAAGGAAAATACATCTTTCCCCATGAGAGATTGTGACAATTTCTTAATTATAATTGAGGAGCTCTCTGAAAATGAGTAAGTGGTACATAAATTATTTAACTCATATTCACCTTTAGGGTAAGGAAAAAGTGGAGCTTTTTCAGTTCTCTTTATATACTATTTTTAGATAAAGACTACACTAACTGCTATAACAAACAACCTTAAAATTTCCGATGCTTAATTAAATAAAGATCTATTTTTCAATTACATCACAGTCTAGTTAGTGCACAGCAGACAGAAAGTTCTGTCCTCCAGGGTCATTTAGTTACCCAAACTAGTATGTTCTCTGTTTAGCTTCTCTGTCTTCTAGGGCCTTGATGTCTTTTATCGGGTTCCCTACATATGGTCAATAGATAAGGAAAATGTGTGCGTGGGGGGGAGGGGGGTGTGGGTGTGTGTGTGTGTGTGAGAGAGAGAGAGACAGAAAAACATGTAAGGTTTAGAGGTAGGCAAGACTGGAAGTGGTGCCTCATATTTGTTCATCTACCTTTCCTTGGCGAGAATCCAGTTGCAAAGACTGATTAACTGCAAGGGGGCTGGGAAAGATTATCAGTGTACCCAGAAACAGAAATATTGGAGAGCAACAACTTTCTGTGCCACAAGTTCACTGTCAAGACACATGAAAGACTCTCTTCAACATTTCCTGCGATATAGAGGTACTAAAGTCACAGAAAAGAGAGATGCACAGGGGTTCAGGAGTCATTTACTACCACCATCCCACATGTTTAGATATCAGAAAAAAAGAAATACATGGATATTATAGTTTAAAAAGCTAGTTAATGGTAGAGTTGCAACAATAATTCAAGTCTCTTGATTTCTTAGTTCAGTGTTCTTTTCACCATATCCCATGTCTTCACTAAAATTAACATGGTATAGAGATTTGATTTAATATGGGGTAACTCTGGAAAGCCAAATGAGAAACCAGTGATTAAAGTGAAAGAGAAATGATTTATACTCAATCTATAATATATAGTTGGTCCAAGAAGAAATGGGCTGCCTAGTAAAATAATACATTTACCATTAGTGGAGTATTAAGTGAAAGCTCCATGGCCAGTTGGGAGGTTGCTATAATAAAGATTTGTATCAGGTAAACTTAGTGGTTCTTTTCAACTGTAAAAACTATAATAAAAAATTGTCTGTTTTCATTTTTCTTTTGTGGTCAGAAATGTAAATATTTCATGGTTGTCTTTATAGGAAACATGTTCATCCTAATGAAAAATATAATCTTCATGACAAGTGCTCTTATCTTTTACTTTTAAGGTCTTGGTCTATTCAGATCACACACACACACACACACACACACACACACACATTTTGAAACTTTATCTGAAGTAACCAAAATCAAAGTCAAAAATGGCCACATTAATCAAAATGCAGAGAAGAGAAATGGGTAAAGTCTCAGTCCTGCCCAAATCCTGTAGCAGTCCTTACTGAGGCCAGATATTTTGTAGATATTTGACGCCATTAGCCTCACCAAAATTGGGGCACTGAGAGAAAAGAATTAACAAGGGTCTTAATTCTTCCTGTCCCTCCTTTGGAGTACCCAAAGTATTATTCCCCTGACCCAGTATCCTTGTAAACACTCTGATAAGATCCACTAGCAAGAAGGTAAGTTCTTATCTAAGGATGTTTTTGTAAAATATACCTGATCTCTCTGGATAGCGTTAACCTTCATAATAAAAGCTATTTTGGGCGCCTGGGTGGCTCAGTTGTTAAGTGTCTGCCTTCAGCTCAGGTCATGATCCCAGAATGCTGGGATCAAGCCCCACATCGGGCTCCCTGCTCAGCAGAGGGCCTGCTTCTCCCTCTCCCACTCCTCCTGCTTGTGTTTCCTCTCTATCAAATAAATAAATAAAATCTTAAAAAAAAAAAAAAAGCTATTTTACCAACAAAAATGGGCTTATTTGGGAATAACAGAATTGCAATCAAGACATGCAAGTTTGGCCAAACCATGAGCAAGTCCTACAAACAAAGAAGGACATTATTTTGTGGGGCAGAAGGAGGAAGTTGGGAGGAGCTGTTTTGAATGAAAAGCCATTGGAGAATAGCAAGAGTTCAGGGTGGTAACATTTTTCATTGGCTGAGTTGCAGGGGTAGTTGATTTCTTGTAAAAGATTCAATGTACATCTTTTCCTGTTGGAGCCTGTAATTGATCATTCTTTAGTGTTGAGGATTCTTCTGTTAGGGTCTGTAATTGACAGTTCTTCCTATAATTGATGTTGAGTGGTAAGGCTTCTCCTTCTAGCATCACACTCATTTTAGTGAGGTTTCCCTTTATTAATTTTCACATTAATTTAATCAAACCTATAATTTTATGGAATTGTGGGATATAGCTGAATACAGAAGCTCTCTACTAACCTAATAGAACATACAAACTAAGAAAGAAACCCAAACATGAATGGCTTCCCCTGTGCCAACCTGAACCACATATAGTTGATGTTGATCACTCTGAACCAAAACATGTCTTGAAGGAAATAGGACTTCAAAGATCCTCATCTGGTGGGATCAGGACATTTAGAGCCCCATGTGGAGTTTTTGGATTCTTTGTGCTTATATTCTTTGTTTATGCTGAGTAAATGTTGATGCAGGGATGATCTATGATTTGTGTGAATCTGCTTTGACAATTCAGCCTTGTGTCTTCTAAATTTCAACCAATAAAGACAAAGTTTATTCCAAGGTACAAAAGGTGAGTCTTTTAAATTATAAAAAAAATACTGTAGATGCCTAAAAAGGTATATTCCTCCAACTTTGTTTCCTAATACAGTCATATAAATAAATACAGTGTCATGCTTTGTATCATCTTGTTAGGGAAGCAACACATTCATAGAGTAACAAATAATAAGACTTGAAAATTTTGATTATTCATTAATAGACTGCATTGAGATAGTGAGTATCTACCATCTGGAAATACTCCATCCCATACAATAGCCACACAGGGCTAAGGAGCAATTGAAATGTGGCTGGTTTGAATTGAAAGATACTGTAAGTATAAAGTATACACAGGTTTTGAAGACACCAAAAAATGAATGTAAAATATTGGTGATAATTTTATGTTGATCATTTGTTGGAATGATAATATTTTGGATAGATTGGCTTAAACAAAATACATCAGTAAAATTACTTTTTTAAAAACTTTCTTTAGTGACTCTACATGAAAATTAAAATAAGATATGAGTCTCACGTTATATATGAGGTTAACATTACAAAGCATAAATTACATAGTCAAGCTTCTGGATTAATTAAATAGCCCCATTCATATAAAGTAGCATTTTTGTTTCTTTGTTTGTTTGTTTGTTTGATTGTTTGTTTTATTGACCCAAAGAATAGGTAGTGCAGTGTAGTGGGTAAGAGGTTGCTCTCTGACATGGTCCATTGCTCAGTTGCACTGCTCACTAGCTGTATGACCTTGGTCAAGTTACTTAAATTTTCCAAGCTTCAGGTCCTTTCCTCCTCAGCTAACCAAGAAGAATAATAGAACTTATATCATTGTGCTTCAGTGGCTGGCACAGAAAAACTCAATAAATGCTAAACCTCATTATTATTACTACTATATAGGTTCTGCCTATCTTTAGATTAATCTATGAAATACTGTCTATTGCATGTATAACCACCACTTACCAAGTGATAGTCAGACCTTGACACAACAGGTGCCTCTCTCTCCATAATTTAGAGTTGAAAACAAACTAAATATCAATAATAGGGAAATGTTTACCATAATTTATTAAGATTCAGCTATTAATGGAGGTTCCTCAAAAAGTTAAAAAAAGAGCTACCCTACGACCCAGCAATTACACTACTAGGTATCTACCCAAAGGATACAAACATAGTGATCTGAAGGGGCACCTGCACCCCAATGTTTATAGCAGCAATGTCCACAATAGCCAAACTATGGAAAGAGCCCAGATGTCCATCAACGGATGAATAGATAAAGAAGATGTGGTATATATATACAATGGCACACTACTCAGCCATCAAAAAAAAATGAAATCTTACCATTTGCAATGACGTGGATGGAACTAGAGGGTATTATGCTAAGTGAAATAAGCCAATCAGAGAAAGACAATTATCATATGATCTCACTCATATGTGGAATTTTAAGAAACTAAACAGAGGATCATAGGGGAAGGGAGGGAAAAGTAGAACAAGACGAAATCAGAGAGGGAGACAAACCATAAGAGACTCTTATCTATAGGAAACAAACTGAGGGTTGCTGGAGGAGAGGTGGGGGGGATGGGGTAACTGGGTGATGGACATTAAGGAGGGGATGTGATGTAACGAGCACTGGGTGTTAGACCCAACTGATGAATCACTGAATTCTACCTCTGAAACTAATAATACACTATATGTTAATAATTGAATTAAAATTTTAAAAATAAAAAGATTCAACCATTAACATGATAATTATAAATTCTTTTAAGTATCATATTTATGGAAAATTGCCCTCAGAGTATGACCCAATCAAATTACTTTGCCTCTTTGTGACTCACTTTCTTCATTCTCAAAAATGGAAGAATTAAATAAGGTGCTGCATATAAAACATTTTAAATATTGTCTAGCACTAGGATACTCTCAATATATGTTAACTGTTAGTGTATAGTTATAGGAAGTGAAATGTAACAATATTAAAGCAGATTTCAAAAAAGGGGGAAAGACCACTCACTATGACATCTTCCTGAACAATGTTACTATTTTCTTTCAGTCTTTGTCCATGTATACTCACATTGTTTATATCTAATTAGAGTATGCTTATGAACCGTTTTGTAAAGCCAACTACAAAAGTGATTCTATGTTACAATCCTTATATTTAAAACTCTGAAAATACATATACATATTTCCAAAACACAAAGGAAACAGGTAAACCACTTTAACTTATGGGCTGCAGGGAGTGTTGGATGATTTTCTTCCCTTTTGATTTGGGTTAATGTCGTTAGTGCAATAAGGGGTGAAAAAAGTTAATTCTTAAAATTGATACTGCTAGAAAAGCACTGAATCATGAAGGATCCCAAAGGACAAAACATGATTTCCACAATGCTTGCTACCATCTTATTGATTATGTTCTTGTGAATAAAGGTAGTTAAGAAATCATTTCTTATTTGATAGCATATTTCATGTCAGACTTTCAGAATAGAACAACAATAAATTTGAAAAGCAATTTCAAGGAGACCATTCACTAGAGCAGATATGTTTTCCCATAATATTCTAATCTGCCATCATGATTGTTCCTTTTATCAAAAACAAATTAATAAATATCTTAATCCACCTAGTAGCCATATGTTACATCAATACAATGACCTCCATTACAAGTGTAGCTAAGGTGACAGGGCTCTCTTCATGAATAGCAGTAGATATGTGCAATGACAGATATTGATAATACTTTTAAAAATCATTTTCCCTAGCCCATTATAGCTATCCTTTCCTGATTCCACTTAGCAGGTACATTTATTATTAAGCCTATGCTCTTTAAATGGGAAAGGAAATATCCTATAGTGACATGCACTTCTAAGTACATTATATTTATTATATCATTTAGCTTTAACAATACCATTTGAGATAATTATTTGCTTTTTATAGGTGAAGACATGAAGGTTAAGCTTACATAGATAGTAAGCAATATACCAAGGATATTAATACAGATATTATGGGCTCCAAAGATCCATTATTTTTTCAACATAAAGATCAATAAGCAGTGTTCCTTGTAAAATTGCATGATCACATCTTTAGGTCTGAATTTCATAGTAAAAATAAGAATATTTTAGAACTTTTAGGTTCACATAAGATAATGGCAATCATCTTAATCTGAATCTTTCCCTGCATTCTCCAAGGACATAAAGATCAACAAGAACAATAAACTACCCATGACCTACATGTACAGCTTAACGAAGAGAGAATTCTATAAAATAAATTTATATGTAAGTATGTAAATATACATTCAAAAATTGCAGTGTCTTCTTCATAGCCTATAGTGAGGCTGACAGGTGAATCCCACCCAAAGTGGGAAAATACTATGTCCAAGACCCCTTAGATCAGATTCCTGTATATTGAGGTATCAAAAGGAAGGGACTTGAAAGTGCATAGGATTGGAGATAGCAGTCTTGGGAAGGTACCACTTCTGGGACAATTCCTGGAGGCTTAGAGGTAGAGGGAAAGAACCTAGAAAATGCTAGAAAGTAAGGGTCCTAAGAAAGAAAAGAGCATCAAAATCCAGATGCATCAACCCTTCCCTGCACAAAGAGAGGTCCAACTATTAAAAAATACATTTCACTATACCAAAAGAAGAGGCTCCTGAACAAAGAGACCTAAGAAGCCACCAAAATCCCACACGTCTTATCTGCATACACGTAACACTTCTGGGAAATATAAGTCATTTTAAAGTCAGCAGACAACATACATATAAAGTTAATGTAGGGAGGGAAAAAATTCAAATCAAAACATTTGAGCTAACGAATATCCCCCCAAAACTGACCCCAAATCAAAGGAAAGCTATACTACAACATTTCAACTACATTAAATATTCTTAAACAAATATATGCAAATATGAAGAAATTCTAAACCAGAAATTTTTTTTTTTTTAAAGATTTTATTTGACAGTGAGAGACATAGAGAGGGAACACAAGCAGGGGGAGTGGGAGAGGGAGAAGCAGGCTTCCTGCCGAGCAGGGAGCCTGATGCGGGGCTCGATCCCAGGACTCTGGGATCATGACCTGAGCCGAAGGCAGACGCTTAACGACTGAGCCACCCAGGCGCCCCTAAACCAGAAATTTTTTAAAAAGAAACAGAAAAGAGTAGAAAGGAAGATTTGCTGAATCTATAAGAAAAATTTGAAAAGAAAGAAAATGCATCTCTAATAAGAATAATTACAAAGTATACTGGAGAGAGTAGATTTTATTATATAGATACGATTCCAGAAATGAGTTGAAATACAGAGATAAAAAGATTGAGAGACTAGGAATATAAAATAAATAAGTTCCAACCTATTGAGTCCTTGAAGAAAAATGAAGCAATAGAATATAACTAATGTTTAAATCTATAATCTAAGAAAATATTCCAAAAAAAAAAAGGAAAATCTGACTTTCTATAAATACAGGGCCCAGTGTGTAATCTGGGAAAATTTACCCAAGACAATTAACTCCAAGACATCCTGCTCAAAAAGTTGACTTTAAAGATAAAAAGAAATCAGTTGGCACTGAACTTGTAAATAACAACATGCAAAGCAAAGCAAAAGTGGAACTTCATTTTAAGAAACTCCAAGAAAGAAATTATGAGCCAATTATTTTATATCCAGCAAAGTTATACTTAGATTTAGAAAATTTTTTTAAATACAAAACAATTCAGAGGGGAACATACTCATGAGCCCTTTCTAAGGAAAGAGCTACATCCAAAAACAACAACAGTTGATTGGGAAACTTTATCAAATGGGCTTATTGTCAGCTTTGAATATATTTATTTTTAGAAGCAAGACAAATGAAGATATAGGGCCAGAAGAAGAATGTTATGTGAGTGTTGTGTGAATGAAGTAGTGATAGCACAACTTAAAAACTGGAGGAAAAGGAAGAAAGGAGAAGGTGTAATAAATCAATAATTACCGCATAAGAAATATATGGAAGTCAAGGATACCATTTCTGCACCAAAAAGCAGAACCTTGAAATATATGAAGCAAAAACTGAAACACAAAATAGACAAATTCACAATTATAGCCAGAGAGTTCAGTAGCCCTCTTTCAATAATTCATAGAACTAGAGGGAAAGGATCAGTAAGGATATTAAAGATTTGAATACTGTCAATCAGTTTGACCTAATTCAAAATTTTAGAATACTCCACACAACAAGAGCAGAATAACATGTTCTTCTCAAGTGTGTGTAGGACATTTACCAAAACTGACTTTTTCTGGGACACAAAGCAAGTCTTAATGCTTCTAAATGGATTCATATCATTCATATCATACACCATATATTCTCTGACCACAAGGGAATTAAGTTAGAAAATAAGATGACAGAAAGATCTCTGGGAAATCTCCAAATATTTGGAAATTTAATAATACATTTCTAAATAACCCATCAGTCAAATAAGTCAAAGCAGAATTAGAATGCATTTTGCATTCGGTGAAAGTGAAAACAGTATATCAAAGTGTGAGATGCCACATAAGCAGCATTTATGGATTAAATTATAGCACTAAGAAGGAAGATCTCAAATCAGTGATCTAAAGGTCCACCTTAAGAAACTAGAGAAAGAACAACATATGAAATCCAGTGTAAGCAGAATCAGCATGTCAGTTTGCACAAAAAATCCTGTTGGTAATTTCTTTGTGATTGTACTCAAGCTACAGATCGATTGCGAGAGAGTACATCTTAAACTTGAATCTTCCAATTCATGAACATGATACATCTCACCATTTATTCAGATCTTTAATTTCTTTCAGCACTATTTTTGTATTTTTAGATAAAGAAGTTCTAAATATTTTTGTTGGGTTTATTCCTAGGAATTTGGTATTTTTTATGCTATTGTAAATTAATTATATTCTTTTTAAAAATTATATTCTTATTACACTTTCTTTTTTTTTTATTTTTTATTTATTTATTTTTTGACAGAGAGAGAGACAGCGAGAGAGGGAACACAAGCAGGGGGAATGGGAGAGGGAGAAGCAGGCTTCCCGCGGAGCAGGGAGTCCGATGCGGGGCTCAATCCCAGGACCCTGGGACCATGACCTGAGCCAAAGGCAGACGCTTAATGACTGAGCCACCCAGGCACCCCTCTTATTACACTTTCTTAATATTTGTTACTAGTATGCAGAGTCGCAATTGATTTTTTAATATTGGCCTTGTATCAGAGACCTTGAGAAATTCACATATTAATTTATGACAGTTGGGTATTTGTTATCCTGTTTTCTGTATCCATAAATTATAATATTCTTAAATGAACGATATATTCAGAATAGATATTTTAAGACATATCTTAACAGTATTTTTAAATGAAAATATATAATCACAGTATAGTATATAGTATCACAGTATTTTTAAAATGAAAATATATAAATGTCTAACATTTTCATTAACTTTATATAAATCCATTCTATTATGCTTCCCTTGAAAATATGATGCATTTGAAAATAGAGTATCACAGAAATTGAACTAAATACTGTACTCCCAGGTGAGACTTTAATATGAAGTCCCAGTTTAAACTCTTGTCAAATTTGGAACATTAGCAGACTAGGAAATAGTTTTTTGGCTTTTTTTTTTTTAATTTTGTGGGAAATATTTGGCAATATTATTTAGAATACTTGACCATATCTGGAGATTATTACCTATGAATTTCCTTTTTTGTCACCCCCTCCCCCCAAGAGTTATGCAGGAGTTATGTTGAACAACTGGAAAGTGTTCAACAGTAAGCTATTCAATGAAGAGCGAAGAGGAACCATTGCTGAGCGATAGATTAATAGCCTGACATAAAGACATAATAGAAAAATAAATACCAATGGTGATATTTACTCCAGCTACACTATCGTTTTCCTGTTGTTTGCATATTTCAAAACTGATTTTCTAATTAGAAGAGCTGAATTCATTTAGAATCTTACAAGTATCATAAGAAAGTGTATCAGCCAGGGTGCCTCGGTGGCTCAGTCCGTTAAGCGTCCAGCTCTTGATTTCATCTCAGGTAATGATCGCAGGGTTGTGGGATCAAGTCCCACATTAGGCTCTGCGCTCAGCACAGAGTCTGCTTGTCCCTCTCCCTCTGCTCCTCCCCCTGCTCACTTGCTCACTCGCTCTCTCCTTTCAAATAAATGAATGAATGAATGAGTAAATAAATAAAATAAATAAAATCTTCATTTTTTTTACTTTTAAAATTTTTTTTTAAAGATTTTATTTATTTGAGACAGAGAGAGAGAGGAAGCATGAGCAGGGGAGAGGGGCGGAGGGAGAGGGAGAAGCAGACTCCCCACCAAGCAGGGAGCCAGATGCAGGGCTTGAAGTCAGGACCCTGAGATCATGACCTGAGCCCAAGGCAGACGCTTAACCAACTGAGCCACCCAAGCACCCCATAAATAAAATCTTAAAAAAAAAAAAAGTATATGAGCCAATTGGTCTGACAAAAGGGCATGAGATTAAGGTGCAAAATACTATTTTTTATTTATTTATTTATTTTAATTTGAGTATAGTTGACATACAATGTTATACTAGTTTCAGGTGTATAACTTAGTGATTTGACAAGTTTATACATTATGCTATGCTCACCACAGGTATGGCTACCATCTCTCCCATTACATCACTATTACAGTATCATTGACTATCTTCCTTACGCTCTGCTTTTTATTCCTGACTTACTCATTCTATAACTGGAGGCCTGTATCTCCCTCTCCCCTTCATCCATTTTGCCCAACCCCCTACCCTTTAGCAACCATCAGTTTGTTCTCTGTATTTATAGGTCTGATTCTGCCTCTTTTTTTTTTTTTTTTTGTAGAAAAGACATTTTTTTAATTTAAATTCAATAATTCAATTTAGTTAACATATACTGTATTATTAGTTTCAAGAGTAGAATCCAGTGGCATAAAAACAGACACATAGATCAGTGGAACAGAACAGAGAACCCAGAAATGGACTCTCAACTCTAGGGTAACTAATCTTCAACAAAGCAGGAAAGAATATCCAATTGAAAAAAGACAGTCTGTTCAACGAATGGTATTGGGAGATTCTGCTTTTTGCTTATTCATTTTTTTAAGATTCTATTTATGAGTGGAATTATATGGTATTTGTCTTTCTCAGTCTGACTTATTTCACATAGCATTATACTCTCTAGGTCCATTCATGTCATCTCAAATGGCACAACCTCATCCTTTTTCATGGGTGTGTAATATTCCTGTGTGTGTGTGTGTGTGTGTGTGTGTGTGTGCGCGCGCATGCGCACATGACATTTTCTTTATCCATTTATCTACTGATGGACACTTAGGTTTATTTCATGTCTGACTATTGTAAATAATGCTGCAAGAAACATAGAAGTGCATATATCTTTTCAAGTTAGTGTTTTCATTTTCCCTGGGTAAATATCCAATAGTGGAATTATTGGATCACATGGTATTTCCATTTTTAATTTTTTGAGGAATCTCCATACTGTTTTCCATAGTGGCCGAAAAATTTACATTCCCACCAACAGTGCACAAGGGTTCCTTTTTTTTTCCACATCTTCCCCAACACTTGTTTCTTGTCATCTTGATTTTAGCCATTCTAACAGGTGTGAGGTGATATTTCATTGTGGTTTTGATTTGCATTTCCCTGATGAAGAGTGACATTGAGCATCTTTTTATATGTTTGTTGGCCAGCTGTACATCTTCTTTGGGAAAATGTCTATTCAGGTTCTCTGCCCATTTTTTAATTGGATTATTATTATTATTTTTTTTTTTTTTGGTGTTGAGTTGTATGAGTTCTTTTATATTTTGGATATTAACCCCTTATTGGATATAGCATTTGCAAATATCTTCTCCCATTTAGTAGGTTGTCTTTTCATTTTGTTGATGGTTTCCTTTGCTGTGCAAAAGCTTTTTATTTTTAGTTAGTCCCAATAGTTTCTTTTTGCTTTTATTTCCCTTACCATAGGGAACCTATCTCAAAAAAATGTTTCTACAGCTGATGTCAGAGAAATTACTACCTATATTCTCTTCTGGGACTTTTATAGTTTCAGGTCTTGCATTTAAGTCTCTAATCCATTTTGAGTTTATTTTTCTGTATGGTGTTAAAAAGTAGTCCAGTTTCATTGTTTTACATGTAGCTGTCTAGTTTTCTCAGCATCATTTACAGAAAATACTGCCTTTTCCCCATTGTATATTTTTGCCTCCTTTGTCATGGATTATATATATATATATATATATATGTTTTTTTCTGGGGTCTTCATCCTGTTCTATTGATCTATGTGTCTATTTTTGTGCCAGTACCATATTGTTTTGACTCTGTATAGCTCTGTAGTATATCTTGAAATTGGGAATTGTGGTTACCTCCAGCTTTGTTCTTATTTCTCAGAAGTGCTCTGGCTATTCAGGTGGTTCCATACAATTTTTAATATTATTTGTTCTAGTTTTGTGAAAAATGCTGTTGTTATTTTTATAGTGATTCCATTAAATATATAGATTGCTTTGGGTATTATGGACATTTTAACAGTATTGGATCTTCTACTCCATGAGCATAGAATATTTTTCTATTTGTGTCATCTTCAATTTCTTTCATTTGTGTTTTATGGTTTTCAGAATACAGGTCTTTCACCTCTTTGATTAAGTATTTTTTCTGATGCAATTATAAATGGTGTTGTTATTTTAATTTTTCTTTCTGTGACTTCATTGTTAGTGTATAGAAATGCTTCTGATTTCTGGGTATTAATTTTGGGTCCTGCCACTTTACTGAATTTGTTTATTATTTCTGTAGTCTTTTGGTGGAATCTATAGGATTTTCTATATATAGTATCACGTCATCTGCAAATAATGATAGTGTAACTTATTCTTTACCAATATGGATGCCTTTTTTTTCTTTTTCTTGTCTGATCACTGTGGCTAGGACTTCTCGTGCTATGTTGAATAAAGGTGGCAAGAGTGGACATCCTTGTCCTATTCCTTACTTTAGAGAGAAAGATCTCTGTTTTTCACCATTGAATATTATGTTAGCTGTGGGTTTTTCATATATAGCCTTTACTATGTTGAGGTATGGTCCCTGTAACCCCATTTTGTTGAGAACTTTTCTCATGAACAGATGTTGAATCTTGTTAAATGCTTTTTCTGCATCTATTGAGATGATCATATAATTTTTATCCTTTGTTTTGTTGATGTGGTCTATGACATTGATTTGTGAATACATAATGCTATATTTTAAATGCCACCTCTTATATTTAGTACTGGAGAATGGTTTCAAATACGTCCAATTCCCTTCTTTACTCCATCCACCTCCACTCTATAACTACACCCTTTTCAACCTCTTACTTTCCCCTTCTATCTCCAGTGCTTCTATGTCAATGTAGTCCATCAGATTCTCTCATGTAAATATCGCACATTTTTCTTACTGTTTCCAATTTCTTACACAATCAATCCACCTTTTAAAATATCTGAAAGTTAATTGGCCATGACAATAAACGCCCTTACCTATGATCCAAACTCCTTAGGCTAGCAAATCTAGTCTTAGTGATATGGTTCCTGCCCATTTCTCCAGTCTCTCCTCCTTTCACTCCTCATACAGACCTCACTCCCATTTATGACACAGCTGTAACAGATCACCTTTACAGAGCCAAAGAATGAATACACACCCACACCCACCCACACCCACACACTACCAACAGCAGAGTTAATACCCCCAAGAGATGGGTAATAGGGTTGTCATCTTTTCTTTTGCTTCTATTTTAATTAAGAAATGTGATTTTACTTCCTTTAACTAACAAGTAGAAATGATATGTTTCAAAATATATGAAGATGACTTTGTGCTTGTCAATTTTATCATGTTTGTCCTTAGAGTTATAATTTTCTTCCTCCAAGATTTGGAGGCATAATGTTATGATTAGGTATTCCTTATTACCTCTAAGAATATGCTTTTTCACTCCCAGTTTCTTCCTCAAGAGATAATCCTTCCTCAGGGGTGTGGCATTATCCATAAAACACAACTACTATCTCAGAGTAAAACGAAAATCATAACCTTGTATAACAGGACATGCATGCCTATAATAACGTGTAGTTAGAGGCTTTGGGAGAACAGGTAGGCATTGTATTTGTTTTGAATTTTTTGTTGGTATTGCTGGAAAGAGTTGGGTTTCACATTTGACCTGCACAAATTAATTTACTTTGCTTAAGAACAATTATTCCAATATACATGAAACACCCTTGCGTATTTTATGATTTTACACTCAGAAGAGTGGCAGAATTTTAATCACTTGCTTCAGCATATTCTTCTGGGGTAAAGGAACTCTAAGCAATTTCAAGTTAACAACTTCCAGACCACAAAGCATTCCTTAAATGTATAGTTTCTGTCTTGCAGCTTTGGATAACCAAAGAAAAATAACACAAACAAGTTTAGATGTGCTTATTCTGCCCATTAGTGATATATTTCACCTTTATGGAATGCTGAAGTTTCTTGTGGAAATTTTTGAATTATATACTCCTTAGACCACCTTTGTATATTCTCTGGGAACCCTTAGCATTGGCCTATTATATTACATGCTGCATTAGGCTGCTTGGGAAGCTGCAAGTTGCATCCCTGGAAAACTTTGATGTTTGTCAGGATAGGTACATTTTGGTGTTTATATCATAAAGGCTTTCAAAGTGCATTATAATGACTTGTTTGCATGTATAACTTTTCTCTTAACTATTGAGCTTTGTGTTTAGCAGAATGGCTGGCAAAGTAGAAGTCCCCAAATACCTGTTTATTGTGAAATAAAGTAAATTACCCTCTGAATTTAGACAGAAAATCACCTTCTGCAAGTTTACTAAAAATCAACACCGAACTGCATAAGAGTAGGCAAGAACAAAAGTGACCAAGCTAAAAGTAGATTTATAGATGTGTTGCTATGGGAAGCTTGGGAAACACTCAAAGCCAACCACAGAAACCAGGATGTGTACTTAAATTAGGACTATAACTAAATAAAGCTCAAGGAAAAGACTGTCTTCATACTTCTTCACCAAAACTGAGGGCTGAATGTCTCCAGCAACAGTCCTTCCTCCCAGAGGTCTTGCTAAAGCTGCATTGTCCATTTAGATCAATACTAGCTTGCTATCAGAAGCCAAGGCTGAATCTGGCAGAGTAATTACCTAGAGAAACCAGAAGCCAGTTGAGCCTAAAGTGTACAAATTATCATGTTTAAGGACAAAAAGTCAGACACCATCTCAGCCATCAAATACAAGGTTAAATATGAAGATGAATACAAGAAAGGAAGTGAACAGCCTCAAGCCATAAAGGCATAGGGCAGGAAGTGAAATTGAAGAATTGAAGAAGGCACATAAAGATCCATAACTTTACTTATGGTAAGGGTAAGAGTTTCTCAGAACATTCTCCTCCTGGATATTGGGTCTACTGTGCTCAGGTCAGTTGGCCTGAGTTAAATACTTAGATATCAGATGAGTATGAAGAGAGAGAGATGACCCTAGCCATTTTACATAAGTTATATCTTTAAAAAAAAAAAAAAGATTTTATTTATTTATTTGACAGAGAGAGACACAGCAAGAGAGGGAACAGAAGCACAGGCAGAGAGACAGGGAGAAGCAGGCTTCCCACGAAGCAGGGAGCCAGATGTGGGGCTCGATACCAGGACCCTGGGATCATGACCTGAGCTGAAGGCAGATGCTCAACCAACTGAGCCACCCAGGTGCCCCCATAAGTTATATCTTTAACCAAGCTTGTGAAAGCAAACTTTAAGACAAGGAGTGTTAACCTGAGAGAAAGAGGACATTTAATAAGGGTAGGAAGGTCAGTTCATCAGGAAGACATCAAAATAATAAATGTGCAATGAAAATGTTCTGTGGTGGTGGTTAGATGGGTATATCCATATATCAATGTCCATCAGACTCTACAGTTAAAACCTGTGAATTTCATTTTATATCAAGTTTACCTCAATAGAGTCTTACAAAATGAGACATATTTGTAGTTATAATAATCCTAATAATTTAGCATATGAAGTAGTATATATGTGTTAAAGGCAAGGGGAAAAAAGAACAATTAACGAAAGAACTATTTTAGTCCTACCTGGAGAGGTCCCCCTGACGCCACCCCCCAGACTATTAGAAACAGGAAGTCAGGGACTAGATGATTTCAGGGTATTTCTTTATCTCCGATGCCTAGAACAGAGTCTGATGCATAGCAGTCAGTCAGTAGGTATTTACAAAGTCTTTAGTGACTGATCAGTGTGTTAGTCTGCCTAGTTTCTTAGGGATAATGGCGTCTGTTTCTTTGGATCCTTGAAGATAAATTCTGTGCTTCCCCTACGTCAACAGCAGTGGATGAGTCCTGCTGTTTGATATTTTTTTAAATTTAGATGCTCACTTCATCCTTGTCTTTAAAATGTAGCAGGCTTTTGCACACGCATCAGTTACTCTTAACTCTAGGATCCCTAAGTCTTCCAATGAATAGGAAAATTTGCCATCGTACAAGGATTTCTACAATACTTTGAGTGTCAGAAAATTTCTTCTGTGAGTTCTCACTCCCACTGTGCCATTAAACTTGGGGGGGGTTGGTTAGTTCTTTTGCCCTGCAGAATGAATGTTTGTTTGGGGAGTCAGTGATAGGTAGCTTTAGGCCTCCATGCATTTGGTGTTTGATTCTTTTTGTTTTAACTAACACTCTAATTCATTTATTCAATCATACATTCATTCTGCAAACATCCATTGAATACCTAGGTGCTAGAAGTACAGCAATAAACATGAATGAAAACTCCCTGCTTTCATGGGACTTATATTGTAGTGGGTGAGTCCAGTAGTAAACAAACAAATAAGCAACTATTTATAAAAATAAAAAAAATAAATAAAACTAGGGGCACCTGGATGGCTCAGTCACTTAAGTATCTGACTCTTGATTTCTGCTCAGGTCATGATCTCAGGGTCCTAAGATCGAGCCCCGAATTGGGCTCTGTGCTCAGCAGGGAATCTGCTTGAGATTCTCTCTCCCTCGATCTCTGCCCCTCCCCCCCCACTCTCTCCCTCTCTCAAATAAGTCTTAAAAAAAATAAAACTATATTACATATTATATAACATGTTGTGTCATGTAGTGATGTATGTTATGATAAAAAGGTAAAGGTGAATGAGAGGACAGGTATTTTGGATAGGGAGGACTCGGGGTCTTTCTGCAGAGGTAGTATTTGAACACAGACTAGAATGAAGTGAGGGGAACAAATGTAGATATCTGTAGTAGAGCTTTCAAGGCAGAATCTTGAGCCAGAGCAAAGTCTCTGCAACTGAAACATGTTTCCTGTATTCAGAAACAGGCATCTTCCTAAAGCAGGTCTGACTACAACAGAATGAGACTGGGGAAGGTGAGAGCAGATGAGATCTGAAAGGCAGCCAAGAGCCACCTGGGAAGTTCCAAAGAAACAAAGTTCCAGGTCAGATCAGAACCCACAGCAAGAGCTAAATTAGGTCAAAGATCTGTTTCAGCATGTCCTGATTAAAGTCATTCAAT
Organism: Phoca vitulina; assembly: GCF_004348235.1. NCBI lineage: Eukaryota > Metazoa > Chordata > Mammalia > Carnivora > Phocidae > Phoca > Phoca vitulina. Next base: position 6,184,125 of record NW_022589724.1, on the reverse strand, counting down.
AGCTCTAGATCAGTGCTCCTTAAACTTTAACGTGTATATGAATTACCTGAAGATCTTATTATGATGTCAATTCTGATTAGGTAAGTTGGGTGGGGCTGTGCATGGAATAAGCTTCCATACTCATGTTGCTGGTTCAGTCTAAGATGCATGGCTCTGGAGTTTAGATCACCATCAGGTTCAAGTCCAAACTCCTTTATGTGTTGTTTACAGCCTTGTCCCTGATTATGTCTTCAGCTTCTTTTCTTACCACCACTCTCCCCACCTCCAACACCCCCCTTACTTTATATGCTCCAGATATAGCCTTCATATCTTGAGCACACTGGGAATTCTCTCATCCCTTGGTCTTTATCAGTCAATGTCTCTCTTCCTAGAGCAAACATCCCCCTTCCCCCTGCTCCTCTTCAAGCTCTTACTCATTGATCAGTTCCTAATTAGTTCTTACTTGCCCTTGGCCTTTTTGATCCCTAAGGAGTAGCTGCCTTCCCAGGTGTTACCAAAGCAATCTATCCTCCCCTATAACACTCACCTCACTGTCTGATTGCTGGGATGTATCTTATTTAGCTGGGTCCATGGAGGAGAGGAAGGGTCCCTGTTCTCAGTGTTGTAGTCCTTAGAGCATAGCACAATGCCTATAATAAAACTTCCCAATAAACATTTGATAAGTAAATGTATGATTGAAAGAATCAATCAAGCCACAAGGCACATTGGCATATCAATCTATAGAAAAGGAATGTTCAGTTAAAATGTAGGATCTGGTGGTTATATAGGCTAAAAATATAATGGATAATTCTCAGTAAACAAGTCAGCATCACGACAATATTTTCCCGGTAATCCCGATTAATTAACTTTTTAATTGAAAGATGTGTTATGAATTATTTTTGAATTTTCAAAAATCTGATAAATAAGGAAGAGAATTGCTTCAATTAAAATTCTTAAATTTGTTAAATGCTTTCTTTGTGCATAAACAAATCACTGCCACATAGACATCCATAAATTTTACAAATTTCTCAACGTTTTACTTTTCCAAAATGTTTCAAACATTGGGTTATCAATAGATTGTCTATTAACCAAGTCAGCACATTGATTTTTTTCTTTTTTTTAAAGTTTTTATTTAAATTCCAGTTATTTAACATACAGTGTAATATTAGTTTCAGGTGTACAATATAGTGATTCAGCACTTCTATACAACACCCAGTGGTCATCACAAGTGCCCTCCTTAGTCCCCATCACCTATTTAGCCCATCGCCCACCAACCTCTCCTCGGTAGCCATTAGTTTATTCTCTATAGTTAAGAGTCTGTTTCTTGGTTTGCCTGTCTCTTTTTTTTTTCCTCTTTGCTCATTTATTTTGTTTCTTAAATTCCATAGATGAGTGAAGTCATGTGGTATTTGTCTTTCTCTGACCTGTTTTGCTTAGCATAATACTCTACCTCCATCCATGTTGTTACAGTGGCAAGATTTCATTCTTTTTATGGCTGAGTAATAGTCCATTGTGTATATATACCATATCTTCTTTATCCATTTATCAGTTGTTGGACACTTGAGCTGTTTCCATAATTTGGCTATTCTAGATATTGCTGCTATAAACATTAGGGTGCATGTATCCCTTTGAATTCGCATTTTTGTGTTCTTTGGATAAATACTTAGTGCAGTTGCTGGATTGTAGGGTAATTCTATTTTTAACTTTTTGAGGAACCCCCATACTTTTTTCCAGAGTGGCTGTTCCAGTTTGCATTCCCACCAACAGTGCAAAAGGGTTCCTATTTCTCCACATCCTCTGCCACACTTGTTTGTTGTGTTATTGATTTTAGCCATTCTGACAGGTGTTAGGAGATACCTCATTGTGGTTTTTATTTGCATTTCCTGTTGATAAGTGATGTTGAGTATCTTTTCATGTGTCTATTGGCCATCTGGATATCTTCTTTGGAAAAATGTCTGTTCATGTATTCTTCCCATTTTTAATTGGATTATTTGTTTTTTGGGTGTTGAGTTTTATAAGTTCTTTATATATTTTGGATACTAACCCTTTATCAGATATGTCATTTGCAAATATCTTCTCCCATTCCAAAGGTTGCCTTTTAGTTTTGTTGATTGTTTCCTTCGCTGTGCAGAAGCTTTTTATTTTGATGGAGTACCAATAGTTTATTTTTGCTTTTGTTTCCTTGCCTTGGGAGACATATCTAGAAAGAAGTTGCTATGGCCAATATCAAAGAAGTTACTCCTTGTGTTCTATTCTAGGACTTTTTTGGTTTCAGGTCTCATATTTAGATCCTTAATCCATTTTATTTTTGTGTATGGTATAAGAAAGTGGTCCAGTTTTCCACCACCATTTGTTGAAGAGACTGTTTTTCCCATTGGATATTTTTTCCTCCTTTGTCAGAGATTAATTGACCATGTAATTGTATGTTTATTTCTGGGTTCCCTATTCTGTTCCATTGATATGTGTCTATTTTGTGCCAGTACCATACTGTTTTGATTACTACATCTTTGTAGTATATGTTGAAATCTGGGATTGTGATACCTCTAGTTTTCTTTTTAATTATTTTAATTCAATTAATTAACACATAATGTGCTATTGGTTTCAGAGGTACAGGTCTGTGATTCATCAGTCTTATATAATACCCAGTACTCATTACATTACAGGCCCACCTTAATTTCTATCCCCCAGTTACCTCATCCCTCCACTCCCCTCCCCTCCAGCAACTTTCCTATGATTAAGAGTCACCTCCAGTCTTGTTCTTCTTTTTCAAGATTTCTTTGGCTATTTGGGGTCTTTTGTGATTCCACACAAATTTTAGGATTATTTGTTCTAGTTCTGTGAAAAATGCTGTTGGTATTTTGATAGGGATTGCATTAAATTTGTAGATTGCTTTGGGTAGTATAGACATTTTGACAGTATTCTTTCAGTCCATGAGCATGGAATGTCTTTCCATTTGTTTGTGACATCTTCAATTTCTTTCAGCAATGTTTTATAGTTTTTAGAGTACAGGTCTTTCACCTCTTTGGCTAAAGTTATCCCTAGGTAGTTTATTATTTTTGATGCAATTATAAATGGGATTGTTTTCTTAATTTCTCTTTCTACTGCTTCATTATTAGTGTATAGAAAGGCACAGATTTCTGTACATTGATTTTGTATCCTGTGAATTTACTGAATTCATTTATGAGTTCTAGTAGTTTTTTGGTGGAATCTTTAGGGTTTTCTATATATAGTCATGTCATCTGCAAATAGTGAAGGTTGTACTTCTTCCTTACTGATTTGGATGCCTTTTAGTTGTTTTTGTTGTCTGATTGCTATAGCTAGAATTTCCATCATTATGTAAAATAAAAGTGATGAGAGTGGACGTCCTTGTCTTATTCCAAACCTTAGCGTAAAAGCTCTCAGTTTTTCCCCATTGAGTATGATGTTAGCTGTGGGTTTTTCATAGATGGCCTTTATTATGTTGAGGTATGTTCCCTTGAAACCTACTTTGTTGAGGGTTTTTATCATGAATGGATGTTTTACTTTGTCAAATGCTTTTTCTGCATTTATTGAAATGATTATATTGTTTTTATCCTTTCTCTTGTTGATGTGAGGTATTGAAACTGCAGTCTTGAGGCAGAACTTCTCCTAAAAACCTGTTTTTGCTCTTAAGGCCTTCAGTTGATTGGATGAAGCCCACCTACATTCCCAAGGGCAATCTCTTTTAAAGTCAACTGAGCACCTATATCAGTGTTTGATTAAATGACTGGGTACTATAGCCTAGCCAGGTTAACACATAAAATTAACCAGCACACATGCTAAATAACAGATCTCAGCTGTCTAAGAACAAATGAAGCAAATGACTGGTAATGATCCAAGGTGCAAGCCAGCAGTCAGCTCTGAGTAGTAATAGATCCAGGTTTAGAGGAAGAACATCCAAGAGTAGCAGGTAAGAAATCTAGCCTCTAATAGGAATTGGAGAACATGGCAGGCACTAAGTCACTGGGGCACAGGGAAAATGGGCAGAGGTTTTGTCACTGGATACTTGCTGTGAAAGAAGATACAGCATATCAAATGAGCAATTTTAGAGTCAGAGAGCCCTGGGTTCATATTCCAGCTCTGCACTTACTGGGAAAACTTTTGTGTTACATTTCACCACTATTATGGATGTTATGAAGCCAAATGGAAGGAATCTGATGAAAATGAAATACCTTCATTTAAAACATGTGCGTAGTAGTCACTGTAACATGATAGGTGCTCAACATTTTTTAAAATTTTTCCTTTTCTCTTCATGTGTAGGGAAGTAAGATGAGATCTGGGAAACTGAGATACCTGAGGTCAGAGTGGAATCAACAACAAGCAGTCTCAACTCAGAGCTGCAAATGTTGAGCTGACACCTCCAACATCCCCTTTCCATTTCCCTGAGGTCTACAGCTGATTCTGGGTTTAGTCAAGGAGAGGACCTGATTCTGGGATAATCTGGGAATTTAAAATTTCTTACCAGTTATGAAATCCATGGGGTCAAGTTTTGAGGTTGTAAGCATTAAAGTAAATTCCATATGTCTCACAGCCAGGAGGTTCCAGGTCATTATCCAGCACTTGCTGTGCAATCTTATAATTCTTGTAACATCGTCACCATATCATCACAGGTGATGAGCTAGGTTTCTAACAACTTGACTAAAGGGCTCATTTCATTGATGAACACCATTGGGGTCATTTAAGGGTTATCTGCAAGAGTTAATTCCTTCAACCTGTGCCCCAGCCTGGCCATATGGTTCCAGACTTTCTGGAAGGATCCTTCCAGGACAAATGTACAGGGCCAATTAAAAATATACCAAAACAACAACAGTATCTTTATCACCTGGAGATATGAAGTGTAGCTGATTCATTAGACTATTGGTGTCAGGTGCAAAAAGATAACTCCAGCAAATCAGTGATGATGAAGTGACTATAACACTTGGATGCAGGCATTTTATAGAAATTTGGGGCATTTACAAAAGCCAGAGAGATAGGAAGTGAAGGAGTCTTTGTTTCCCTACCTCCTCAAAATCTTAACCAACTCCCAAAAAGGACATGTTACAATTTTCACAAAAGAAGCCAATAGCCAATCAGAAAAGCCATAGGACAAGTAAAATGTTACTATAATTAACAGAGGAAGCACAAGTATTGTGAATTGGTAAAGAAAGAAAATTTTTTTAAAAATGGACTAGCTCAGCAAGAACGTAATTCACCAAACTTAGTGTGTGAGGTCCTTGCTGCCTTTTTGCCAAAGACCTACAAGAAGTTACTTTCCTCTTTTGTTTTAAGAGAAATTTTTTAAAATATTAGGAGAAGGAGGAGGGGAAAGATGGCGGAGGAGTAGGGGACCCTATTTCAACTGGTCCCCGGAATTGAGCTGGGTATCTACCAGACCACTCTGAGCACCCACGAAACCAGCCTGAGATGTAAGAATATCTGGATCTCTACAAACAGAATATCGCAGGCAGTTGGTTTTGAGGTAGAAGCAGAGAGCCGTGATTCTGCGGGCAGATATTGGAGGATAAACGGAGGCAGGAGGGTGCCTGGTCGTGGGGATCCTACACCACCGGTGAGTGACAGCCTTGCGCGCTGCGGACGGGCACAGACTCGCAGACCGGTAGCGTCGGGAAAGGACTTTAGGGCAGCCCCCGGGGTGGAAAACCAGACCGGCGGGGTCGCGCGCACGCGAACTGCAGCCCCCCCGGACAGAAACCGGAGCGACAGTCGCGCCCACGCGAACTGCAGCCTCCAAGACGGAAACCCGGTGCGCCGGGGACGTGCCGGTGAACTGCAACCCCCGGGGTGGAAACCCCAAGCGGCGGAGTCGCGCCTGCGCGAATTGGGAGCAGCTGGCAGTTTTAGAAGCACAAAGGGCAGAAAGTGCCCCGACCTGGAGGCAGGCCTGGGAGCGCTGCGGAGGGGCGCACAACCCAGGATGCTGCAGTTTATAGCAGCACGGACAGAAACGGAGACGGTGTGGCCTGGAGAGCTCACTGAAGAACAGACTGCAATCTCTCTGCTCTGAGGCAGAGGGTTGGAAACGGTCTCTTCTGCTCTGACTTGCAGAAGAGACGCGGAAAGGCGCCAGAGAACAAAAGCCCCAAAGACTGATTCCCACTGAGCCCATCCCCCGCCACAGGGGTGCAGGGCAGCTCCACCCAAACAGGGTTGCCTGAGTAACAGCTCGGCAGGCCCCTCCTGCAGAAGACAGGCTGGGAAAACAAGAGGCCAGCAACCCTAAGGTCCCAAGAAAACAGGTGCATCTTGCTTGGGTTCTGGTCAGTAATTTGGACTCTATACATTCCCTCAAACACCCATCAACAGAATGACTAGGAGGAGGAGCCCCCCAAACAGAAAAGACTCAGAGATTATGACTTATGCTGCAGATTTACAAATGGATGCAGATATAACCAAGATGTCAGAGATGGAATTCAGGCTAGCAGTTGTGAAGACAATGGCTAGAATGGAGAAATCAATTAATGGCAACATAGAGTCTCTAAGGACAGAAATAAAAGGTGAATTGGCAGAACTTAAAAATGCTATCAATGAGATCCAATCCAATCTAGATAATCTAACAGCTAGGGTAACTGAGACAGAAGAGAGAATAAGCGATCTGGAAGACAGTATAATAGATAAAAAGGGAAAAGAGGAGGCCAGGGAAAAACAACTCAGAATCCATGAAAATAGAATCAGAGAAATAAGTGACACCATGAGGCGTTCCAATGTCAGAATTATTGGAATCCCGGAGGGAGTGGAGAGAGAGAGAGGACTAGAAGATGTATTTGAGCAAATCGTAGCTGAGAACTTCCCTAATTTGGGGAATGAAACAAACATTCGAGTCCTAGAGGCAGAGAGGACCCCTCCTAAGATCAAGGAAAACAGGCCAACACCCCGGCATGTAATAGTAAAACTTGCAAATCTTAGAACCAAGGAAACCATCTTAAGTGCAGTTAGGGGGAAGAGATTCCTTACGTACAGAGGGAGGAACATCAGAATAACGTCAGACCTATCCACAGAGACCTGGCAAGCCAGAAAGGCCTGGCAAGACATATTCAGAGTACTAAATGAGAAGAACATGCAGCCAAGAATACTGTATCCGGCAAGGCTTTCATTTAGGATGGATGGAGAGATGCAGAGCTTCCATGACCGGCAGAAGTTGAAAGAATATGTGACCACTAAGCCGGCCCTGCAAGAAATATTAAGGGGGGTTCTATAAAAGGAGAAAGACCCCAAGAGTGATCTACAACAGAAATTTACAGGGACAATCTATAAAACGACGTCTTCACAGGCAACATGATGACAATTAATTCATATCTTTCAATAATCACTCTCAACGTGAATGGCCTAAACACTCCCATAAAACGGCACAGGGTTGCAGATTGGATAACAAGACAGGACCCATCCATATGCTGTCTACAAGAGACTCATTTTGAACCTAAAGATACATCCAGACTGAAAGTGAAGGGATGGAGATCCATCTTCCATGCCAGCGGACCTCAAAAGAAAGCTGGGGTAGCAATTCTTATATCAGACAAATTAGATTTTAAACTAAAGTCTGTAATAAGAGACACAGAAGGACACTATATCATTCTTAAAGGGTCTATCCAACAAGAAGATCTAACAACTGTAAATATCTATGCCCCCAACATGGGAGCAGCCATCTACATAAGCCAACTGTTAACCAAAATAAAGAGTCATATTGATAACAATACGTTAATTGTAGGAGACCTCAATACTCCACTCTCAGCAATGGACAGATCATCTAAGCAGAAAATCAACAAGGAAACAAGAGCTTTGAATGATACATTGGACCAGATGGACCTCATAGGATATTTACAGAACATTCCACCCTAAAACAACAGAATACTCATTCTTCTCGAGCACACATGGAACTTTCTCCAGAATAGACCACATACTGGGTCACAAATCAGGTCTCAACCGATACCAAAAGATTGAGATTATTCCCTGCATTTTCTCAGACCACAATGCTTTAAAACTGGAACTCAATCACAAGAAAAAATTTGGCAGAAATTCAAACACTTGGAAGCTAAAGACCACTCTGCTCAAGAATGTTTGGGTCAACCAAGAAATCAAAGAAGAACTTAAACAATTCATGGAAATCAATGAGAAGGAAAACACATCGGTCCAAAACCTATGGGATACTGCAAAGGCGGTCCTAAGGGGGAAATACATAGCTATCCAAGCCTCACTCAAAAAAATAGAAAAATCCCGAATTCACCAACTAACTCTACACCTTAAAGAACTAAAGAAAAAGCAACAAACGACGCCTAAGCCACGCATTAGAAGAGAAATAATTAAAATTAGAGCAGAAATCAATGAATTAGAAACCAGAAACACAGTAGATCAGATCAACGAAACTAGAAGTTTGTTCTTTGAAAGAATTAATAAGATTGATAAACCACTGGCCAGACTTATCCAAAAGAAGAGAGAAAGGACCCAAATTAATAAAACTATGAATGAAAGGGGAGAGATCACAACTAACACCAAGGAAATAGAAACAATTATTAGAAATTATTATCAACAACTATATGCCACTAAACTGAGCAATCTGGATGAAATGGAGGCCTTCCTGGAAACCTATAAGCTGCCAAGACTGAACCAGGAAGAAATTGACAACCTGAATAGGCCAATAACCAGTAACGAGATTGAAGCAGTGATCAAAAACCTCCCAAAAAACAAGAGTCCAGGGCCTGATGGATTCCCTGGGGAATTCTACCAAACATTCAAAGAAGAAATAATACCTATTCTACTGAAGCTGTTTCAAAAAATAGAAACAGAAGGAAAACTTCCAGACTCATTCTATGAGGCCAGCATTACCTTGATCCCCAAACCAGGCAAAGACCCCATCAAAAAGGAGAATTTCAGACCGATATCCCTGATGACTATGGATTCCAAAATCCTCAACAAAATCCTAGCTAATAGGATCCAACAATACATTAAAAGGATCATCCACCACGACCAAGTGGGATTTATCCCCGGGATGCAAGGTGGTTCAACATTCGCAAATCAATCAATGTGATAGAACACATTAATAAGCGGAGGGAGAAGAACCATATGGTCCTCTCAATTGATGCAGAAAAAGCATTTGACAAAATACAACAGCCTTTCCTGATTAAAACTCTCCAGAGTATAGGGATAGAGGGAACATTCCTCAAGCTCATAAAATCCATCTATGAAAAACCCACAGCGAATATCATCCTCAATGGGGAAAAGCTGAGAGCCTTTCCCTTAAGATCAGGAACACGTCAAGGGTGCCCACTCTCACCACTGTTGTTCAACATAGTACTAGAAGTCCTAGCAACAGCAATCAGACAACAAAAAGAAATAAAAGGTATTCAAATTGGCAAAGAAGAAGTCAAACTCTCTCTTTTCGCAGACGACATGATACTTTATGTGGAAAACCCAAAAGACTCCACCCCCAAATTACTAGAACTCATCCAGCAATTCAGTAATGTGGCAGGATACAAAATCAATGCACAGCAATCAGTTGCTTTCTTATACACTAACAACGCAACTGTAGAAAGAGAAATTAAAGAAATGATTCCATTTACAATAGCACCAAAAACCATAAGATACCTTGGAATAAACCTAACCAAAGAGGTAAAGGATTTATACTCTAGGAACTACAAAACACTCATGAAAGAAATTGAAGAAGACACAAAAAGATGGAAAAATATTCCATGCTCATGGATCAGAAGAATAAACATTGTTAAAATGTCTATGCTACCCAGAGCAATCTATACCTTCAATGCCATCCGGATCAAAATTCCAATGACATTTTTCAAAGTGCTGGAACAAACAATCCTAAAATTTGTATGGAATCAGAAAAGACCCCGAATCGCCAAGGAGATGTTGAAAAAGAAAAACAAAGCTGGGGACATCACGTTGCCCGATTTCAAGCTATATTACAAATCAGTGATCACCAAGACAGCATGGTATTGGCACAAAAACAGACATACAGACCAATGGAACAGAATAGAGAACCCAGATATGGACCCTCAACTCTATGGTCAAATAATCTTTGACAAAGCAGGAAAAAACATGCAATGGAAAAAAGACAGTCTCTTCAATAAATGGTGCTGGGAAAATTGGACAGCCACATGCAGAAGAATGAAACTCGACCATTCTCTAACACCATTCACAAAGATAAACTCAAAGTGGATGAAAGACCTCAATGTGAGACAGGAATCCATCCAAATCCTAGAGGAGAACATAGGCAGTAACCTCTTTGACATCGGCCACAGCAACTTCTTTCAAGATACATCTCCAAAAGCTAGTGAAAGAAAAGCAAAAATGAACTTTTGGGACTTCATCAAGATAAAAAGCTTCTGCACAGCAAAGGAAACAGTCAACAAAACAAAGAGGCAACCCACAGAATGGGAGAAGATATTTGCAAATGACACTACAGATAAAGGGCTGGTATCCAAAATCTATAAAGAACTTCTCAAACTCGACACCCAAAAAACAAATAATCAAGTCAAAAAGTGGGCAGAAGAAATGAACAGACACTTCTCTGAAGAAGACATACAAATGGCTAACAGACACATGAAAAAATGTTCATCATCATTAGCCATCAGGGAAATCCAAATCAAAACCACACTGAGATACCACCTTACACCAGTTAGAATGGCCAAAATGGACAGGGCAAGAAACAACAAATGTTGGAGAGGTTGTGGAGAAAGGGGAATCCTCTTACACTGTTGGTGGGAATGCAAGTTGGTACAGCCACTTTGGAAAACAGTGTGGAGGTTCCTCAAAAATTTAAAAATAGAGCTACCCTATGACCCAGGAATTGCACTACTGGGTATTTACCCCAAAGACACAGATGTGGTGAAAGAAGGGCCATATGCACCCCAATGTTCACAGCAGCAATGTCCGCAATAGCCAAACTGTGGAAAGAGCCGGGATGCCCTTCAACAGATGAATGGATAAAGAAGATGTGGTCCATATATACAATGGAATATTACTCAGCCATCAGAAAAGATGAATACCCAACTTTTACATCAACATGGATGGGACGGGAGGAGATTATGCTAAGTGAAATAAGTAAAGCAGAGAAAGTCAATTATCATATAGGAACATAAGGAATAACGTGGAGGACATTCAGAGAAGGAAGGGAAAAATGGGTGGGGGGAATTGGAGGGAGAGATGAACCATGAGAGACTATGGACCTGAGAAACAAACAGAGTTCTAGAGGGGAGGGTAGAGGGGGGATTGGTTAGCCCAGTGATGGGTATTAAGGAGGGCACGTACTGCATGGAGCACTTGGTGTTATACGAAAGCAATGGATCGTGGATCACTACATTAAAAACTAATGATGTATTGTATGGTGACTAACATAATATAATAAAATTTAAAACTACAAAAAAAAATATTAGGAGAAAATGAACCACAATTACCCTTTCCAAATAATCTGTCATATTTTACCATCTAGTGTTTGTCTTTATACATCATATTTTAGAGTTGTAATCAGTGTAAGTACCATTTTATACTGGCAACTCAATTACTGTACTAACATAGCAAGTTTTCCATATGACTAAATAGTTTTTAATGTTATTATTTTTTCTCAATACTTTCTTATTTTATAGCTCTCCAAAGAATAGGAGGTAAATCCTACAAATATTCATGGCTTACCACATACATAAAATTTTTAGGGCATTTATCAGGAACACAGTGGGACATCCCCTCAAAAAGTAAAATCAGGGGCACCTGGGTGGCTCAGTTGGTTAAGTGTCCGACTCTTGACTTCAGCTCAGGTCATGATCTCAGGGTTGTAAGATTGAGCCCTGCGTCAGGCTCCATGCTAGTATGGAGCCTGCTTGAGATTCTCTCTCCCTCTCCCTCTTCCCCATTGCCATATATATATATACACACACACATATATATATATATGATCAAATTATTGCACAGTGCATCTTCTGCTGCAAAGGAGGAAGCCCAATGTGTGGCAAGCCAGTCTGGGTTCTGGAAGTAGCATATTTCATACTGTGAATACCATGCAGACCTCTGTACTACAAATGTAAAAACAAAAGCAAACAGACAAACGAAACTTACCAGTTTGAGTGGGGCCCAGAATAGGAAAGTCTGCAATGGTACCAGGTTATGGTTCAAGAAGTCCCTCCATGAGGGCAGTAAAATCTGGAAGACTCTATGGCAGATCACATAGGGTATGAATTGTGTGAATCATAACTACCCTTTTAGATAGCTTTTAATATGAAAGTTTGTCATAAGATTTTGTAGTCCTAATAGTTTATTAGAATCCCAATCTACATGTTTACCTATTCATCTGACTCCTACTTATTTCTCAGATCTAACCTGAAATGTCATTTTGTGATAGAAGACTTTTTGATTCAACTTAAATTATTCCATCCCCAAATCATCTGGAGTTATTCTGTCTTTCATAGACCTTGTTATTTTCCTTCATAATAATGGTCACACTTGATAATTATATTTGTGTGTATATTTGTTTTATATCTGTATCCTTCTACATCTATATCAATTCATCATGAGAACCGTGATCACCAAGTCTGTTTTGTTCACCACCATATACTCAGTGCCTAGCACAGTGCCTGGCAATAAATAAATGTTGAATGAATGAATGAATGAATGAATGAATGTTTAAAGATGTTTTTCTTTTCTTCTTTGTATGAAGCTTTCTTATAAATAAATATGATTAAAGTTTGCCAATTTAATGGAAATGGAAGATGAACTCATTAGAATTCTGGCTCTCATGGAGCTTTCATTCTGGTCGTGGAGCCTCTCTGAGAATGTAACATCTAAGCTAACTTTTTAATTATTAGATAGAGGCCTGCCCTGAAAAGAGGATTAGGAGAAGGGAGCCTGTTATATACAAAGATGGGCGCAAATGCAGAGATTTCATGGTGGAATTAGGTGTGGCAAATATGGTGAACAGAGAGGTGTCCAATGGGTCTATCAAGCATAGTGAAAAGATAATTATAGAAGATGAGGCTGAAAAGATGAGCACCTGGGTGGCTCAGCCGGTTAAGCATCTGCCTTCGGCTCAGGTTGTAATCCCAGGGTCCCAGGATTGAGCCCCGCATTGGGCTCCCTGCTCAGTGGAGAGCTTGCTTCTCCCTCTACCTCCGCTCCTCCTCCTGCTCGTGCTCTGTCTCTCTGTCTCTCTCTCTTTCTATCTCAAATAAATAAATAAAATCTTTATAAAAGAGAAGATGACGCTGGGAAGGTAGACAGAAACAAAATCATATAGGACCTTGTGAGCTTTGGTAAGAATATTTTACTTTATTGCAAGTGAAGTGGAAGATCATTGGAAGTTTTAAGCAGAGCAACAATATCTAATTCACACCTTAAAAATGCCAGTCCTTGTGGAATACAGATTGGGGATGAAGGTGGATGTAAAGAGTGAAAACAAGGGTACCAGTTAGGAGACAATTGCTTAAGTGTAGGAAAAATATTGTGGCTTGAACTAAAGTAATAGTTTGGAGGCAGAGAAACAAGAGAGGACTTAGTACATGTCTTCAATTCTAACATGAGTTGAGTTGGTTGTGAGACCCTGAGGAAAGGAAGGGAATCAAAGATTCCTACATTTTTGGTTCAAGACAGTGGGTGGAAGGTGGGTTTATTTATTTGCAGTAAGGGCAGTTTTGATTGGAGACAGAATCCGAAATCAAAAGTTCTCTTTGGGGCATGTTAATTTTGAAATGCTTACAATCTAGCTGGAAATGTCCAGTAGACAGCTGGGTAGCCAAGTTTAGAATACAGGGAAGAGGGCAGCACTGTGAGGATACATAAGAGAGCAATCAGTATTTATAATCAGTTGAGATCAAGGGGGTGTGAGAAGAGAAAAAAAGGAAAAAGCATTGGTTGCCAAGCCCACTAGCATTTACAGATTAATTGGAAGAGGAGAAGCCAACAAAGGAGACTGAGAGAAAACACAATAATGTTTTATCATAGAAGCAAAGAAAATAATTTCAGGAAAGAAAGAGCAATCTAGTCTACCAAAAACTGTGAAACAGTAAAATAAGGACCACCAGATCTGGCAAGCTGGAGACCATTGGTGATCATGGCAAATGTCGTTTTGGTGGAATAGAGAGAATGGAAGCTTAATGAGAGTAGGTTAATGAGAGAACACCTTAACGATATTGGCCGTATCACTACTTCACAATCATACCTATTCATCAGATTAGATATGTAATCAATAAATTCCCAGTTTACTTATTCAGTCATTTAACAGTTCTGCCTAGCTAAAAGCTAAGATTTCAAAGTAATTAAAGGGGTGGTTTCTTTCCTTAAAGATACTATTTTTAGATATCTCAGAAACTCTCAGGAATATGTCATTCAGTTCTGGGAATTTTCCTAATGTAGTTGTTCAATTTTGTATCTGCCAAGATATGATTTAAAATTATACATCTCTCTGATGCTTTACTCAGTAAGGAAGGAAACTAAGACTTGATTTAGTCATTCACCTTTTTAAATTCTTCACCCTGACAGAGTATTTTCATTCATTTTATAATGTCCTTTCCATGTTCAATATATTAAAAAATCTTTTTATGGGCTTAAATAAAGGAGAGGGTGACTATTCATACTCGTAACTTCTTTAACAAGTTACTTTATTTGGCCTATATTCTTGTCCTAAATGACTTGGCAGTTTGGGGTCAATAACAGACTATGAATAGATACTCTTATTAAATTTCTAGTTCTTCAATAACAGCAGAGAATTCATTACAATGAATGAGTTTCTTAGTGCAATAATTAGAGAGTTTGATATTGATTTCCCATGCTATGACAATTGCTGGCATTTCTGTGACAAAAATAACCATTATATTTAGAAAACCCTTTACTGGATAGAAAAAGAAGTTTGAAGCATAAACACATCCATTATTATACCAGAAGTAGTTTAAAAATTTTTCCCTTTACTGTATCCAAAGATACAGAACTGTTCTTTTACCTTGTTGACTGGAAGAACAGGTTAGAATGTATTTTCATGCTATTCTACTTTCAAAGTAGAAGGTATTTACTCTTATCACTGAGGTAGGGTTAGAGTTTTTAAAAATGATCATACAGAAATTTTAAAAGTAAAAGAAATCCATGATCCCACTATCCAAAAATAACTATTGTTGATATTCTTATATATAACCCCTTACATACATTTCTCTGCTTATATCTTTAAAGCTTGTTGTTGTTGTTGTTTGTTTTTAAGATTTTATTTATTTATTTGACAGAGAGAGACACAGCGAGAGAGGGAACACAAGCAGGGGGAGTGGGAGAGGGAGAAGCAGGCCTCCCGCCAAGCAGGGAGCCCTATGCGTGGCTCAATCCCAGGACCCTGGGATTATGACCCGAGCCGAAGGCAGACGCTTAATGACTGAGCCACCCAGGCGCCCCAGCTTATATCTTTAAAGTTAATGCCTAGCTGAGAGCAGATCTGGCTGGTATAGCAGCACCTCATGCTTTTCACCTCATGCTTTTCTATTTATCTGCCATCAGAGAAAAGAGTTTTTGTAGAAAATTGAAGTGCTAACGAGTAAAAAGAACCCCCTCATCATCACTACCACCAGTCTCATCACCCAAATATAAAAAGAGCCACTGTAAACATTTGGGTGGCTATCCTTCCAGAATGCATTCTGCATTTGTGGTTAGTTTATGTTAGTAGAGAGTTTGCCGTGGATAATTTTATGTAAATGAAATCACATCACCCATACTATTCTTCAGCTTGCTTTTTAAAAAAAATTTAAGTCATGATATCTTTGAATGGCAATGAATGCAGAATATGTGCTTACATGGTTTTAAGTTATTATTTAATCAACCACTTATTAATGAGCACCTAAGTTCTTCTCAATTATTTTTTTGTTTCAAGTTGCAGTGAATATTCCTGTACCTTCACATTTGCACTCTTGTCAGTTTATCTCCTTTTCTACCCTTAATCTCAAAGTAGTATTCTCTTAGAATATAATTCAGGTGTTTTGCAGTTTAAATGATGTGGCTGTAAATACATAATAAATAAATGTTCTGGGCCCCTACTTCTCCCCTTGGTTTTCTTTTATGGGAAGTCAGTGGGGTCAGATGGGCCCATAAAACATCATTTAACAAGTGAGAAGGAAACTAGGGGATTGCAGCCCCGTCCTGTGAGACTGGATACACACTGAGCAATTCCACTTATATAAAGTTCTAAAAAATGCAAACAGATCTCTGAGACAGAAAGCCTGTCATCATTTGCTGGTGACGGTAATGGGGTGGGAGCCGTAGGGCAGAGAGATTATGAGGGCAATGAGGAAGCTGTTGGAGGTGACTGGATATGCTCATCATTTTGATGATAATGATGGTTTTGTAGGAGTATCCACAAGCCAAAGCTTAATAAATTGTACACATTAAACGTGCAGTTATTATGTGAAGATTATATTAACAAATTATTGGTAAATCTTTTAAAACAAGACAAGAAGAAGTATTAATAATGGACACTAAAGAGCTTTCAAAGACACATAGTTGCTGAACCATCACCTAATATTACATATGTTTTTTCAATTTTTAAAGTATTTTAATTACATTTTCCCATTTGATTCTCATAACAGTTTTGTGGTACATTGGGTGGGCATTTTTATCCCATTTTACAGATGAGAAAACTAAGACTCAGTAAAGTTAACTTGCCCAAGATCAAAAAGCTACAAGGAGTTGGATCTAGACTTTCACCCATGCTATGCTGAATTTGTATTCTGTATACTTTTCTATGATATCACACTGTCTCTCTTCTTGGTTATACCTTAGATCCCTCATTTTCATGATCTCTAATTTGATACCATGCATTAGGCAGTACAAGAATTTGGAGCTCTGACGAAGGAAAAATCAATATCAAAACCTATGTGGTTTTTACCCAAAAGAATTGAAAGCAGGAATTCAAAGAGATATTTTACACCTATGTTCATAGCAGTATTATTCACAATAGCTAAAAGACACCTCCCATTATTCTCTCTTTTTCATCTTTATTGACTTCATGGCATTGAACACAATTTGTAATTATGTCATTTCATGGTTGATTCACTTTTTTTTTCTGTTCCCCTCACTGGAATCTACATTCTTGAAGAGCTGGGACTGTATTTGATTTGTTCACTATTAGCTGAGCACCTAGCAGAAATATGGCACATAATAGGAAATCAATAGAAATTTATTGAATGGTTGAGTGAATAAAAACCAGGATTAAATATAACCTACATGTCCATCAATAGAAAAATTATTTTCTTATAAAATACCATTCAGTTGTTGAAAAGAATGACAGATTTCTATGTACTATTGTTAAATGAAAGAAGCAGGTTGCCAACAGTGCATTAATTACAGTAACATTTTTATAAAAAGTATACATTTATCTGTGAGTATAAATACACCTACATGTATATGCATGGGTATCTATGTGTGCATGTGTGTAGTTCTGAGCCCTACAAGGAAGGAAATAATACTGTGAAAGTTGGGAATTGGGTGATGGGAGGCTTTAGTTTTTATTTTATTTACTTTTGTTAGAGATCGGATTTTTACTTCTGTGTGTGTATTCAGGTAATTTAAAAATAACCATTTTGTTGTTTGCTGATGCCTTTCTTTGCTATGTTGCAAAATCATTGAGAAAATCGAACAATCTAATCAGTATGAAAGGTTACCAGAATCAATATATGGTGCAAATAGGAATGTTATATGTAGAGATTAAGTAATTTCCAGCCCTCAAGCTGAAATTGTTAGACAAGAATAAATTTTTGATATCAGAAGCACTAGAGGGAAAACACACATTTTTGCTCTTTCAAGGAAATAAGTGTTTTGCTATTATTATGAGTTTTGAGGCCTGAAATATTGGTTTTTTTATCCCAATAAAGATATTTGAGTTTTATATTTTATTCAGCAGTGTTGTTATTGATAATGAACAGAGACAAGACATCAGAAGATTTTACAACCAAGCACAATTGTATGTATTACATTTATACATTTGACCTGCTCTGTCACATAATCTCAACGTCCGAAAAGCAAGCAAACAAAAAGTTTTATTTTTATAGGCTCTTGGATCAATGGGGTAAGAAGGCATATGTCCTTTATGTAACTGCAAATTCAAACAGAAAAGATGATTGCAGAAATGCAATCCAAGGTTTCCTGAAAGAATTATCATAAAATATAGGTCAAAGGGGACCCCAAGAATTCCAACCTACTTATGGTATTTGACAGCGTGAGCTTTCTAACCTGGAGGAGGCACAGGGGAAAGACAGCTTCAGGTTCTCACCGATTAACATCAGATCAGAAAGCCTTAAGGACTTTCTCAGTGTTGAGCTGAGGCCTCTTCTTCCAAGTTCTGCCTTCATCTTTTGCCCCAGGTGTTAGAGTCCCTTCCTGTATTATTGTCATCTTGAACATTGTTGTCGCCAACATGTGTGCTTCTTTTCCCAGCCTTAGCTGCAAAGTAGAACACAGTCTCCCAAGAATCTACTCTCCTTGCTGTTCTGAAAAGAGCGTAGCCTTTGTGCCCTTGAGCATGAAGCAGCTCAGCAAAAATGCTTCAGAGGCAGAGGAGGCATGGTTGGGGAGAACATCCTAATGGAGTGCTCTATGAGGATTGCGGTATAAAACCATGGTATAAAATTTTAGGTCTCTGTTGGTGCCAAATGAAGAAATTCCAAGATGGTCTGGATGGCTGCCATCCCACTGGTATAGTTTCATGAACACAAATTTCCAAAAAGCATTTTCTCATTGAGAATACTAAAAGTATACTAAATATGTATACTAAAAGTATTTTTTCTTACAATTCTTGATTGTAGGGAGGACAGTCTTCTCCCTCACCCTATGGTCCCTGCATCTGATGCTAAACTAGGAACTACTATCCTCTTGAAAGTATAAGCAGAAATTGTCTGTCTCCTCCTTGTCATTCATGCTCACCAGTGAAGGAAGGCCTTCACTGAATGGAAGGGATCACCAAGAGAAAGGCCACTGACTTCCTATTTCTCAGTTGTTTCAGAAGTAAAAGGGAGAAAGTTCTCATAGAAATGCTCACTGCCCTCTTGGTTTAAGTTTCTGAAAGATGGATTCTGTCTCAGATCCACAAGCCACTGAGTAATGTGGGTGTTTGAGAAAGAAGGAGGTAACATTTTATAAATTTAAGTAACATTTACTGAACTTAGCACAAGAAAGACACACATATCAAACAAGCCTGACAAAAGAATGAATGAAGACAAGAATGGCTAATATTTAATGAGTATAAACTATATGCCAGATGTACACTCAGTTGGAAACAGGCCACATCAGCCAAGGTCCTGCAAGAAACCAAATTCCACTCAGATAATTTCAACTCAAGGGCCTTTAAAGAAGGTACTCCTTACAGAGGACTGGGCAGAGAGAATGAACAACAGATGCTGAAGGGCCCAGGAGCTACAAACAGGTGAAAGCCATTAATTATGGCTCTTAGACCCGAAGGACAAGAGGAAGAAGAGTGTTGCTATGTAAGAGCTGGTGCCATGGAAGAAGGGCCATGGGACAGGAGGAGGGTCGAATCTCTCACCATAATGTGCCAGAACCAGGACACATAAGAAGTGAGAAAGCAAAAAAGAAAGACCAACTTCCTTCTTTTCTCCTGTCTCCTATCAGTGCCTTGCATTGGCCAGAAGCAACCAGAAACCAGCCAGCCCAGGGAGTCTGGGCGATGCAGTGTGTAGGAATCAGACTTGGGGCACAGAAGAGGGTGGAGAAGGGCAGAAAGGATGGACGGAACAGGGAGGGAGACTGACACAAATGCAACTGACATAAATGCATTATAAGAATTATCTTTTACTTTTCAAAACTATCTTGTGAGATAGATGTAGTTGGTCTCATTTTAAAAAGTGAAAAATTGAGATTCAGGGGTGCCTGGGTGGCTCAGTCAGTTAGGCGTCTGCCTTCAGCTCAGGTCATGATCTCAGGGTTCTGGGATTGAGCCCGCATAGGGCTGTCTGCTCAGCAGGGAGTCTGCTTCTCCCTCTGTGCTCTCCCTCTCTCTCTCTCTCAAATAAATAAATCTTTAAAAAAAAAAAAAAAAAGCGGGGCGCCTGGGTGGTTCAGTTGGTTAAGCGACTGCCTTCGGCTCAGGTCATGATCCTGGAGTCCCGGGATCGAGTCCCACATCAGGCTCCCTGCTCAGCAGGGAGTCTGCTTCTCCCTCTGATCCTCCCCCCTCTCATGCTCTCTCTCTCAGTCTCATTCTCTCTCTCAAATAAATAAATAAAATCTTTAAAAAAAAAAAAAAAGGAAAAAGTGAGATTTAGAGATGGTAAAAATAAGTTCTTCAGTTCCTGAGTCGAAGAGCTGAATGATGGAACTATTCTAGATGCAGAGTATGTGCCCCAAAACGTTTGCTTCAATAATTAATTGGTTGAATGGGGGCTATATTTGATGTAATTAGGCATGCATTGTCTTTATAAATGTAAGCTAATTAACTACAGTAATTATTGGTCTGTAAAAAAGAGATGACTTTTCTCCCCCGTGTTACCAAATGCCACTTAATTAGGATTAGGAACGACTGAAGGAACATTCAGGATTAGAGTTGAAAGGCAGAGGGAGCAGAGATTCACTAGAAATGAAGAACTCTGTGTGGCAGGTTTTCCTCAGGCAGCCAACAGAGCATAAACTAGCTGAGTTCCCCCGAAAATATCTCTCCCCAGGCCTCCCACGAGGTTCAGGCAAACCGTATCAATCCAGCGTCTGTGCGTGCAGTCCATGCTCTGACTCTGAGCTGTTGCCTGGGCCTGAAATACCTCTCCTCCCTTCTCCTGATCTAATTAGCCAACTTATCTTTCAAAGGCTCTTCCTCAGTGAAGTCCTCCTGAAGGCAGGGGAGGGGTCTTACACCTCCATGTATTCCTCATGCCTTACAAAGAGCCCGAAACATAAGGCACTCAGTGCACGTGTTTAAGTTAATCAAACTGAGGAGAAAATGGGTTTTGAAGACTGTAGGCTTTGGGGGAAGCAATGTAGAGGGACGTAGGCCTGAAACAGGATAGATATTAGAGGTTGATCAAAGAGATATAAAGAGCCATCAATACAATTTAAGCACATCCAGAGCTAGACACTATTCCCCTGCAGTTGCCCGCACCGCCATGAGGACGTCTGCTCAGTCTCCCACCCAAAGCCTCCCTCTGTGTCTCCTCTTCCTCTTTGAAGAATTTGCACATGTATCTCATTATCTTTCTCACGTTGACATTTTATCCTTTCTTTTATGATATGCAGCTAAAATGGGCTTGAATCATATTGCTCACAAATAAATGTATGTTATTCCTTCCCTAACAGAAGGACTACATTTTAATAGAATCTCTTCACATTAGTCATCATTCATCTCAAATTTGATTTGTCTTGAAACTCACTGTTAAAAGTTTCTCTTGCTCCCAATTCCGCCCTCCCCTCCCAGATTTATGAGGTTGATTGCTGTGATATTAGTTAAGGCATCATACAAGACATGGAGAGGCTATGAAAATGAATAAGATTATGGTTTCTGATGCTAGGAAGTTTAAGCTGCAGTAGAAAGAGTAAGAAAAATGCACAGTAATCTCAAGAGTAGAAGTTTTGAGGTGCAAAAATAATTGCTAGGGGATAAAGAGATGAGAGAACTCATTTCTAATAAGCAGAATAGGAAGGGCTTCGTGAAGAATATAACATATTTTTATCTTTATCCAGTTTTCAAAGTGCCATAGACCTTATGTTCGTGAACCAAGGAGCGGATAGGAGAATGATGAAGATTTTATCCTATCTCTTTTAAAGAGATAAGAAAAGAAATGGCATTCCATAGTGAGAGTGACACTAGAAGAAAGAGGGGCAGCATGCGTGCCATGGAGGAATGATCTAGAAAATTATCCAATTCAAGGGAAGCAGAAGCTCAGAAACCTACACGACTCAGGAAAGTCATAAATTCCTTCCCTTCCCACCCAGGACCACCACACTGTACAACATGGGATGCCATGCACATCATAGCCTAGGTAAATGTGACACAGTAGGGAGTCTTAAGGAGTCTTTTTAGATCTTTTTTTCCCTTATTGCTTTCTCATGAAACTTTAATACCACGGATATACTGTATGTCTGTTTGTGTACTGTGTATATATCTGTGCTTCATTCATAAAAGAATAAGAGTTTCTGTTCTTTCCCTTACTCACCCCCACCGATAAGAACAAATGTCCACCCTCTTGGAAGTGAAATTGTCTATGTTGAGAACGTATGATGGAGAAGAGGTACCCATTTGGGTTACAATGGCCGTCTTTACTACTGACCATCATGTGAATAGGTCTCCAGCTCCCCCATGGCACTTGGAATCTCACGGGAAAGGAGACAATCATTTAGCAGCCCTGTGGCAGGCATATTTCACTTTGAGTCATTTTCATTTCAATCTCGAATATTAGGTTATCCCAGTTGACATCTAAGTCACGTCATGAATAACAACAAAAGCCATTGCCAGATACAGAGGAGAATTCCCACATTTTTACAAAGCTAATGGAACTTTTCTGAAAAGCTCTAAATCATCAGTCACACAGGCATTTGAGTGGGTAGCAGCCTTTAGTGAAAGATTAGGGCTGCTCGTGCTCAGACTTTCCCACTCAACACCCCCCCCCTTATTATGTGGGCCGATTGACCCTTCCTGATTCTGCATCTCTAACACCATCGTATCATTATTGGCCTTACCTTCATCAGGGCTGCTATTCTGAACTGGCAAAGACTTTGAAATATCATTTGTTCATTCTCACTCCTCCTATTAAACTTTTCCATAGACGAGGACAGTGTAAGAAACTTGTCTTCATTCTGATAATAACTGTCTCCCCAATACACAAAGATATTAAAAGCTTGAAGTGGTTATTGTTCATTATAGTTTTAAGTGACTTTTTTTTTTCCCATTAAGGTGAGTCATGTATCATTATAGGTATTTTAGTTTAAAATTGAAAGGCTCTATTTGGGGCTGCTAGCCAAACTTGCTTTTCTTCCCATTTTTCAAGTATCGTTCTTTGTAATGGCAAACAACAGCAAAACACTTTCACTGTTCTTTAATGGAGTGATCTGTCTTGAGAACAAATTAGATTCTCAAGGGCCTATTCAAGCATAAGACTCAATGACCATTTTCAAGTTTATTAAATATAAGGAAAATTCTCCCATAGAAAACAAGTGTAGACCTTGAAACCCCTAAGGTCTCGTCTAACTCCTAAGATTCCAAAAACAGTATTTTTTTTAATACTGCAGAAAACTTAGAGGGTGCCAGTGTACCAGGTTCAGGTGATAAGCTAGAACTACAATAAATATTTCACCAGCCACTCTCCTCCCCAGTATTAACCAGAGACTGGTCTATACCATGCCCATCCATCTCCTTTCTTGCCTAAATTTTTGTGATATTTGATCACTAAAAATTTGGGAGATTTTACTGCACAGTTTAAAGAATGTGTCCACATTGAAAAGAAACACAAAAGTACCTTAGAATCTCTCTTCTTTAAAACATCCAGTACTGGGGCACCTGGGTGGCTCTGTTAAACATCTGCCTTCAGCTCAGGTCATAATCCCCGGGTCCTGGGATTGAGCCCCGCATTGGGCTCCCTGCTCAGCGGGGAGTCTGCTTCTCCCTCTCCCACTCCCCCACTTGTGTTCCCTCTCTCGCTGTGTCTCTCTCTGTCAAATAAATAAATAAAATCTTTGAAAATAAATACATAAAACATCCCGTATTTCCTACAGCATAATTCCTTCCTCATCCCCTGAAGAGGGATCTGATCCCATCCCCCCAGGCCTTCAGTAGCTTCAAATTGCCATCAGCAAAAAAGTGACAGTTGCTTAGCATGACATACAAAGTCATCTCCAGCCTGATCCCATCTGTATTTATGACCTCATTTCAAGCTAGCCTTTGTCTTACTTTTTCTGTTACTAGGCTTTTCTAAACAAGGCTCCCTTCCTCATGTTTATGCTTCTTTGCATGTCATTCCTTCTGTCTAGAAGTTAGGTACTTTCTCCTTGGGATGACCATTAACAATCAACAACTGACACCTCCCTTAACAAGCTCTTATAGAACTAGTCGTGCTTTCTTCTCTATTGCCAGGATGCTTTGCACACATCTCTGTCACAGTTCTCTGAATGAATTGCAGTTATTTGTATGCAGACTTGCTCCTGCTGATAGGCAGTCTCTCTTTTGAGGGCAAGGACTGTGTTAACTCAGTAAAATGCTTATGACATTATGCATTTATTTACTAGGCTGAACTACATAAAACTGCTGATATTTAACCATTTTTGACCTACAAAAATGACAATAGTTATATTATTTATAATCTACTTCATTCCAAAACCACTTCTCAAAATCCCGTCAAAGATAAACTGAGACAGAGGCAGTCTGCTCACCAAGTACTGCAGCCAAACCCTTACTTTTCCTGACGCCTCTACCATTGGGTTGGGCTGTGAAGCAAGTATGGTCAATAAAGCAACAAAAAGGTGAACAGAAGTATGTTACTTGCTGGCTGAAACAGTGAAAATAGCATGTGCATCTTTCCAGACTCTTCTCTTGCTACAATGACCAGCCTGCATGTTCCAGATGGTGCAGCTACCGATGGTAAAACTTTAGCATGAGCTGCTGCGTGACACATGGAGCAGACACCCCGACACCAACCAATAACGTGCATAAACAAGAAATAAGCCATTGTTGTGGTAAGCCGCTGGGATTTCAGCTTTAAATCTGGCTGATCTTATACATAACCAAGTTAAATAACACAGACAAGGAAATGAGGGAAAGGGACATAAAGATAGAGAAGTAAGACAGAATAAGATTAAACGCAAAGTGCAAGCCATTCATTATGTCTTCTGTGTACTAAAGGTATGATACAAATTTGATTTGAGCTTCCCTGTGATCAAGAAAAAAAGGAGAAACCATCTCTTGCAGAGTTTGACATCTCCAAAAAATAAAAACTAACTTACAACAATGCTTTAAATTTTTACATATACTGAAGGAATAAATGTATCATTTTTTATGTGTAGGCTATATATCAGGAAAATAGAGATAGCAACATTAGCTCTAGAAAGATTAAAGATTCTTTCTGAAAATGGGTCAGAGAAACCTCTTAACTATGTTGAACCTAGTCTAACATTAGATCAATTACCTTTCTATCTCCAGAGGTATTAACTTCAAATTTCCAATTAGCAAATGATTCTAAACAAAAGAAGGCTGATAATGAGGTAAACCACTCAATTTATACATGCATCTTTAATAAGCTCTTTTTAAAAATATTATTTTAGATAATGCTCAAGTGCATATTAACAAATCCACAACAAAGGATTTTATATTAATAAATTCTTAGCTCAGAGGTGAGAATAACACCTCCAAGAATTTTGTGGGAATCACAGGGCATAGAGACTGATAATAAGATATGAATAACTTTATCCTCCAAACTTCTGGTGAAACTAAGACAGTAATTATTTGAGTTGTTATCTCTCCTGTACCTATTTCCAAATTAAGATATAAAGATAAAATTTATATGCATATACAATATATGCATGTATAAGCATTTGAGTCAAAAGGCTTGTGAGATTATGGATGATTTGTATTATCTTCTTTATACTTTGCTTTTTTTCAAAGTATTTAATAACAAACTGCATTATTTTTACAATCAGAGAAATGCATTTTTCAAAATATATAAATTCAAACACTTTGGCATTTTGATCCAGCCTCTCCTCAATACTATCCATCCACCCACACTTCTCATTCACAGCCTTGAACTGAAGTTTCTTTAAAGACAGAGATCATATTGGGGCGCCTATGTGGCTCAGTCGTTAAGCATCTGCCTTAGGCTCAGGTCATGATCCCAGGGTCCTGGGATCGAGCCCTGCATTGGGCTCCCTGCTCAGCGGGAAGCCTGCTTCTCCCTCTCCCACTCCCCCTGCTCGTGTTCCCTCTCTCACTGTCTCTCTCTGTCAAATAAATAAATAAAATCTTAAAAAAAAAAAAAAAACAGGGATCATATCATACTTACCATTTATTACCCCTTTACTGCCTCTATCATTGAAAGCTTCTCTGACGACAGAAATTCTTATTATAAACAAGCCTGATAGGTCTATGAAATACCAAAGCCTCTGCATTTGCACTGGCAAAATTCATAGAGAAGCCCACTCCTAGTTCACTTTAGAAACTCCTGCTTCAGCTCATGTGTGCCAGCAACTCATCCTGAATAATGCGATGTTCTTGTTTATTTAATATGATCTTGGGTTTGTTCTGTTGTCTCTTTTCTCAAAGCCAAAATTATTCAAACATTTTATTTTTATGCCCTTTTTATCCACTATTAAAGCCACATGACTCATTTCCAGAAATGCACATCCAGTTTTATTATTCTAGTCAAAGCACATGGCATCTCGGCACAGCAGTTAACTTCTCATAGAATGCTTTAATAAGTTGGAAAGAAAGAAAAATATGAGTGCTTTCTTCATGTTAATTGATTTAAAATCTTGAACACTGATCTTTTCACTTGGTGTTCAATAAACAATTATAAAATCAATCTGTCAGTAAATTATGACATATTGCAATAATATCTTCCTTTACCTAAAATTTAGGAAAGGAAACTTAGAAAAATAAAAGCAATACTTCCCTGTTCAACCCATCAGACCCTCCATGTTTTGAGTAAACATTTTGCACGCACACACACACAAACACACACATGCACACATAACCCTCCAGGTAGGGCTGGGCAGCTCACCAAAAGTCCTCATTTTGTCCTCCCAAATCTTTAGATTCAGGTTCTTCTTAAGCACAGTTCTCACAAATAATCCAAAATAATGTCTTTAAATTCCAAAGGTCAGGCCCTTTTGTTTCCATTACTCCTGGGACCCAATTTATCTCCACCACAAAGGAGCTATCTGGTGTTTTCCTGAAGAAATACAAAAGACTGCATCATTAATACTTTGATAGAGCCGGTAGTAAGCTTAGTTCACGAAGTCTTTGGGAGGGCAGTCTTGCAACCTATCTTTAAAGTGTTAAATTCCTGCATAAACTCTGACTCCAAATGTTTACTTCTAATAATTTATCCTAAGGAAATAATAATGGATATGTGCAAAGTTTACTTAAAAGAATGCTTATTATAAAATTATGTTGTTCCTGCAAAAAAGATCAACAGCTTTTATTTCAAGGTAATATGATTATGTCTTTTATTATCTTCTTGATAGTTTTTTTATTTATTTAAATTTTCCTATAATAGAAATTTAATCAGACATAAGAATTCCAGTTTCTGATCTGAGGATAGGCCTTGCTTACAAGCAATTGGCAGACAGAGATGACTGACATTAATAATTTCACCTTTCATGTAAGACTTTTTCCTCCAGAATCAGAGGGAGAGCGTGGTCAAAGCCCACATTCAGGAAGTAAAAGGAAGGCCATTTACCCACATTGCCATAATAAGCAGGTTTTTTAAAAAATCACTTCTCATTTGAACTGTCTGAAGCAATTTCTGCCAAAATCCTTCTTTAGCTGTTCAGTTTAATAGTCTGTATTTGTTTTCTTCTACAGTTATAAGTCATCAGCCCCCTGGTTTAGTTTGAATTATTGAAAATGCCTCAATAGCAGTGCAAATATAGAAATAGAGCTTCCATGTATTAATGTTCCAGGGAATAATCCTGGCCAAAGGCCATAGCTGACACCCAATAGCTGGTTGATGCCAGACATTTGCTGACAAATGTCTGAAACACTTGCCTCAATTTATAAAAATCTCCAAGTTGCTATTTAAACTCTAGAGTTCCCTATGAAAATGACCGAGACAGCAGTGTGCTGGAGCCAGGTCATACCTCCTCACAAACCCCATTTTTAAATATTCAGGGAAAGTGGCTGGGTCATTACCTTCTCCTCTTGAGCAAAGTTATTTAACCTCTTGGAGCCGTAGAGCCGTAGTGTCATTACTCAAAAATTCAATAATTCCTACCTCAGAAGAATATTGTGAGGATTAAATAAGAAAGTGCCTGGCTCATAGTAAATATTTGCTAAAACAAGAATATGCTAGCAAAAATTGTACCTGACCGTAAGAAAATTCTCCAGCCTGACCAGTGAGCTCCTGGCCATTTTCCTTTATAATGCGCCCCCCGCCGCCCTTTTTTTAAATTTTCTCTAGCATTTCCTTGACTGGAAAAAAAATGTTGCAGTAGGAATAAAAAAGATGGGTTTCAGTCCAACCTCTGAACCTGTGATCTGGAGTAACACTCTCTGGGTTACAATGACTATAACAAATACAAGGCAGGATGGCTATTTAAGGTCCCTGCAAGTTACAAAATTATATGTTCTTATTTTTTTCAACTTTTCCATGCAAACTTTCCTTTGTTTGAACCCTTCTGGTTCTCCCATTTCCCACAAAACAGCATCCCTTTCCAAGTAGCTTTAAATATTGTAGTCCCAGCTCAGCCGTGAGAATGTAATAAAGGTTCGAAGAGAGACCGGGAATATTGTGATACAAACTTAGCTTAAATTACTAATGAAGGAAGCCATTGCCAAACGAACTTGCTCTTCTTAGTACTGCAGTCGTGCATCGGGAACTAACTGCATTTGATTTACTACATGTCTTCACTGACCTTCCAGCCCATTGGCTAAGCTGTTAGGTTTGCCTTGAAGTCCGTAAACCTTGAAGTCCCTCTTGTTCTCAGTCTGAACCTTGGGCATCACGCAGGCATCATTCACCTTGATTGCCTTAGTGACCTTTCTTTCCCTTTCACTCACTGGAGCTTCTGGAATGTTTTCTTTTTATCCTCCATGGTAAAATATCTTTCACAATTGAGATCTCAGAGCCTTGGATAAGAAACCAGTTAAGGTATCTTGGGCCATTTTTCTGTACCTTGGAAAGATATTATTGCCATAATATATTGTTTGTTAGTTTTTTTCAACCAATTTCCCTTCTGAGATCCCTGTGTATCTCTTGGTGCCTCTAATTATTCCTGAATTTGAGTAGCAGCATTATAGATTTAATGCAACAGATGATACTGATAGTCCGTGCCAAAAGTCCAAATTGCTTTAAAGACCATGTATGTAAATTTAACTGGTACCTAAAATGTATGAAATGTTACCTTTTCATTATGAGGCCAATATTTTCTTTTCAATATTTATTTCACAACCGAATTTCTATAATTCACTTATGAGGCAACTTGGTGAAGAGGAAATAATCTATTAGGCTTTTGAGCTATAGGTTGGATCCGATTTCTATGGGTTCTAGAGAGTCTCCATCAGAGAAACCCCTATGTAAACCATGGAACAGCTTGAACCTTCTCATTTCTGGGGAAGCTTGCATGGTACATATTTTAAGAGAAAAAATCCAAGACAGCTGAACTACCACTTGAGGGACAGGCACCTGAATAAATCATAAGGTATAGCTTCTGCTACATATATATAAGCGCTCTCCAGCCATTCTTTGGGGGCAGAGCTCTTGCTGGCCAAGGAAGATTTTTATGAATACCAGAGTGCTCAGCAAGACTGGGGGCTCCCTGGAAGCGGCTGAGGTTACAGCAGTGATTGGGACAACCTTGGTGCCTTGGTCTATAGCAACAGAGGTACGAAGTGCAGGCCTAAGTAGAACACATTCCTATGTGGTTGGTGAGTGATGTCCAACAGACGCTGAACAAAATTCAAGGGGATTGTAAAATCATGGAGGTGGTCCTGACAACTGTTGGCATTTAGCCTGGAGCTCACCCAGTCCCTCTCTGTGCTCCCTGCAGTGATATCCAAAGGTCATACCTTTAAGAGATAATACAAAATGTATGAGAGGATCTTGTATTGTGTTGATGCAACCCAAAGTAAAGCAAACTGAAACAGAATAGTCGTGGCTTCTTTTTGGTCCTTGTTGGACAGAAGTAGGTGCCAATTCTAGTGCCAACATTCACCAGCAATATGAGTTGGGGCAAGTTCCTTCAACTTCCTAAGCCTGGCCTTCCTCATCAATAAATTAGACAAAATAATGTATACCTTATAAGGTCATTGTAGGGATCAAACTTAATAGCCTATGTAAAGTCCTTGCTGTATAATAGGTCCTTAGTTAATGGCATCTGTCTTTACTGTTAGGCTGATGATGAGATGATGATGGTGGTACTGATTTTTAAACAAATACTTATTACAGAGTTTGGCACACAGTAAAAAATTAATATTCATTTTCCTTCCTTCTTGAGATTTCTTTATGTCAAATATTTATAATGTAATCTACCTGTAGCTTTTTTCCCTGGTGCCCTAAAGAAAAATGTACTGTGTCTTTAAAAAAAAAAGTTACCACTAATCTTCTCTCCATAAGACACTCTTGTGTTTTGTGCTAAGATGTGGGGAACAATGGCCTTTGGAGTCAGAATACCTGAGTTTTTCCTCTTTAACCATTCTCTAAGTATTAATGAACGTTCCTGTTAGAGTCATTTTTCTCTTATTAATATAGAAAACAATTAACTTAAATAATAGAAAGCATTAATTGTACCAAAGCTCCTGAATCTTACTCCATCTAAAATATAATGACCATTTGAGAACACATACAGTGTATAGGTGTACTATCTCATTTAATGCTTACAATTTTATTAAGTAGTTGTTACTGCCATTCTAATTTTACAGATGAGAAAAATTTGGCTGATAAAGGTAAAAAAAAAAAAACCTGGACCAAGGTCACATAGCTAATAGGCAGTTGGGAATTAAACTTCTGCCCAATTCTAAAGCTTGTGCTCATATCTGTTATGCTAAATATCTAAGACAGAAACTCTTAGAAAGCTTATTCTCTTAGTGAACTATGAAATAATAAAAATCGTGTGAACAAAATGTCAACTTGTTCATTAAGATAGGAAGTACACACAATATAAAAATGATAAATCAGTAGACTTTTTTTATAACCTCAGTGTTCCGTGAGAAAACTAAACTCATCAATCTTCTTCCCAACTAATCTTTTCAACATTAATAATTTCCTAAAGTAAATTAGGAACTGGGAATTAATTTAATGAGTTTTTCTTCCTAATGACATAAGCCTCATATCATTGTAGTTTCCAAAGCAAATTGCCATTTAAGTTATCAAAAGCTGTGGATTTCAGCCCTCTATGGAACTCAGAGTTAAAAACAGAATTTAATAATGAGAATTTATCATTGAAGTGGACACTTCTCATTCTCAAAAAAAAAAAAAAAAATGTGTTAACATAGATAGCAGCCTGATTTCCTTAACAACTTAAGGATGTTTGTTTCTTGTCATGTGTTACCTGCTCCACAAAACACATGCTGCCAGTATAAAATATGGCTTGTATACATTTTTAAATACACAATTATAATTTTCAATGAGCCATGTACTGGAGATATATTGGTTCATGTCACTTGTATAAAATGTCAGTCAAGTTGGCAGCTAGTTCACCCTTTTGCTGTCCTTGAAGCAGAGCACAGAATGCTGAATCTCACGCTATCATTAGTGATGCCAATCAGAATAAGAATCAGTCACTCACTTTTGGGGCGCCTGGGTGGCTCAGTCGTAAGCGTCTGCCGTCGGCTCAGGTCATGATCCCAGGGTCCTGGGATCGAGCCCTGTATCGGGATCCCTGCTCTCTGGGGAGCCTGCTTCTCCCTCTCCGACACCCCCCTGCTTGTGTTCCCTCTCTTGCTGTGTCTCTCTCTGTCAAATAAATAAATAAAATCTTAAAAAAAAAAAATCAGTCACTTACTTTTAACCAAAAGAATGAAAAATTGAATTACCTCTGATTTGTCAAATCATTCCATGGAGTAAGGATACTATTAATAAATCATACTAGTCCTACAAAGGGACCAGAATACCCACCGTAACATTTATGGGCGAGTCATGGATTAGGAGGATTCAATCAAAAGGTTTGGATATTTCTTTAAGTATATTAGTACTTGAAAAGATTAAATAAGTTGAAGTATTATTTGTCCAGTCAATCTACATTTGTTTGTTTTTTTGCTTGTTTGTATGAATACCCATCCTGGACAAGATTCTTCTGATAAGGGGATGACAGAACAGTACAAAAAGTTGAGTTGTCTCTATGCAAAAGAATGAGTAGTTTACAAAGTTTGTAGGAGAGGTGGAACTATGATAAGAACATATGAGGAGTGGCTGAAGAAACTGGATTTATTTAGCCTCAAGAAGATTCGGCAGAGAACATGCTATTTATTTGAAACTGTCATATGGAAGTTGATTAATAAACAAAACAAAGGCAAATGAGTAGCAGACACAAGAAGGCAGATTTCTACTCATCATAGGAGAAGACTTTGTAAACATTACAGCTGTGCATTACTGTTTAATCTGGAAACCATTGAAAATATTCAACAGATTGAGGTTGAGAACATCATATGGGGAAAATGTATTCTACACAAGAAGAAAACCAGGTAGATGGCCAGTACTGTTTCTTTCAGTCCTAAATTTCTCCAGTCTAGAGAATAAGACACAGAGAAATTACTCAAGAATAATTTTAAAAGAAAATGACAGAAATTAACAAATACAAAAAAGAGAAATTCAAACTGAGTGTGAAGTATTGTCACAGCTGACTCTAAGACTGAGTTAGTTTGCTGAATGCTTATTAAGGAGCTCCCTTAGAGACATCCCTGTGGAAGAGAGGAGAAGGAAGTAGGACTGAGCAGAGAGAGAAGTCAAACTATGAGGCACCCAGGACCAATGGTAGCCTCAGCCTGCTCCTGGAGTTGCTCTGAAGCTGGAACACCCCTTAACAGTTGTCCTGAGTTGGTTCAAAATGGCCAGGCCTTTATTTACTTTTAGCAATCATTCACTAGACGTAGACTCCTCCAGGAAGGGATGCAACCTTGGGCAAGGTGACTCCCTGCAGCTGAGCCAGACCCTGAGATAGCCTTCAGCTGTCAATCAGCAACAATTGGGGTAATAAGTCCTTCACTGAAGGGGCGTCTGGGTGATATAGTGTCTACAAATCACCCCTTGTGCAAGTTGAATCTACTTCTTCATATACAATTTAGGAGCAACTTTTATAGGATTCTAGTAGACCTCTCTTGAATGAACTTCAGTGGGGAGGAAAGTTGGTGGGACAAACTACAACCCCTTCAGCTGGTCTCAGAGCCACAGGTGGTACTCATTGTCTCTCTCCACCAGTGGACCAGCACTCTCCATTCTAGATGCCCCTTCGTGGCAATATTAGCTCAATCAGCAATGGTAATGAAAATCCATACTATTGGGCATAAGCATGGACCCCTTCTGTACTGTGTCCTATTGTGTCAGGTGGGAAGAACCAGACTTAAAGGAGGAGTCTGGGACAAGGGATTTCTGGCACCTGGGGCATCCAGGTGTTTCACATCCTAGGACTCCCTTGCCACACTTTCCTAATTCCCTTATATTTCCCAAGATTCCACAAGATTGGGCTTCCTCTGTGAAGAATGGTCACGGCAGCAGCACCTCGTATCTGATTCAACCGTTCTCTGAGCTGATGCTCAGCACATCCCAGCCCATTCTCTCCCTGTGCTTCCATTGGACCCACACTTACTCCCCCACATACCCTAAACCATATAGTGCACCCTTGGGGCTCCCGTTTGCCTTCCTGGGAAGCCTCACATTCCCTTCCCTTCCCTGGTTCTGGCTTTCTGGTGTCACTCATGGTGTTCAAAAGAGAACCTTTCCTGGTGGAGGGGCCAGCTCCCCCATCTCAAGATGTTGGAACTTGGGCTGGGTAGAAAGGAAGCAATGTGCTGACGCTGTTCTGGGAAGGCCAGAGGAGCAGACCACAATGGTCTTCTGTGATGAATTCAAGACCTCTTGCAGCTGCTGGGAGGAAAAACTGACCCCGAGGGGTTACACCGTGTAATCATGTTGCTACAGACTTTGACCTTGCCAGAGGTAAGCTTTTCACCCCTAGAGCCTGTGCTATATCCTGGGACTTTGGTCTCCAGGGACCTGGGCATCCTGGAAGGTGATAGACTCTGGGTACTTACCCATGTCCCTCGCTCCTTGCCAGCCCCTGGGATGAGCCACCATTACAGTGTGACTCTGACCATTGGGTTAGGGGAAGTTTGGTGTATGGATATCACTTTGATGTGGTCTCCCGATATTGAATGGGTGAGGACGAGATTGACTAGATGTGTACGAGGACGGGGGTGTAACAGTGGTAAATTACAAGGGGGTCATGGGCTAGCTGATAAGGGACTTGTGCTTGATTCTTGATGTTGCAATTTTATCTTAAGATGGATTGTTGCTGATGGGGCACCTGGGTGGCTCAGTTGGTTAAGCGACTGCCTTCAGCTCAGGTCATGATCCTGGAGTCCCTGGATCGAGCCCCGCATCGGGCTCCCTGCTCAGCGGGGAGTCTGCTTCTCCCTCTGACCCTCCTCCCTCTCATGCTCTCTGTCTCTCATTCTCTCTCTCTCAAATAAATAAATAAAATCTTAAAAAAAAAAAAAAAAAAAAAAAAAGATGGATTGTTGCTGGGCCCACCTGACTTTACGACTTGGTAAATCTGACAGAACCAAGCTAATGATGGGCACTTGGGGCTGTATGGTCAGTTGGTACCCCAAGCTCAGTACTCCATCTCTACAAGGGCTCAGTAGCACACCAGGAGTTGTTTTTCAGAAGATATTGGAGTTTCTGCTGCAGGTGGCTTGGCCCTGCCCTCTGTGTTGTGAATATCTCACTGGAGCTTGTGTGAGTTCCAACATGCTGTTTTTTCTCATAGCTGGTAATACCACAGGGTCTGCCTGGTTATATGTTCCAAGTGGCAAAGCTGCTTCCACCAGTGCCTGCCCTTGCTAAAGAACTTTTCCTGCTTGGGGCCTCACTCAAAGCTTCTATGTCACCTGGTATATGGGTCAACACAACAACTATTCCTAGTTGAACATACTGCCTTCAGAATCTGAAGAGACCAATTAGTCACTGTTCTTCTTTGTATTAGAAGGTGAAGATGCATTAATTTATCTTTTACTTTGTATGGGATGTCCTGGAATACCTGTTACCACTAAACCACTAAAATTTTACTAATGTGGCATACTGGAGTCATCCTAGGGTTTATCTTCCATGCTCTGGAGTACATGTATTGTAACAAGTTCCCTAATAGTCAGCCCTTCTTGCTCCTCTAGCATAATACAAATGATGTCATTGATATAGTACATCAGCGTGGTATTTTGCAAGATATGTAGGTCGTCCAGACCGCTTCACAATATATTATGATAGCAGAAGGAAAACCCAAGATAATCCTGGAACTAAGCTGTAAATATATACTGTTGCCTATTATCTGAATTCAAACCATTTCTGATCCCCTAATCTGATAGTGATGGAAAAAAATATATTTGATAAATCAGTGGCTACATTTCCGGTAACCAGGGCTGTTTCAATCTGCTCAAAGGTATTCCACCTGGTGTGGTGGCTATAATTAGGACTACTCTTTGGTTGAGTCTGATGCCAGTTTCTAGGATTCATCTGGTTTTTGCAGGAGCCAGACTAGTGAAATAAGTGCAGAAAGGGCTGGACCACCAACTCTACATTCTGTAGATTGAGACTGGCACGAAATGCTACCAATTCCATGGGATATAGTATTTTTGATTTGCTGTTTGGGAAAGGAGTTTGGCAGTGTTAGAAGCTTCCACTTAGAATTTCACACTAGAATGACTTTCACCCCACAGGCCGAGGATCCAATGTAGATGGTGTCCCATTATCAATGATGTCTATTCTGACTACATTTGGAGCAGGATAATGACCGCTAGGTGGGTGCATGCACTCGGTGTCCCCCTGTGAGCCAGTTTTCATTTATTATATAGCCTCCATATGCCCCCACTCTAACAAACAGATCATGATGAAACTCCAGGCCTCCAGGTATCTGTTTAACTCTCTTTATTCATTATTCCATAAAGTGTTTGGGTATTTACTTTTCCCTAGGGCACAATTATCCTGGCATATAACTGGTCATCTTTGTGAATTTAATCTGAAAATCTGTCTAATTTATGTGTTTGCATTATTTTCATTTAATGTAATATTAATATGCTTGGACTTTGGCCTAACACATTCTTATTTGTTTTCCCTTCGTCCTTCTGTTTTTCATTTTTGTT
This sequence comes from Phoca vitulina, assembly GCF_004348235.1. Taxonomy (NCBI): domain Eukaryota; kingdom Metazoa; phylum Chordata; class Mammalia; order Carnivora; family Phocidae; genus Phoca; species Phoca vitulina. Next base: position 6,148,175 of record NW_022589724.1, on the reverse strand, counting down.
TCTCTTACCTGATTTGTGGCAGGTTATTTGAGCATGTTTTAGATTTCATTTTAATTTATCTACATAGCTGTTTGATTTTATGTCTTTAGGTTTTGTTAGGGATTTTATATATATGTATATATTTATATAAAATAAGTAAATATGTATATAAAATTTTATATATAGTAGGAGGAGAGAAAGAGGGGGAAGAAGGAAGAGGACATGAATCAGAAATAATGAACTATATGCAAAAGGAGCAGTGAAAAAGTACCTAGCTTCTTAATATTTATACATTCTATTAAAAGACAAACTCAACTCTTATTTTTAAATACTAAGATTTTAAATGACATTAAAAATTCTTATTTTCATTCCTCCTATCAAATGTAACACTATCCCAACTAAACATGCTCCTTATTTCACTTGTCAGTATGCCTCTTTTATAATTTTGGCCATGGCTAAGAAAAGCTTGGAAGCTGCCAAGGTGGGACAGAGGTGGTGCTTTGGAGAAGATATGTATATTTAAGATCAGAAAGACCCATTGACAACCCTGTCAGACAAATTTATAAACTTTTCCTTCTCTTCATTTTATTTCATCTAGAATGTCCTTATTTTTCCTTCATTTCTTTTAAGATTTTTATTTATTTGAGATAGTGAGAGAAAAAGCATGAGCATGAGCAGTGGGAGGGCAGAGGGAGAGGGAGAAGCAGACTTCCCCCTGAGTGAGGAGCCTGACAGGACTTAATCCCAGGACTCTGAGGTCATGACCTGAGCTGAAGTCAGCCACTTAACTGACTAAGCCACCTGGGTGCCCCTTTCCTTCATTTCTGAAGGCTATTTTGTCTGGGTAGAGAATTATGGATAGACAGTTTTTTCTCCTAGCACTTCAAAAATACTTTTCCTCTGTTTTCTGCCCCTCATGGTTTCTGATAAGAAATCTGAGGTCATTCAAATTGATGTTTGCCTGTATATCGTATGTTGTTTTCCTTTGGCTGATTTCAAGACTTTTTCCCCTCATTTTCAGTTTTTAGTAGTTTGTTACATATTGGGATGTAGTTTGTTTTTGGTTTTCTTTGTTTTTGTTTTTGCATTTATCCTGATTAGATGTCACCAAATTTCTCATATCTGCTCATATCTTCTCACCAAATTTGGGGAATTTTAAGTCATTGTTTCTTAAAATAAATTTTCTGCATTGATTTTCCCTCCTCTCTCTATCTGGGACTCCAGTGACAGGAATATTTATTTTTTAATATTTTTAATATTGTCCCACAAGGTTCTTGAGGCTTTGTTCATTTTTTTCCCAGTCTTTTTCTTTTTTCAGATTATAAAATTTCAACTGGTCTGTCTTCAAGTTCAAAGTTCAACTTTCCTCTGTCATATCCAGTTTGCAAGTGAACTATTTAGGCAATATTTTTAAATTCCATTATTGTATTTTTCAATTCTAAAATTTCCATATTTTTTTCTATAAAGCTTCTACTTCTTTGCTAAGAACTTCTATCTTCCCATTCATTTCAAGGATATTTGCCCTTACTTCATATAACATGGTTATTTCTGCTTTAAGTTGTTTGGTAATTCCAGCATCTGGGTCATTTCAGGGTTAGCATCTGTGAATTCTCTAGCATCTGTGAGCTTTATTGAGATTTTTACTGGTACTTTGCATCAAGTACTTTTCAACTATATCCAAAACTTTTTAGATGTTATGTTGTGAGCTTGTTAAATTCTTCAGAGAATGTTATTTTATTTTAGCAGCAACCAACCTATTAGGTTCAGATGCAAGTCTTAACCTGTCTTTTGTGGGCTGTGGTTTAGATATCAATTTAGTTTTCAAAGTTTATGCAGCGCTATTTGTGCCAATATGGGAACTTGTCAGTGGTTTACGCTATAGTATGACAGCACACCTCAGGTCAGTTTTTTGCTTGTGCAGTTCAGAGGGTGAGTGCTGGACATCATACACAGATTTAGATATCTCTTACTATAAATCATTCCTCTCTATGATTCCCCCTCTTCCCACCACACACACACACACACACACACACACACACACACACACACACACAGTGTCTTCTTGTTGATCCTCTGGCCATTAAGCTGAAGTTTTAGTGTCTTGTGCCATCACAGACTTCCTAGAATTGGGTCTACCTCAGCTGCAAAATGGTGTGAGAAAAAAAGAGAAAAATAACATGAATCCCACACTCTTTGGACCATGGATACTTACTTTGTGGGTTCTTTTGGTCAGAATGAAGGATTTTTATCTCACAGTTTTAGGTGCCTGAGCAGTCATCACTGTAGTCCTTGCTAAGCAAGAGCAGCTTCATGGCTGGGGCTTTGTGTAGGGCTGGACTGGGAGAATTTTTTTTAAACTGGAATTTCCTTTACAACTATTGGACAGGGCTCCCTTTCCTCAACCTTTGGCCAGAAAAGGAGGGAGAATTTCTTGGTGATTTTTTTCTGTCCATACCCACAGATTTGGGGTACCCTAAAACCTAAGGTAGGAGTCATGCGAGAAAAAAACAAAACAGGAGACTCAAGGCTGTATTGGTTATTCTTTGAGTTTTAATTTCTCTCTGAAATCTGCTTGCTGTTATTTACTTTTCAGGCTTCTCAGTTAGTGCCTTCATGTATTTGGTCTAGAGCTTTTAATAAGTCTTAATAAGTGGAAGAAGTAGGGTGGAGTGTATTTACTCCATCCTAATTGGAATTTGAACCTCAAAACCCAGCCTAAAAAATTTAGAAATAGATTATTGTGAACCTCACAAAAGAATGTTAAGCATTACTTAGTCATTACTATTCTGATAAATTAGGGTCATGACATTTAAGAAACCTAAACAAAATAACAGTAAGGAACATTCAGTAGTTTCTTTCTTATTAGACCATTTTTACTTGGCTGGTTTTTGAATTATCCTGTAGCTTCAGTTCTTCTCATGCATTAAATGATTTCACCACTCCTTGACATAATAAAGACTTTAAGTGTTTGTTTGACAAATGGCTCATTTGACCTATTTATGAATGAATGCAGTTGTTTGACATTTCTAGTACAAAGAGTAAAGATCTCTTAATTTTTCTGTGTTTTTCTTTCTAAGTGAAATGACTTCTTAAATGTTAAGGATTTAGTAATTTTTGAGAATAAATTGCTTTATTGAAAAAATGATTTTAACATCTACATCACAATAATAGCATCTCTATATTCTCTTTGTGCAACTAAAACTTTTTTAAATGCAGCATAACAAGAATGTTGACCATAATACTATGCCTTGGTGATGCACTAAATTAAATAGTTCTTGTAATAAAAAGGAACAACTTAGCTTCTAATAATTGCCATGCCTCCTAAAAATTCTTACCTTCATCAAATTCCCATAAATATTTTAGTCCTGGTCATGACATTTAAATTAAAAAAATAAAAGACTTTTTTCCTGTTCCCCCTCTTACTAACAACCACCCTAAGCAAGTTTCTTCATCTGTCTGTGCTGCAGCTTCTCTGAGTGGTGTTTGTGCGATGTAGTCCTTCCTCTGTGCCTCTCGTTCTCTTATGTAAAAATCTTGCCAGAACAACGCACTATCGTTGCACTGAGCAAAAATCACAAATTCTATTTTTTGTTACATTCTCATTAAAGTAGTGAGAGTCAGAGGCCTGCCATGGAACAAGAAAAGAATGAAGGATGCTATTTGCCCCGAAAGCACGGGTAGTCTTAGCAGCTCCTACAGTCTCATGGACCCCAGGGAAGGACACACTTCTATGGCAGATTTGCTTAAGCCTCTCGGCTTGCTTCTGGTTTCTGTAAGTGTGTTTCAGTGAGATATTGTAAATCCCAGTCACATCTATTCTCTCTCCAGTTCCTCGTTTTAATCCATATAGCTCTGAATTCTCATCTCTAAGTTCTCTATAGGAACAAATACAAATATAGAGTAAGAGCAAGTTAAGCCTGTTTCTAAGGGCATAAGTGAGAAATAATTGAATTTGAAATAAGGATGTTGATTAAAATATATTACATATTTAAATGTGTTATACACTGTGGAGCATAGCCTCCAGCCCTGCCTGACGGGGAGGCCTGGTCAGAGACCCCGGGCAGACAGGTCTGCCCTACAGCTGTGTTACTGCATGAACTAAGGCCTGCCCTCAGTGCAGCATAGACTCCAGCTCCGCCTGACCAGGGGACCCTGATAAAGACTCCAGGCAGCCATGGGGCCCAGACTTCTACGTGTATTTTTTCCAGCACCACAAAGCAATTAACTCAATTCTCGGCAGACACTGACCCCATGTCCCACAAATTTAACTCCATTCTGATACTATCTACCTGGAGATGGTGTCAGATTCCACAGATTAAGGGCTCAGTCCCAGAAGACTGCCCAAACTTCAGATATTAATTTCAGGTCCAGATGGTTACCTATGTTTCTGACCACTGGCTATAAAGATCCCACAAGCTTCTCCTTGGGTTTCATTAATTTGCTAGAGCAGCTCACCAAACTCAGGAAACCAGTTTATTTATTAGATTATGGGTTTATTACAAAAGGTATTAAAGGATATGAATGAACAGCCACATGGAAAGATCCATAGGACAAGGTGTGGGGAAGGCGCCTGGAGCTTCCATGCCCACTCCCATTGTGTCACTCTCCCAGCACCTCCACAATTCACCAACCTGGAAGCCAGCCCAAGCCCAGCCTTTTGGGTTTTTATGGAGGCTTCATGATTAATTAAATCATTGGCCATTGGTAACTGAACTCAATCTCTGGAGTCTCTCCCTTCCTCAGAGGTTGGGGAGGGAGGGATGTAAGGGCTGAAAGTTCCAACCCTCTAATCAGGCTGTTGGTTCCCCTAGCAACCAGCCCCAATCCTTAGGTTACCTGAGGGTGGTTCAGTAGTCATTCATTAAAATAACAAAAGACACTTTTATCATTCTCTTCACTTAGCAAATTCTAGGAGCTTTAGGAGCTCCTTGCTGACATCCCAGGACTAGACCAACTGTAGATGTCCTATAATCACAATATTACAAACACCCACTCTTCAGAGAGCCCAGCCTACAGCTGCCCCCAGCAGCCAGTCCAGGCTAAGGTCCTGCCCAAATGCAAAGCCCAGCCTGTGGCCTCTATCAGACAGGGAGCCCAGCCACTGACCCCACCCAACTATAAAGCACAGCTTCCATCCCCACCAAACTGCATGGTATAGCTAGAAGCCCTATCTGAAGAGAGAGCCCAGGCAGAAACCATGTCCAAATGCAGAGCCTAACCAGCTGCCAGCCCATTCAGCAAACCCAACTACTGGATGTACCGCGTGGCCCCATCTGTGTCCCCATCCAATTGGGAAGCCCCGTCTGCAGTCCTACCTGAATGTGGAGTACAGCCAGTGGCACCATCCGGGGGGGGAGCACAGCCTGAGGTCCCACCCAACCAGGAGTCATTGGGGAGCCCTCCCCCATTTTGGAATTCCACTGGGGGCACCAGCAGGCCAGGGAGCACGGTCTGCCATTCCCACCCATCCGCTGTGACTGAGGAGTCCAAGGAGGGTCCCTGGCTGACTGCAGAGCCCAGCTAGCAGCCCCACCGGCCGAGGAGCCCAGTAAGTGGCCATTCCTCACTAGCTCCCCACCTCAGAACATGGGCAGCATCCTCACCGGACTAGAGACCCCAACAGCAAGCCCCGCCTGCTTGTGGATCTACCAGCTGAGCTGACTGAAGGTCCTTCCCTGCCAAAGCAAACCTGTAAAAGCTGGAGGAGATCCTATTTTCAAATGCAGTAAGATGTTATTCAAAGGGTACAAACTTCCAGCTACAGATGAGTAGGTTCTGGGGATCTAATGTATAGCATGGTGACTATAGTTAATAATACTGTATTGTGTACCTGATAGCTGCTAAGAGAATAGATTTTTAGTGTTCTCACCACACCCACACAAATGGTATGATGGATGTGTTAACTAACCGTACTGTGGTAATCATTTTGCAATGTATATCAAATCATCATGTTTTATACATTAAACCTATACAATGTGGGATGCCAATTATATCTCAATAAGCCTGGAAAAATAGAAGTGTTTTATTCTCTCCCTATGAGCCTGGTAATAAGACCAGTGTAGAAATAAAGCTTGTTATTTGCCTCTTGTAATTCATTTGAGCATTTCCTTTTCTCTTTTTTCCTCTGTCCCTTCAATCCCCACTTTCCAGAACCTCCTTCTCCACCATTGATTCCCCCCTCCACATCCCACCTCCCAACAACTGCTAGCATTGGTCTTCTCTGAGGCTTCACTGGTAGTCAGAATACCTTAGTATGTCAGGGATAAACCCTGGTGGTCCCTTAGATGCTGAATCATAACACTCCTTATTCACTCCCTCCTTGGCCCAGATCTTAGGACTGTGTTTCTTCTTTACCGTTCATGTTCTGCTTTCCTGGGAATGGAACTATATAAATTCAACTTCAAGTCATGTCCCCAGGACTACCTCCCTTTCCGATAATATTTCCAGTCCTAACTTCTCCCATACAGATATGCTGGAAACAATGGGTCCCCAGCCACTTGGGTGGATGCATTCATTCTAATTCATCAAGCTATACTCTTATGATTTCTATACTTTTCTATACCATGTTGTACTTAACAAGATGTTTATTAAAGTAAAAAATATAAGCAGAAAACAAGAGGGCTGAGTACAGAATGCCAAGGCTGTGGAAAAAGTGGCTATATCTCTTAGAGGAAATAAGATTTGGTAAGAGAAAGTCTGCATGGTTGAGGGGACTGATAAAAGCTGCTCAGGGTGGGTGGATAAAGTCATCTCTGTTTGGCATGGAGAGGGGTGTGTGTGTGCAAAGAAGGCAAGCAGCTAGAAAGCCCCTGAAGATTGAGGAGTCTCGCCTTTTGGTTAAACCCAGCAATGCTTTTAATAAAATGGCTTATCTTGTGCTTCTCTGCTTGATGTTTCCAGAGCTCCTTGGCGACTCCAGGTCTTCCTGGATTCTCCTTGCTATGTCCCTAACTGCCTCAGCAGCATCTCCAGATGACAGAATAAAGACTCTTCCCCCAGGGCCTTCTCAAGCATCAGCCTGTTTCAGGGTCTGTTTCTATAGGCCCTGCCCCACTCCCTGTGCCCTCCTGAACACCCATCCTGTAGTGACCCCAATATGCCCACATCAGCAGCCTGTTTTTGCACATAATATAAATGTTTCTGTTCTCTAATGTTGAGTCAGGTCATAAAACATACTCAGCACTGTTACTTAAAGTTCATCTTGACCTGGCTCCCTGGTTGACTGGGGTGAGAAAATTCAGAGCATGAGAAGGCTATGAGTTTCCATGAGTCAGGAAAGCTCATTTAAGTGATAAATCTGGAGGACAAGAGTAAAAATTGTCTATAGATAAGTTATATCATGACAAGACTGAATAACCCTAATCTACCTCAACGATGCTACCCTGGATAAAACTTTAATTCTTTTTCCTTTAGGACACTTTGAGGTCGCTCTAGGCCATACTTTCTAATTACTGTGGAGTTTTGTCTGTCTGTGGACTTCTCTCCTAGTCACACAAAAAAGAATACGGAGCTTGAGCAAAGAAAAAATGAAACCATATTATAGAGATTATATTTTAAATTCATTTTGTTTGAAACTGGAGATAGGTGAACTCCAAAAGTCAGTTGTAGTGTCTGTCTTTGCCAAAAAATGGACTTTGTAAATGCTAAGTTCCTGAGACTACCAGTTCTGCTCTGTAAAGTGTAACAGGATTTGGTCACTTTGATTACTGAAAGCGAGGTGCTGAAAATCATCAGGAGTGTGTGAAGCATTGTAGTTACTCCCTTTATTCTGAACCTGCTCTGAGGAAAATGGATTATTCATTAATTGTCATGAAGGTGCTAGGGAAACATAGGTGAAAATATTGTTCTTGAACTCAAGCAGTTGATGGTCTAATTTAGGATACAGAAATACAAACAAATACAGTTCAGAGTCCTGAGGGCTCTAACGGAAGAACTAGCTTCTCGGAAGCTTAGGTGCGTGGAGAAATGCATGATGCAAAGAAAGTCATGCTTACATTGGGCTTTCAAGAATGAGGGTTCATCGGGAAGAAATGCTGCCTGAGGTGTGGAGCAAGAATGAGTGTGTGCCTCACGCTACCCCCGGAGCAAGCTGAGCAGGAGCCAAGGAGTCCTGTGGTGGAGGCTGGCCTGGCAGCACAGACCAGTTTAAGTATGACAGCCCTTGCATACTTAGTTTGTGGCTAAAGGGGAATAAATAGAGAGTTTTAAGAGAATGAGATGATCAGATCTGCATTTTAGAAGGATACTGGAAGTAGCGTGAGCAATGGACTCACGAAAAATAGACAAAAGACAAGACCTGTTACAAGGCCCTGGCAAAAATCTCAGAAATAAAACTATCATATTTAACATATTTTAAGTGTTGGAAAGATCTTATCAAAGGCAGAATTATATGTTTGAAATTACATCTATAAAGGCTTTGAAAATTATTCATTTAATAAACACTTATTTAATACACTATCATGTATCAAGCATTGAAAAAGCAGATATATAGGATGTGTGCAAAAGATTTAATTATAGCACTGTTCATTGCAAAGTTACAACTAAATATCTGCAAATAATCAAAGGACCCACAATTATTAGATTGCCTAAAATATTTTTCTATTTTATACATACACATTATACATATATAGTATGTATATATACAACTTTTTTAAAAGGCACATGACTTTTGTACATTTTTTTTCCAAAATATGAACAATTTCCATAATTATTTGTCATTTAAATGTAAATGCATTCCATCATGTTACCAGATAGAGAACCGGTTCCAAACTCAGGTTCAGCTGCTCGCTGCTTGAAAATCAGTACTCTAGAAACAAGTGATGGTGGGAAAGAAAAGGTTGCTTTATTCAGGAAATCGGCAACCTAGGAAGACGGTGAACTAATGTCTCAAAGGCCATCTTCCCCGTCCAGGCGAAGCTAGAGGGCTTTAAAGGGGAAGACATGGGGAAAACGGGGGGGGGGGGGGGGGGGGGGGGGG
>NW_022589724.1:5790427-6139119 GCF_004348235.1 Phoca vitulina | reverse complement strand
GCGTGCTATGTGCAGGACAAGCAGGTGCCCAGGCGGTGAGTGGAATGTGGACATGACCCTGAACAGACTCGCTGACATCTGTATGAGAATGAAGTTAGGCCTTACCTTCTGGGGAAGTTTGGTCCTCCACTCCTAAGGCCCGTGGTCTGCAAATCTCAAAGAAAGTAAGTTCTGCTACAGATCAAGAGGCTTAGGTCAATAAGCAAGGAGTGCATAAACTTGAAGCAAGTTAACCCTTAAGCCCAGCTGGTGCTGTGTACAGCCCAGATGTAGACTGTAACTTATATGTGTATAGTAAGATGTCACATATAAAAACAAATGCTATAACTGATGGAAGGAGTTTAATTATACATACCATTTTAAATTATGTAGTAAAAGAACATTTAAAGATATGCAAGTTTTGTTCATATGTTGTTAAAGAAAAAATGTAAAAACACGCACGTTTAAAAAAAAAAAAAAAAGAAAGTATATGCCTTACATATAATAGAAGTACCAAAATGTGACCATATGGACTGGTCATAACTGGGTAATGACACTGCAAGTGATTTTTATGTTTTTGATTTATTTTATTTCTTTGCAAGTGATTTTTATTATCTTTCGTGTGTTTTCAGTAGCGAACCACATTTTTGTAAAAAGTTTGTTAAAAAACATATAGTCAGAATTCGTCCTTCGTTTTATGAGGTTGCAAAGGCCAATAAAAATTTGTACCATCTATTTCATGACCTGTGTATGCAAGATGGAAGGTGAATATGTTTGCCTGTGTTTGAACTGGTGACTATCTATACATGATGGTTACTTATAAATCTTTTGAACTTAAGTATCAATATCTGAGTCTTAGTTCTGTCATGGTTTTCCTGCATTTCTGAGTGTTACCTTAACTTTAGAGCAGAGTGGCTTATACCAGATTATGACTGTCTCCAAGTTCATGGCATTGAAGTATTCATCCTAAATCCAGATCCATGGACACCAATCTGAACCACATGCACTTAATTAATGCACACATGGAGTTAATTTGGCCTGTGAGGTTGACTTTTTCTTTAACAGTATGTCAGTATATTGGGAGCTAAATTGTTTCTAATTTTATTTTAATGCTTCTAATAAAATTTAAAGCCCCAATAAATTTAAGGCAACATAATTATAATACATTATGATTATAACAAATTTTTATTTTCATGAAATACAGATTTGTGACCACTTAATTAGAATGTAGACTTCTAATGGAAATGTAGTAAACATCACTATGCTGTACAGCTTCTCTGTTTTATGAAACTCAGTTGTACATTGTAAATCTAACCTATTTGAATTCTGTTCAGGTAGTTTGTTAAATTTAAAAATCAGAAGGAAAAGCATTTAAGTTGGGCACCACTGGGATATAATAAAGACTACATGCAATTTAAAATTTAATTCTGGTATAGTTAACATATAGGGCTATATTAGTTTCAGGTGTACAATACAGTCATTCAACAATTCTGTACATTACTCAGTGCTCATCCTGATAAGTGTGCTCTTGATCCCCTTCACCTGTTTCACCCATCCCCCCACCTGCCTTTCCTCTGGTGACTAGTTTGTTCTCTATGGTTAAAAGTATGTTTTTTGGTTTGTCTTTTTTTCTTTGCTTGTGTCTTAAATTACACATGAGTGAAACCATGTGTTATTTGTCTTTCTCTGACTTATTTCACTGAGCATTATACTCTCTAGCTCCACGCGTGTTGTTGCAAATAGCAAGATTTCATTCTTTTTTATGGCTGAGTAATATTCCAGGGTGTGTGTGTGTGTGTGTGTGTGTGTGTGTGTGTGTGTGTTTGACATCTTTGTCCATTCATCTATCAATGGACACTTGGGCTGCTTCCATAATTTAATTATTGTAAATAATGCTGTAATAAAGATGGGGTGCATATTTTTTCAAATTAGTGTTTTCTAATCTTTGGGTAAATACCCAGTAGTGGAATCACTGGATCATATGATAGCTCCATTTTTTAATTTTTTGAGGAACCTCCATACTATTTTCCATAGTGGCTACACCAGCTTGCATTCCCACCAATGGTGCACGAAGGTTCCTTTTTCTTTGCATTGTTGTCACCACTTACTGTCTCTTGTGTTTTTGATTTTAGCCTTTCTGACAAGTGTGAGGTGATCTCATTGTGGTTTTGATTTGCTTTTCCCTGATGATGAGTGATGTTGAGCATCTTTTCATGTGTCTGTTGGCCATCTGTATGTCTTCTTTGGAGAAATGTCTGTTCATGTCTTCTGCCCATTTTGAATTGGATTATTTGTTTTTTTTGGTGTTGAGTTATACAAGTTCTTTATATATTTTGGATACTAATCCTTTATTGGATATGTCATTTACAAATATCTCCTCCCATTCAGTAGGTTGTCTTTTAGTTTTGTTGACTGTTTCCTTCGCTGTACAGAAGCTTTTTATTTTGATGGAGTCCCAATTGTTTATTTTTGGTTTTGTTTCCCTTGCCTCAGGAAACATACCTAGAAAATGTTACTGTGGCTGATGTCAGAGGAATGAATGCCTGTGCTCTCTTCTAGGATTGGTTTCAGGTCTCACATTTAGGTCCTTAGTCCATTTTGAGTTTATTTTTGTGGATGAGGTTAAAAAGTGGCCCAGTTTCATTCTTTTGCATGTAGCTATCCAGTTTTCTCAATACTGTTGAACAGACTTTTTCCCATTACGTATTCTTGCCTCCTTTATCAAAGATGAATTTACTGTATACCTGTGGGTCTATTTCTGGGCTCCTTGTTCTGTTCTATTGATCAATGTGTGTATTTTTGTGCCAGTACCATACTGTTTTGATTACTACAGCTTTGTAGTATATGTTGAAACCTGGGATTGTGATACCTCTGGTTTTGTTCTTTTTTCAAGATTGCTTTGGCTATTTGGGGTCTTTTGTGGCTCCATACAAATTTTAGGATTATTTATTCTAGTTCTGTGAAAAACGCTGTTGGTATTTTGATAGGGATTGCATTACATCTGTAGATTGCAGACTATATGCAATTTTAAGTGGAAACATTGCTTTGGAATTATTTTGCTGTGTGAAATCACTATTAGGACATGTTTATTGGGGGTTTTCCTGTTTTAAAAGGTGATATATATATGGTTCTCTGTGATGATTCATGAGAACAATCATCATGGATTTTAAAATGGGTCAAACAGGTGTAATCTTAGAATAATTTATACAGTACACATTGTCTATTGAAAAAACAGAGGCTGCTCAATGTTAAACTGCTAAGTTTAGCCTAGGATAAGATGAAGATAAAAAGCTTCTGTCTTAAGTGATTCGTGAAACCATTTAACTGGACATTGATGGGAATGGTATAATGGGGACAGGAGATGCCCAGGCTTTGGAATGGAATGTCCAGGCTTTGGAATGACATGACCTGTATTCAAATCTTAGCTCTATCGTATATTATCCATACAACCTTGGACACATTACTTAACAGCCTGATTCTTATTGTCCACATCTGTATAATAGACTTGATGATACCACCTTTCAACATGTTGTAAGAATTAAGCATGCAAAAATAGCACCCAGTAGAGACAGTAAAGTGCCTAGTAGAGATATTACACAAATATGAACTAAAACAATTGTTTTCTATCCACTTTATTCCATTTCCTATGGACAAATAGGGCATCAGTACTTGTTAGTGTACATCTATGGAAGCAGGATTAAAGCCTTTTTCCCTGATTATTTTTTAAGAAAAGTATGTGATATTTTGGCACACCTCAAAGATTGATTCTGCCTACAGTTCTCCATTTGTTGACCAGGTACATCTCATGGTGAATTGATTGTTTTCTTTCAGTAATTATTTTTACATTTGCATTATTTTATAAGATTATTTAAAAATAATTTCAACAATCCCAATTTCAGTGGTCACCATTAAATATCTTAAACTGCACCCTCCCTATTTGATTCTGTATTTTGATTTATCCCTTGTGTACCTGGACTATTTATTGGAGGTTTTTTTGTTGTTGGTGGTTTGTTTTGCTTTCCCAGGAAGACTAAGTAGGTGATACTTTTTTTTTTTTTTTCTAACTTTGCATATCTGAGATGCTATTCTATTGCTTTCTCACCTGATTTAACAAATTGGCTGAATATAGAATTCATCTGTTACAATTTTTTCCATTGTAGATTCTAAATATCTTCTGATATATAATATTGTGATGGAGATGTCAAGACCAGCCAGAGTTTTTCCCTTGGTACAGCATCTTTGCCAAAATGCATATGAAATTATTTATATTTTAAATGAATATTTATATATTATCTATGTACATTTAAATTTTATATATATTTAAATATCATATATTTAAAGGATTTATCCATGTGTTTTTATTAAGCATTAAACACTCAGACCTTTTCAGCTCAAATCTTTTTTCACCTTAGGAAAATATTCTTCTCTTATGTCTTAATTTTTTTTGGTCCATTTGTTCTGGACTCTTCTTCAAGAAGTAATTATTGTGTGTTGTCTCTTTTGGCTAAACTCTACGTTGTTATTTTAATTCTTTTTCTCTGTTCTTTCTTTTTCTGTAACTGAAAACTTACATTTTTTCCCGTAATATCAATTTGATTTTTCAGACTGATCTTAACTGCTGGTAATGTAAATTTTAATTCTATTTGCTATCACCATAAATTTTCTTGTCTTATGCTGTTTCTTTTAATTTGTCTCTCAGCACTATTTTATTTCAGGCTCTTGTTTCATTTATCATATATTGTTTTATATATTTTATCTTGTTTCATAAATATTGGGAAAAGGATTGCTTAATTCCTAATTTTTTGAGTATTTATAGTTTTAAAAGTTTTAAAGCATATTTTCTCTGTATTGGGAATACTTTATTCTTTATATTTATATTGCAGAATCATGTCATACGCAATATTCTAGGTGATTTTTTTTTTTTTTTTTTTTTGGTTAATTTGTTTAACTACTAGAAGCTTCTGACAGCCTACTGCTTCTTCATATGTAGGTGGTTATTTCTTAGATATTCTCTCTATCCACTTTCACTGCTGTTAGAATCTTCCTTTTTTCAGATGATAGCTAATAAATTGCTATAAATGTGTATGATCAGCTCAGACTAGACTGATTTGGAAACAAAACAGAGTTAAGGATATCCTGTTTAAGCAGGGAAATTTCACATCACAAGGCTTCTTCTACACTGAATCTGTTTTAACTTCCTTTGTGTCATTCGGATACAAACTATGGTTGTTCCTAGCCTTTTTCACAATGTTATCCTGAAAAACACTTTAAAAACATGAAGTATACTACTATAACAATAATATGGATGAATTATTCGAATATAAGGAATTCATTATACCACTATCCTGTGATTTCACATTTTTTGCATACCATCTTCTAAACCTTTTATGTAATCTTTTACCACTTGATATAATAAGCAAAAAAAGTAAACATATGTAGTATTCTCCTAAAAGTGTTCACATTTATAAGTAAGGAAAAATTAGGAATAAATAAGGAAAAATTCCTATTTGTTTGAACCAAGAAAACCTTTATAAGGCTCTGGGGCCTAGAGAGTTTGTTCCTCCCTCAGGATATAATTTTCTTTCTACCCAGAGGGGAGTGAGAAAGGTCAGTGGACCATGGTAAAATTGATTCAACATTATCTAAACAAAGTTCAAACTATATAGAAACTATACCATTCACTGTTGAAACATAAATAACTAGATACACGAGCAGCAGCAGAAAACCTGACACAAAACATTGTCTCGAATTCTTTTGTAAAAATAACTGAATGGGATCAGAGACAAACTCATGTTCTATGTTTAGAGTAAAAGTGAAGGATTGTTGTAGCACTCAAATCTGAGTCTTAGGCTAGAGTTGATCTGCCATGTCTAGCTTGTGAGAAGTCCAATACCCAACAAGGAGTAGTCAGATGACAATATTTAATTGAGAATGCAAATAAGAAGTAGAACGCATGGGCACCTGGGTGGCTCAGTCGGTTAAGTGTCTGCTTTCGGCTCAGGTGGTGAACCTGGGGTCCTGGGAGCAAGCCCCGTATGGGGCTCCTTGCTTGTGTTCTCTCTCTCTGTGTCAAATAATTTTTTTAAAAAAAATCTTAATTAAAAAAAAAAAAGAACACATGATGGAATTTCTGTTCAAAGCCAATTAAATAGGAAGGTCACTTCCATATCTTCTAGATCAACAAGTAACTTGCTCAAATAAAACCTTGGAACTTGGCGATACTGACAGGTGATCCTAATGCAGTGGGATGGAAATACTGATTAGAAAAGAAAGACTAAAACAGAAGTGATCTAACGGGGTTAGTCTGGAGATAGGAATGTGGGTGGAGAGGGGGAGAAACCATTTTCTTTTTCATTTACAGATATCAATTTTGCACTTCTTTTGCTGTGCACATCCATTTTTCTTATAACTCAGAATAAATTTTTAAAAACTTCATGATTTTAATGATGTAATTTAAAGTTTGAAAAGAGGAGAATACCCCAGAATAATTCTAAAAGCCTAGCACTACTGTTAGTACATTTTAATTTTGTTCCATATGCATAGGGAATGGAAAACCTGTATGTTGTTTGAGGCTGTTTTGCTTTCTTAAGAAATGTCCGATAGCACAAGTGTTCAGTGTATAGCTTGCCTCCATGTTTTCTCTCAAAATAATTGCTGCATACTTATTTTATATCCTGAATCATATTAATCAAAAAGAAGATGTAGGTTTTATTAAAAAATAAAACTCATTCTGAAACCTTTTAACATTCAGTAATCCGTACATGCTGTAAGAACATACCAATTGAAATGGAATGTTTTCTGCAAACAGGAATTCAGATTAAGAATGGCAATTTGGGTGAGGTTAAAAACTAGGACTGAAAAGCTGTGAGCATGTGTTCTCAGGAAAGATGTAAAAACACAAAGACTGCTAATTGCAGTTTCAGTGGAATCTGTAACAAACTGCACATGACTAAAACAGGCTTGTGTACACTTAGTTAATCTGATGTTTTTGACCCTGAATGATTCAGCACTAAGAAATCCTTCCATTTGTGGCAGTTGCTACATATATAAACTTAACGTGCAATAAGACTTTTCATCTGGATTATTTGCTAATGTTCCCAGTGATATGTTAGAGGACATCATTGATTTAAGGGATTCTGCAATAACTGTTTGCTTAGATTAGTTGGCATTACTCTCAAACCTTTTTTTTAAAGATTTTATTTATTTGACAGAGAGAGAACACAAGCAGGGGGAGCAGCAGAGGGAGAGGGAGAAGCAGACTCCCCGCTGAGTAGGGGGCCTGATGCGGGGCTCGATCCCAGGACCCTGGGATCATGACCTGAGCCAAAGGCAGAAGGTTACCCGACTGAACCACTCAGGCACCCCACTCTCAGGCACCCCACTCTCAGGCGCCCCACTCTCAAACTTTTGATGTTCTTTTAGATAAAGAAAAAATGTAATGACTCACGTTGCCCTTTAGAATATTTTTAGTTAAAAATATTACAAGTATCCAAACTTCCTTCCCAGACAAGCAGGGGATCCAAGGCTTAGCCTAGCCTGCACTATTGTTCTAGAAGCTAAGGCTGGACCTGGGAGTCTGGTAGGAACAGGGCTTTGGAGAAAACTGTGGTTTGAGGGGAAAAATGTCCTGCAGAAATTCTGGCATGGGACCTACAAGAGCTTGCCAGTGATTAAAGACCAAAAGGAGGCTGGGTGAAAATGTGAGCTCAGGTTTGTCAGCAAGACTTGACTGGGTAGGTTCAGGAGGAAGGAAGGAGAGAGGGGGCTACCTGAGGCGGGTTAAAGACACTTGATTCTGATACTCTGTCAGGCAGACTCAGAGATCTCTAAGGGTTAAACATCTAATATGGGTCGAGCCTGATTCCCATCCTTGTTACTGTTAGGTCTGTCATCATGTCTGTAGTTTACACAAAGCAAGTGGCAGCAAAAAAGTGTAGTAGATTTTCATAGTGTGCCTGGAGTTAGTGAATTGACAATTGACACACTGTGAATTCAAGTCTGAATGTATCAAACTTCAAATTTCAATTTAGTTATGGATGATGCCTTTGACAAAAAGAAATCAGAAGTGGATAGTTTCTGTTGTGTTTTCTTTTCCACTGATCTTGCCAAAAATACATGAATATCGTTTACCTGCCTCTGCAGCGTTTTTCTCCCCATTCAAGAAGATTTTAATCATGTCTCTGGTTACTGCTTTTGTTAGAATTGTGCTAAATTTCCAAGGTTGCATCTTGGGTCCATATCCACATATTATTGACTTTTGTCATATTGTTTTTCTCGTTTGACCGTTTTCCTTTTTTTAATTTTTAAATTTTTTAATTTTTTAATTTTTTTTATTAAAGATTTTATTTATTTGACAGAGAGACAGAGAGGAACACAAGCAGGGGGAGTGGGAGAGGGAGAAGCAGGCTCCCCGCTGAGCAGGGAGCCCGATGTGGGGCTC
The DNA here is from genome assembly GCF_004348235.1 of Phoca vitulina. Lineage (NCBI taxonomy): Eukaryota > Metazoa > Chordata > Mammalia > Carnivora > Phocidae > Phoca > Phoca vitulina. The sequence goes on along the minus strand of NW_022589724.1, from coordinate 6,130,700 downwards.
AATCCCAGGACCCTGGGATCATGACCTGAGCTGAAGGCAGACGCTTAATGACTGAGCCACCCAGGTGCCCCTAAATTTATTTTTTTAAAGATTTTATCTATTTTAGAGAGCGAGCGAGCAGGGGAGGAGCAGAGGGAGCGGGAGAGGGAAACAATCTCCAGCAGACTCCATGCTGAATGCAGAGCCTGATGCGGGGCTCGATCCCAGGACCAAGACCATGACCTGAGCTAAAACCAAGAGTTGGACACTTAACCAACTGAGCCACCCAGGCGCCCCTGACCATTTCTTTTTATATTTTAGGAGGGAGTTTCCATTTTTATTTTCCTGATTGCTGATTAGATTTTCTAGCATCAATTTTCCATTCACATCAGACTTGTTAAGAGGACAGTTTAAAGTCGAATAGTTTTTTCAGTCCAGTCCTTGACTGCTTTTCCAGCTTTTCTTTTACTGACCTGTAACATTATATTAGTTTCTGGTATACAACATAATGATTCAATATTTGTATGTGTTAAAATGATCACCACAATAAGTCTAGTTAACATCTGTCACCATACATTGTTACAAATTCTTTTCTTGTGATGGGAACTTTTAAGATACCTTTAAGAACTATCAAATGTACACTACCGTATTGCTAACTACGGTCCCCATGCTGTACATCCCCATGACTAGATGTTTGTACCTTTTGACCCCCTTCACCCATTTTGCACACCCCCTGCCTCTGGTAACCACCAGTCTACTCTCTGTATCTGTGAGCTTGGGGTTTTTGTTGGTTTATGTTACATTCCACATTTAAGTGAGATCATACAATATTTGTCTTTCTCTGACTTACTTCACTTTGCAAAATGCCCTCAAACTCCATCCATATTGTCACAAATGGCAAGGTTTCCTTCTTTTTTTTTTAAGGCTGGATAATATTCCACATTTTCTGTATCCATTCATCCGTCGATGGATGCACAGGCTGTTTTGATATTTTGGATATTGCAAATAACGCAGTGAACACAGGGGTGCAGGTATCTTCAAGTTAGTATTTTTGTTTTCTTCAGATAGTGTTTTGTTTTCTTCATATGGCAGTCCTACTTTCAATTTTTTGAGGGTCTTCCAAACTGTTTTCCATAGTTCCTGCACCAATTTACATTCCCACCAACAGAACCAAGGGTTCCTTTTTCCTCCTTATCCTTCAGCTTCATTTCTTGATTACATGTGCACAGTCTATAATCCAGGCATATAGAAAAAAATTCATTTCCCCAACATTCAGTGTCCCATTGTCATGACTTATGCATGTTCTTCTCTCTTGCCTGGAATGGCATCGCCTTCTGTTTCCAGTCTGTTTTTCCTTCTGCTTCTCTCAGTGAAGCAGTCCCTCCATAATATTCTCATCAACAGCATACCCATTCTTCAAGGTTCTATTCAAAAGACACCACATCTATGGATCCTTCTCTATTCCCATCCCCCTTTCCTAAGGCATCAAAAAAATTCTTAATAGTAACTGACACATCTATCTTTTTGAATTAGTGTTTTTGTCTTTGAGTAAATGCCTAGTAATGGGATGCTGGATCGTATACTAGTTCTATTTTTAATTCTTTGAGGAACGTCCATGCTATTTTGCAGTGGCTGCACCAATCTACATTCCCACCAACAGTGGGTTCCTTTTTTTCCATATCCTCACGAACACTTTTCATCTTTTTGATTTTAGCCATTCTGACAGGACTAAGGTGATCTCATTGTTTTGGTCTGTATTTCTCTGATGATGATGTTGAGCATCTTTTCATGTGTCTGGTGGCCATCTGTAGTCTTCTTTGAAGAAATGTCTATTCAGGTCCTCTGCCCATTTTTTAATAGGATTATTTGTTTTTGGTTTGTTCTTTGTGTTGAGTTGCCTAGGTTCTTTATATATTTTGGATATTAACTCCTTATTGGATATATCGTTTGCAAATACCTTCTCCCACTCAGTAGATTACCTTTGGTTTTGCTGATGGTTCCATTTGCTGTGCAAAATCTTATTTTGGTATTGTCTCAATTGTTTATTTTTGCTTTTGCTTCCCTTGCCTGAGGGGAGAACAGGATTATTCTTAATCTGTATATGGTGTATTCCTAGTAGGTGATGACCAAATGCCATTGTGGCACACTGTGCAAGGTTTTGTTGTGGTGCAAGGTGAGGGCAGTGGTGGGAAAAATTAGTCATGGTTCACATTAACATGTGAAAATTAAAAGAATTTGCTCTGCAGCAGATAACACCATAGTCTCTTTCTAAGCAACAACTTTATTTTACCCTTCATCTGCATAATTAGATAAATGCTGAGCTAAACTTTTGTTTCTGTGGTGGTTTGTACTTATTTTGTATTTTTTTGTTATTTTACAGTTTTATGAGACTGGAGGCAAAAGGAGTTCATTTCAAAGTTTACGCTCGTACATATTTAAATCTCCCGTGAAAAATTTTTCCCTTTAGTTTTTACATTACTAAATAATGTGTTGGAAACAATTGTGTAGTTGAAAGATCATGAACTTTGGACTTAAAGAGACATAATCAAATTCTGATTGGCTGCACCTTAACTGAGCAAGGAAAGTAACTTGTCTTGAGCCTGTGTTTTCTCATCTGTGAGAATGCTAATGGCAACTTTGTTGAGCTGTTAAAATCAGGTCATAGATGAAACTGGGTGCAGTCACTGTATGCTTGTTTTCTTTTCTCTTTATCCTGAATCTACATTTTGCCGTCTAAATTTTTAAGCAGCAACCAGGGAATAGCATGGGCATAGATTAGCAGCACAGTACATTTTTGGTCCATTTAGCCCTGATAGAAATTATGAGAGAGGGAGTGGAAAATATGGCTTAAAGCATTGGAATTATTTATAAAAGTAAATTAACTCATACTCTTTCTGGTCCCAAAAGCAGAGGTAATCAGGATGTGTTGAATTCCTGCTTCCTTATGTTGAGCTAGAAGCAATCTCAGGATAAACATTTTTTTAGATATTTTTTTTTCCTCTTCTTCAAATTAATATGCCTTGAATTTTTAATCTTAATTAGTACAAAAGCAAACTTCTAGATCTAAATTACTAAGCGATTTAAAGTTTTGTTTATTCTTGCCTCCTTTGTGGCAGATTGATTACCAGATAAGCAGTTTTATTTCTGAACACTTTATCCTGTTCTACTTATCTATGGGTCGACTTTTGTGCCAGTACCACACTATTTTGATTATTATAGCTTTGTGGTGTATCTTGATCCTGGGGATTGTGATACCTCCAGCTTTGTTCTTTAAGATTGCTTTGGCTAAAGATGTCCATCAACAGATGAATGGATAAAGAAGAGGTGGTATATATATACAATGGAATATTATGCAGCCATCAAAAGGAATGAGATCTTGCCATTTGCAACGACGTGGATGGAACTGGAGGGTATTATGCTGAGCGAAATAAGTCAAACAGAGAAAGACATGTATCATATGACCTCACTGATATGAGGAATTCTTAATCTCAGGAAACAAACTGAGGGTTGCTGGAGTGGGGGGTGGGGTGGGAGGGATGGGGTGACTGGGTGATGGACACTGGGGAGGGTATGTGTTCTGGTAAGCGCTGTGAATTGTGCAAGACTGTTGAATCTCAGATCTGTACCTCTGAAACAAATAATGCAATATATGTTAAGAAAGAAAAAAAGAAGAAGAAGAATGTAGCAGGAGGGGAAGAATGAAGGGGGGGAAATCGGAGGGGGAGAAGAACCATGAGAGATGATGGACTCTGAAAAACAAACTGAGGGTTCTAGAGGGGAGGAGGGTGGGAGGATGGGTTAGCCTGGTGATGGGTATTGAGGAGGGCACGTTCTGCATGGAGCACTGGGTGTTATGCACAAACAATGAATCATGGAACACTATATCTAAAACTAATGATGTAATGTATGGGGATTAACATAACAATAAAAAAATTTAAAAAAAAAGATAAAGGAAAAAAAAAAAAAAAGATTGCTTTGGCTATTTTGTGGCTCCATACAAATTTTAGTATCATTTGTTCTAGTTCTGTGAAAAATGCTGGTGGTATAATAGGGATTGCACTGAATCTGCAGATTGCTTTGGGTAGTGTGGACATTTTAACACAATTCTTCCAATCCATAAGCACAGAACATATTTCCATTTGTGTGTGTCATCTTCAATTTTTCATGAAAACTGACAGATGTGAAATAAAAACCTTTCAACTCTGGAACACAATAGTTTAGACAACTTATATACTTCCCACACCTACGAAACATAGAAGAGAAAGTAATAGATACAACATATAAAAAGGGCTGATACTATAGATTCTTTGAATTCCTTGGAGGAAAAGTCTCTAGCATGAAATCTTTGCTTATAAAATTTTACTGTGGGACTTCATTACACATATGATTGTATGTCAAACCCCAATGGTAACTTTTCATAGTGAATGTGGGTCAATCTCAGTTTGCTAATCCATAGTGTGGTACATGAGCTAAGTACCATGGTCTATTTCATCTTTAACTTTTATGAGTTCTTACACTCTTTCATTAAGGAAATCATCTTTGAGATCAAGTCATTTAGTAGGTTATGGGCTCTAAAGAGTTGCACTTAGCAATTTTTAATCTACTAGAACTTTAATAAGATGAGTACAGTTACTATTAGGCAATATTTTTTGATGCCTTATGAAAGGAAGATGGGAATAGAGAATGATCCATAGAGGTGATGTTTTCTGAGTAGAACCCTGCAAGATGGGTTGATAGGAATGGTACAGAATGACTGTTCCAAATTGAGAAGAACATGAACCAAAACAGACAAAGCAGCAAGCTGTGTCCAGGAGTGGCAACTGTTGCAGCTTGGGTGGCATGTGGGGTTCATAAAGGCAGTTAAGTTAGGATAGGCTGGAACTCCATAAAGTAGGTGCTTAGAGGTATAGAATGCCAAACTGTTAAACAGGGCAGTAATGTACACAAGGAACAATATACAGAAAGGAGCAATGAGCCTTGAGGTAAACTTCAGAAGATACTTAGGACCATTGAGTAACAGAGCCCATCCTACAATCCACATAAGAAAAGTTGTCTTGGGTAACATGTAAAGCCTCAACCCATGAAAGAAAACTCTGGTCCTTAACTGGTGGCAAGAAATGGGGCAGCTTATGCCTACCATTCTGTCATACAATTAAGGAATAGTAGCCACATTATCTCCCTAGATTGGCATAAAATGACCAGTGGCATGAGCTTTAGCTGCAATCTTTGTTTTCTACAATGGATTTAAATGTATCTCTCCTTGCTCCCACCCATGCATGGCAAGTAACGAGAATCTTGTCTATGCAAGGTAGAATGGGAGTGTTCTCTCAGCTCTAGGCACAAACACAGGAGTATACCTAACTCATGGTTTGTTGTATTCTAACAGCTAAGAGTATGGGTGGGGTCTTTAGCTAGATAGTCCGAGTTTAAATCCTGGCTCCCCCCTCCCACCCCTCATTTTCTAGCTGTGTAACATTGGACAAGTTATTTCAAGTTTCATACCTAGAGTTGAGAGTATGTAGCTGGAAAGGAGGAGTATTAGATAATGTAGATATTCTTTCTTGACACTAACAACAATGCAACAAGTGATCACTTCTTAATAGTCTGTTGCCACGTGGAATCTGAAACCTTATCAATAAAATTATTATACTCTGTAACATTAAAATTGGTCTTGAGTACAAGATTAGCACAATTTTAATGTTATAGGGTACAATAATGAAGGGCTATTTTACCCATGCAGGATTTTGTAGCATCTTACATTTGTCATGGGAAAATACCATTTATTTATACAAATCTTCAAAATGTTAACACATACATTTCAGAATACAATATATTAAAAAAAAAAATCCTGCTTGTTAATATTACCGCCAGTATTATCAGAAAAGTCTTTATTGAGATGTCCAGCTCACAATGACAAATACAAGTTTGCCAAAATTCTAATTTTCATTTGAAAGCTACAATTTTATTATTTGCAACAAATGTCAGGTTAATATGACAGGCTCACTTTGTTCATTTTTAAGAAATGTCTACCAAATACCATAGACTCAATAACCATAGTTTGTCTTAGTCATCTATTCAAGTAAAAATGGTATTCATGAAAACTGTTACTTCAGACTCCAACTGAAATAACTGCATTGCTTCATTAAAATAACCATGTTTTGGTATGTAGAGTGCTTTTTATCTAATTCCCACTTTATCACTCAGATTCTGAAAGATGTAGGAGGAGATAAAAAAATTAATTTTTACGGCTTCATCAAAGACACTCTTAAGTGAACCTACCCTTAAGAAACACTCAAATGCACAGCAGTGAAAAAATGCAGTCAGTATTGCTAATACAGTGCGCTGCCCTGCCTTGCTTTATGTTCAGGTGACAGTTTTTCCCACCCTTCATGCAAATGTTCACATGGGAGTTGCAAGTTCTTTATACATTCTGCATGCAATTCTGTCAGCTCTGTACATTGCAAATAATTTTGCCTATTCTGTGCTTTGTCTTTTCATTTTCTTAAGAGTCTTTGGATGATACATTTTTAAATTTTTTTTTTTTTTGCGTTCTAGGAAATCTTTGCCTAATCTAAGGTCACAAAGATTTTGTTTCTTCTAGAAGTGTTAAAACTTCTGCTTTTAGGCTATGACTCATCTTTATTTTTTTGTGTATGTTGTGAAGGGCAGTGTTTGTTTTTCTGTATAAATATCTAGCTGTCAGTACCATCTGTTAAAAACATGAAAACGGTTTATTATCTTTTATAGATGTCATTAGATTCAGTCTGCTAATATTTTCTGGATTTCTGCTATGTTCATGAGGACTACTGTCCTGTAATTTTGTTTTGTAATGTCTTTGTCAAGTTTTAGTATTAAAACCCTGGCCTCATAAAAAAAGTTGGAAGTGTTCCTCTCCCCCTCTGTTTTCTGAAAGACTGTTAAGACTGGTGTTACTTCTTCCTTGAATGGTAAAATTTACAAGTGAAACCCCATGGGACTAAAGTGTTCCTTGTGGGAGGATATTTAGTCATTTGAATTGCATTAATAGATGTGAGGCTATTCTGGTTTTGTCTATTCTTGTCAATTTTGGTTGAGTTTTATCTTTCCAATTTGTCTAAATTGCTGCATTTATTGGCATAAAAAATCGTAATTTTTTTTGGTATCCTTTTAATTAGGTAAGAGCCATAATAGTAACTCTTCTTTCCGTCTTGATATTAGACTGATTTTGTTGTTCTTTTGAGAACCAGTTAGCAGTTTCACTAATTTTTTCTCCACTGTTCTTCGGTCCTATATATGCTGACTTCTACCTTTTATTATTTCCACCTTTCTATTTACTTTGTTCTTATTTATTTAGAAAATGGAATATTAGACCATTGAATTTGCACCTCTTTTGGTTTTCTAAATCTATCATTTTTTTTTAACCCCCCCCCCAAAAAAAAGGGATTCCTGACCATAACAGAAAAAACTAGAAATCTGTAAGAAAATACTACCTGGAAATTAAATACATTCCAAAAGAATCCAACAGTCAGAAGAAATGTCAAAGCAAATTAGAATATATTTTGAACTTAAAGATGAAAATGCAACATATCAAATTTTGTGAGATGAAGCTAAATGATATAGCTTGCTAGAAAGAAAGGTCTCAAGTCAATAATCTAACCTTCTACCATAAAGCTAGAAAAGAGCAAAGTAAGCCCAAAGCAAGCAGAAAAAAAGGAAAGAGCAGAAATCAAAGAATTGAAAACTGAAAGGCAATAAAGAAAGTCAATGAAACAAAAAACTGGTTCTTTGAAAAGACAGTAAAATCGACAAACTTCAGCAAGATTGACACAGAGAAAAAAACATAAATTACCCATACCAGGAATGAAACAAGTGATACCACTTCAGAGCTTGAAGACATCAAAAGGATAATGAGGAAATACCATGACTGCTACACAAATTACAAATTTGACAATTTAGGAGGAAAAAAATTCCACAAAAAAACACAAACTACACAAATTACAAATTTGACAATTTAGAAGGAAAAAATTCCACAAAAAACACAAAGCTATCCATTATAATAGATAAATTTAAGTAGCCCCATAACTATTAAAGAAATTGTACTTTATATTCATTCGCCCCATCCCACCCCCCAATCTCTAGGCCCGGACAGTTTCACAGGAAAATGCTAATATTTAAAGGATTAAGAAAAATTCTATATAATTCTACAGAAAATGGAAGAAAGAACATTTCCCAATTCATTTTATAAAGGTAGCATTATCCCAAAACCAAAGAAAGCCAGTAGGGAAAAACAAAAGAAAAAGAAAACATACTGGTCAAAGTCCTTCGTGAACATACACAAAAATCAGGACCAAACTATAAGCAAACAGAAGCCTGTAATTAAGGCGTACCCTGGAGCTATTTTAGGTTCTGTTCCATACAACCACAACAAAGCAAGTATCACAAGGCAAAATTGGGGGTTTCCCAGTGCATATAAAAATATTTATTAATAGTCTATTAAGTGTGCGACAGCATATGCAAATACCTTAATTAAAAAATACCTTATTGCTAAAAAATGCTAACCATCATCTATCTGAGCTTTCAGTGGGTTGTAATCACTGATCACGGATCACCATGACAAATAATGAAAAAATTTGAAATTATCATGGGAATTACCAAACTGACAGACTCAAAGAGAACAAAGGCGGTCAGAAAAATGGTGCTGGCAGACTTGCTTGCTGCACAGTTGCCAGAAACCTTCAATTTGTATAAAAAAACAAACACGCAGTTATCCGTGAATCATAATAAAACAAGGTATGCCTATACATAAAAAGAATTATAGACCATGGCCAAATGGGGTTTAATTTAGGAATAACAGGTAGGTTTAATATTCAAAAATTATGTAATGTAATTCATAATATTAACAGGTTAAAGAAGTTACATGATCATATCAATCAATGCAGAAAGGGCAATGAAAATTCAATAACGCATCCATGACAAAACCGATCAAACTAGGAATAGAAGGAAACTTTTTTATCTTGATAAAGAATATAAACCAAAAGCCTACAGCTAACATTTAGGTGGTAAAAGACTGAATGCTTTCCTCAGAATTCTGGGGAAAAGGTAAATATGCCAGCTGTCATTATTACTCTTACACAACATTGGGCTGGAACCTCAAGCCAGGGCAGTTAAGAAAAGGAAATAAAAGGCACACAGATCGAAAAGGAAGAAAACCTGCCCCGATTTGCAGATGACATGATTGTGGAAGTGGCTGGCCTATTTGATTGCTTCACCATATTAGAAAAGGGATTCTCAAGTTTTTGCTTTTGCCTTTGTTAGTGTACCTGAAATGCCCAAACAAACCCAATAAAAAAAAGGAATCCTTTTCAAATGTTTGACATTCTTCCTAAAATAATTTTCTCACATTTTGCACACTGCTCATCGAGGGGGTCTTAAATTTATTATGTACAACACACACAAATGTTCCACCTGTCAGAAGGGTAATATATAATATATCAGAGAGTCTGGAGACCAGCTGCCAAGACTGGTATCTTGGCTCTGCCTCTAACTGTGCTGCCACCGTGAACAAGTTTCTTAACTTGTCTGCTCAGTTTCCTCAATTATATAATGCTGATCAACAGTACTTACCTCAAATGTGAGAACATGTGCAAATGAGAATAGCATCTGATGTAGAAAAGAGCTCAGTAAATGTCAGTTACTCCTATTATTGCAGATCTGTGAAATAAATGTCCTCATTTCCCCTTCATGTTTTCTTCTAGTCAAAGAATATGAACATGACTCAACAAAAATTTAATGTTTGAGGATTTTCATCCAAGAGCAAGATTATGTATGACACAAATTAGGGAAGCAAACACAGAAAATATGCAGTAAAGAAAACTGGTTCATATGGCAAAATATTCAACCTCACAAGTTATTGAGAAAGTGCTAGTTAAAACAGCAATGAAGTACCATTTTATAACTAGCAAATCAGAAGTAATAAAACTAATAGCCAGTGCTGACTGGGTTGTGGTCAACAGGTATGTGACCTTGCTGCAAGTGTGAACTGACTGGCAAACAATTTGCAATGCATTTGAGAGGAAATAAACTCCTGTCTGTCTCATATGTGGTATTAGACTTCCTGTACTTCAGCATTTACAGCTTTGTCTCCCTCTCCTCCCACAATGGACAAGAACTAACTCCAGATTCAATCCTTTCCGGTGTGTTATCTGACATGAGAAGGAAGGATGAGAAATGTTAAAGCCAAGGCCAAGAACTATAAGCATATATAGGGGAAGGATAACATAAAGGAACTAATAAGACTCAAGTATCAAGAAGGGATGTGGGGCCAAAATAACATACTCAAGATGGGATTAGATCACATGAGGGCTTTCAAGATTCAAAGTTTGGAGACACTGCTCTGGCAATGTACCTAGAGATAACAGGACCTACATATAGTAATCTTATGGTGGGTGGTAGTGCTTCTTTTGAGTTCTTAAAGGAAATTCAACCTTTTGAACTGGAAAGCAGAAGACATTAAGAAATATAATAATCAACAAATTTTGAGTTCTTTTGGTAAAATAGATGGGTCTTTTTATAAATGTATAAGAATGAAGGAAGATAAATACATTCTCATTCACCAATAGATTGTACTGATTGGACTATGAAAAGCCTGACAAAAATCTCTGAAAACAGGAGACTTCAGATAAACGTGGAGGGCAGCATGCAACAGACCTTCTCCCAGACTTCTATTAAAAACCGGTGAAGACTTTTGAAAAACTTAAGATTGCACAGACCAATTACTAAGCATATAGAAACATGATATCCAAACATCACTGAGTCTACATCAGGGCTCTGGCATTGTATCTTCACAGAACTAACCACAAACAGCTCCTGCATGCCTAACAGCATCCTTTGTGTTCCCATTGTTGGTCCAGATACTTGCTTTATAAGTCTTCCTTACCTAAATGACTTTCTTAACAACAGAAAACACACTAATATTACCTTAGGAATTAAACTAATTAAAAGCTGACTATCAGCTATATTTATCCTATAATTTAATTTCATCTGTTTCTTTGATTTTTAATTTTGCAAACAGAATTTACCACCAACCATGTATCTCAGGCTCCCCAATATATATATAAAAGAATTGTGTAAGAAAACGTTTGAGGACATGCATAAAATCACAATCACAGTAATTGGACCACAGTTACACTAATTAAGAAGAGAGGAATCTATACTCATTTATAAGTGATTACATAAAGGAAGAGAAGATACGGGTTAAGTAACAAAACATTACATTTTTACATAAATAAGTAAAGCCAAAGTTCTTTGTTTAAAAAACAGGTCAAGGTGAAGGGGTAAATTTGTACTTTTAACTTCCAGATGCGGTCATTTGGGTCCTTTTGCCTTGGATGTGGTTTCCTTTGGAATCTTTCCATTTTGACACTGAGTAAATCTGGCTACTGTAGAAACACCATCCACAAACTTGGTTTTGAAAAGGACATTTGCATTGTTGAACATACCCTCCTTCAGTGACACCACAATGAACTTAAGGGAAAAAGAGAAAACATAAAAGATACTTTTTGTAATCTGAAGAAATGCACTCCTGTTTTTATTCTGGGGTTAAGAACTGTCTGGAGATATGCTGATTTTGTTACTTCTTTCAAAGCTTGGCTCAAAGCAAATGCACCATCCTCAAATGCAAGTAACAAATAGTTCTAATATTGGGCACGTAGATGAATTCTAGCTTTCTAAATTTGGTTTTAGGAGTCTCTTAATTTTACCTGGAGTGCGTCATCACCCAGGTTTACTAATTCCTGCTGCTTGACTGCTTGTTGCTGTCCTCTGCAGCTAGCTGGCATCACTGTTTTGCTGCTAGCTCTAAATGCCCCGCTGAAATAGCCTTCTCTCTGATATTTTAAGAGTATCAAAGAAGGCTACTAGTTCCTACAAGCACTACCACTAGCTCAAATGGAACATTTACAGAATTAAGAAAGGGTACCACTTCACTGTTACCTGCTAAGAAGACTACCATAATAATAGTCTGTGATAACTACGATAAGTGAAGCCCCCCGGAGTTGTACGGTGCATTACCAATATAACCATGTGCGGCAGGCCCAGTTCCTGCAGCAACAGTTCGATAAAAAACAAACTGTTCTTAAAGGGGCTTTTCTCTATTTCCTACCCAGGAAAAATGACGAGTGCCCCCATCAAGTACCACGTGATTTTCTGATTTCCTAAAACAGTCTTGCTTTGGGTGTGTATCCTCTGGCAGCTAGCTAGAGAAAAAAATAATGTTAAATTAATTCCAAATTATGGGAAACTTAAGATTCTCCCTCAGGGTACAACCAACAATGGTAATGCCTGGCTCTTTCTTTAATAGGAAACCAAACCTTTTTTCCTCCTATATCCATTTGAATGTAAGTATATGTAAATATTCACTATATATTTAAAGAGATACACAACGCTTTAATATTTCTCAATCCTAAATATCTTCATATTGGCCATTACTAAAGAATAGTTTCAGAAGAACAAATAACTAAAACTATCCCGGAGACGTTTTTTCTGGTTCTTACCTGAGAATGTGTGAAATGAGTACGCAGCATCTGTCCAATATTCTGGGTGTGAGAAAGGTCCAAGGCTGCATCTACCTCATCCAGGATATAAATTGGAGCAGGTTTGAAGAGGAGCATGGATAATATTAATGACAAAGCTACTAACGACCTGCAAAAAAGACCAAAAGAGAAGTTATCAAAAGTTGATTTTACCACTCTTTACCAAAACACTGAAGCAAATCTGCTATCCTCTTATTATGGAATAGTGCAGATTTAACTGAAAGATCACCATAGAAATAAAGAATCTTAAGTTTCAAACTTCAACATTTTTGCTGTATTAAAATGGTTCTCTTATTTTAGCTTTTCCTTTTTTCTCTTCAATGGAGTTTTATTTTGAACAGGTTTATATTCTTTCCAATCAAAGAATCAGGATAATTGGCACTTACTCTTAAGGAAAGATCATGTTAAGTATTCTCTTTCCTTCCCCAATTGCTGTTAGATGCCTAGGTAGCAGGCGAGTGAGGGCCATATACTTACTGGTTAAGACAACCGCTAGTGCTGGGTGATACTGTAACTGGTTTAGGTGCCCTCTTTCAAACTTTTACTATGCATGCATCTATGAGTACATACACATTCTTATTGGCACCATTTAAGAGTAAGTTGTATAGATTATAGCCCATTACTTCCCAGTGTCAGAAGTTCAAACAATTATTATGTGATGGTTAATTTTGTGTGTCAACTTATTTGGATTACGGAGTACTCAAATATTTGGCTGAACTTTATTTCTGGGTTTGTCTGTGAAGGTATTTCTGGGTGAAATTTGCATTTGAATTGGAAGACTCAGTAAAGCAGTTTGTCCTCTCCAATGTGGGTGGACATCACACAGTCTGCTGAAGGACTCAATATTAAGAAAGGTAGAGGAAAGAATCTGTTCTTTCCTGCCTCATTACTTGAGCTGGGACATGGATATTCTGCCTCAGTGTTCCTGGTTCTCAGGCCTTCACACCCAGACTGAATTACACCACTGGCCCTCCTGGATTTCCAGCTTGCAGACAACAAATTGTGGGACTTCTCAGTCTCCACAATAAGACGAGCCAATTCCTTATTAAAAAACAACCTCTTCACACACATACACGCCCTGCTGGTTCTGTTTCTCCGGAGAACCCTAATAATACACCTTATTTAAAATTTGTAGTTAGGCATCTCAGATTCTATAGGTCTTTTTCAGTTCTCTTCTAGCTAACCATCCCCTGTAACTGTAGCTGGTTTTGTTCAGAATCCTAATAATTCTTATATTTTTTTCTTAAACATTTTATTTAAAAAAGGCTTTTTTTTTTTAAGGTGAAACCAAAATATCTAGCAAGGGAAATGTATGAAACAGTGCAAAAAACAGTGAGACTGACTCTACCTCAATAGAGGGGAGCTGAGGTCATTCAAGCAACCTAAAATTATATTTCATTGGCCTTCTCTGTGCCAAATGCTTATGGCACTGAGCTTTCTTCCAACTTAATTTTTCAGAAAAAAAATATCTCACCAAGAGTTAAAACTACTGTGCTGGATATATATCTAAAATAATGGTATATATCTAAAAATAATTTTGTATCTTAATTATGGAAATAATTTTCAGGTCCAATAAGAAAATAAGCATACATTTTAGGTTTTCCTCAAAATATTTTCTAGGACTTTGGCAAAAAAAGTTAGATATTGGGATCTGAACTGTGGAATTCAATTTTAACAGTCACCAGAATGTGTCTTATACTGTTAAAATATTTAGGAATCTTACAATGAAATAAATCAAGGGACCATTATTCTAATTATAAAAATGACAAAGGATTTCACAAGGAAAATTAACAGGTCTTAGTATTTTCTACATATGTAAGAGTAACATGATGGCATCATATGGCACATGAGAACAATTTAAGGACTAGGATTGCACATCCTGAAAGGGAAAAATAAATAATAACCATCTTTAATTAATGTGAATATTCACGATTTTCTCTTAGTAGGTTTTAATTATTTGGTTCTCTGCAGCAGGTAAGGAGGGAGGCCACATGACCTCTTAAGTTTCTCCTTAGTATGCTGATTATCTGAATTCACTCCTTTATGTAGATCCAAGTTTCCTTCTGGTAAATCCTTTTCCTTTCACCTGAAAACTTCCTTTAACTTGTACAGTTCTGCTGGGATCAAACTCCTCCAGCTTTTGCTTTTCTGAAAAAAATATTTATATTGACTTCAATTTAAAGAATATTTCAATTAGACATAGAATTCTTGGTTGACATGTTTTTCTTTTAGCACTTTCTAGATGTTGTTCCAGACTTCTGGCTTGCACAGTTTCGACAATAAGCCCGAGGTCATTTTTCTCTTTGTCCCTTGCTGCTTTAAGATTTTTCTAATCATTGGCATATAAAAATCACAATTTCATATAACATGCTTTGCTGTGTTATTGTATGTATGTGGGGGGGGGGGGGGGGATGTGTTTATCCTACCGAGCGTTCACAGAAATGAAGATTGTGCGTTTGTAGAACTCATCAAATTGGGAAAATCTGGGGCCATTATTTCAAGTATTTTTCTGTTTTGCCTCTTCCTTTCTTCTTTGAACTCCAAATACACGTATGTTAGATGGCTTGATGGTCACTGAAGCTCTGTTTTTATAGTTTTGTGTTTCTCAGTTTAGCTTTAATAGTTTCTATTTGCTGTGCCTTCAAAGTCATTCATGTTTCTTTTACACTGTCTAATCTGTTAATGTCATGTGGTGAACTTTTCCTTTCAGGCATTTTTTTTTATCTCCAGAAATTCCACTAGGTTCTTTTTCCCCTGTAATTCTTGGAAATAACTAACATAATTCTATAACTTCCTTGTCTCCTATTTTTATCACCTGCCACTTCTGGGTCTGTTTCCATCGAATAATTTTTCTCTAGGCTATAAGTCACATTTTCTTGATTTCTGTCCAGCGCTTTTTATCAGATGCCTGACACTGTGTTATGTTAGCGTCTCAAGTTACATGAGGATCAGCTTGCCCTCTTCAGGGTATGTGATGAACTCTGCTGTGTGTGTAGAGTAGCTTTCACTTCGGGAACAGTACAGACTGAATGCTAAGCAGGGGCCTCCCAAAATTCTAATCTGTTTCTTTAACTTAGTGAGACTACTAGGCTTCATATGGATTCCCCTCCCTGCACCTGCAAACCAGAAATTCTCCTATGGAGAAAGCTGGGGTGAACACTGAGCTCAGCAGTTTTGTTTCATTGCTCTCAGGTATCATATTCTTGGCCTATTCATTTCCCAAAGTCTGAAAACAGTTGTTTTTCATATATTTTATCTAGTTTTCTAATTGCTTACCCTTATTTCTCCTTTGTTGCCTACTATCTTAAAGGTTTATTTATTTATTTGAGAGACAGCACGCACATACAAGCGGGCGGAGAGGGAGAGAATCCCAAGCAGACTCCCAACTGAGTGTGGAGCCCAATGTGAGGCTCAATCCCATGACCCTGATATCATGACCTGAGCCGAAATCAGGTGTTGGACGCTCAACCAAGCCATCCAGGTGCCCCTGTTGCCTACTATTTTAATCAAATGTTCTTAAAAAAAATCTGCAGTCTTACATATTAAGCTCCTTAAATTCTACGTGTAAAGATTAACTAACAATTTTCAATTTTGTTTTGCTTAGCTGTGAGATCATGATGGATTATAATACAATAAGAGGAATGAGAAATTATAATACTGCAAAGGGATTGCTTACCTCTGACCACCACTAAGTTCTGTTAGGTTTTCTTTCCAAGTATTTCCTAAAGCAACCTTGAACTCCAAACCATCCAATACAGTCTGCCCCTCTGGTGGTGCAAGCATAGCATTAGCACCAGGCAAAAGAGTAGAAAAAATAGACCCAAAGTCCTTGTTCACCTGGATTTAAAAAAAAAAAGATTAATATAGAAAGCTTTCCAAGAAAAATCAAATGTTGGTATGTATATATTCAATCTAGCAGATGCATTTTATTGTCTGTTACTAACTCAGGTTTTGACATATTATGGCCCATGTGACAAATCTGGCCATGCCCATTCATTTAAATATTGTCTATGGCTGTTAGCACTAAAACAGTAGTCTAGTAATTGCAACAGAGACCATATGGCTCACAAAGCCAGAAATATTTATTACCTGCCCCTTTACAGAAAAAATTTACTGAGCTCCGCTCTAACTTCCAAGGGGAACTACAGGCTATACTTCTAACTCTGTCCTGGAATTCTGATACTGTTGTAAGCTGTATTATAGGAACCTTCAGAGACACACAACTGTATAATACAGGAAACTGAAGTTGCAGTTGGGAGAGGCAGAAAAGGAAAACTCTTTTTTGGCATAAAATGTTCTCTTATAAAACTTGTTTTGACTGTTTTGATAGGCCAGTGGTTATCAGCCAACCTTAAAAAGCCTAAGATCAAGGTGAAGTCTAGGAAAAAAAGAGGCATGAAATCAAACCACCAGATCTGTTCAAGGTGTTGAATGGTCCTTTTCTGTAGGCTTCTTCTCAGCCAAAGAAGTTGTCAAAAGACTGGAACAGGACAGGAACAGGACTAGACCCCAACAGAAAAAGGCTAAAGAAGCTGTCTGGTTTATCCCCATTAAGCCACAGATTTACCTAGAGATTTAGGTCAATATTTGAATTGTAATTGGGTAATTTCTGTGCATACACACTTGATCAATGATTTGAGAATTTTCAAATACACAACTAATAATCTTAGAGTTCATCAAATTTGAGTGTGTACATTCACAGGCACAAACCCATGAGGATCTGACAGTCATGTTCTCCAGAGAAATCCCCAAATTCAAGTGCATGAATATTGGTACTAATGAGATCCAGATACAATCAATCAGTGCTACTGAATACAGATGTATTAAGGAATACAGTTTTAAGAGCAACTGCATTACATGCTGAGTAATATTCTACACAGGGTTAATAGGTTTTAGTTTTTATCTGGGATAGATTTCTAGAGCTAGGTGAGGTTCATCACAATGGAGAGGACCACTGTCTTTTTTGGGAATGATAAAGATAGCAGCGTTTATAAACACCTTTGGTTCTTTTTCTTTTCTTTAATTTTTTGGCCAGGCAAGAGAAAAGCACTAAACAGAGGATTAAAACAGTAGACTACTACTAAACCCTTAACATGACCATGGATACCATGTGGAAATTCCTCCAAAGGGTAAAAGAGAAACTTATCATCAGTTAATGGGCAGAGAAGAATACAGCCCTATTCAAGATAGAAAATGCACTACATTCATGGACAGATATAAAGGTGAAATTCAGCAATCAAATTCTGAAAATCCAATACGTTAAGAAGGAAACAGAAAAATAAACATAGCCAATGCTGAAAATACTCTGGCTTTCTGAATGAAGTGTGCTAGAAGCCAGAAGGAAATATATAATGCTAATAATAACACTACTACCTCAATAGGTTATTGTGAGGATTAAATGAGAAAATTAATATGAGAATGGTACTTGACATATAAGTATTCAATAAATTTACCTGCTTTGAGAGAACCTTGGAAATTGGGGGAACATCAATTTAAAGGATAAATCTGTACTTGCACTAAGTCCAGGACCCATGGGGAAAACAAGAGACAAAACCTCTCAGATCCAGTGTTAAGTCCACATTTATACAAGAATAATGGGACCAACTTTTTGCATGTATTTTAAAACAAACACCACAGAGAGATGGAACACTGAAAATAAGTTATAGAGTAGTAAAAACAAGGTGACTGAAAGGGATAATTATGCTGCCATTACTGAAAATGAGGTTTTCAGAATTATGAATAATTACAGAAATAAAAAGCAAAAAAAGAGGCAAGGTGCCCAATTAAATCCCAGAGGCATGGGACTGTTGAAGTACCAAACAGAACAGTAACTTATGTTTGGAATCTTTTGGCTGAGAGTCTTTTGTTAGGACAGATACAGGAAAACTTCCACATAAGAGGCTAAGGAATTATCCTACAGGAGACAAATACATGCAGTCAGGGAAGTAGAAATAATAGTAAAGAATCCTGAAATCTGCCAAAGTTGTCATAAGATAAAACAAAAAAGGCACTTAGGATTTTGCTGAATGACAGTCCAGTGAAAGAGAATTCTAAACTTCCTTGCTCACTGCCCTTTTAAGGGCAACAAGGGCGACAGCAGTTAGCAACTAAAGGCAATTTTAACTTTGGTTCTAATCTAGAAAAAGAGAATTCCAGTTTTTCCACCTTTGGCTATATGATCTTAGGCTATTTCAACTTTCTAGGCTTTGATTTCTTCATCTATAAAATATGGATGGCTAACTATCAGTTATGGAATTGTTAATTTAACATATAAAATGCTTTGCTAAAAACCTACAGAATGGGGCGCCTGGGTGGCTCAGTTGGTTAAGCGACTGCCTTCGGCTCAGGTCATGATCCTGGAGTCCCTGGATCGAGTCCCACATCGGGCTCCCTGCTCGGCAGGGAGTCTGCTTCTCCCTCTGACCCTCCCCCCTCTCATGTGCTCTCTCTCAAATAAATAAATAAAATCTTTAAAAAAAAAAAAAAAAAACCTACAGAATGCATAATTATGAATTCTGAAATGCGGTTAATAACTTGTAAGTGGTAAGGAGTATGCCAACCTTGTTAGAGTAATGTTCTGAGAAGGAATATTTGACCTCTTTGAGCCTGGGCCAGAGAAACCAAGGAAGTTAGAACCAAAGGAGTCCTTGGGAGGTGCTTTCCAACAATCAGAGCTTCCCCAGTGCAAAACTGAGACTGCTTCCAGCTTCCCAGCAGTGGGGTATGGCAGAAATTGGACAGAATCTAAGGTTTCAGACAAATGGTATCTCCTTTGAAAGTAACACAGACGTGGAAACAAGGTTAAGAATGAAAAATAAAGAAATCTAGAAAGTCAGAAATTTAATATAACTTAGGAACCAGAGAAGTAGACTGTGAGAGTATGATGGAGGGACACAAATTTACCTTTGCAAATCGGTAGCAGTCAAGTCTAGAAGGTTTTAATTAAAGCATGAGTGTGTGCAAATCATCCATTTTAAATTCATCTCAGTGTATAAACCTACTGACCATTCTTCATCCTTTCCTCATATAGAATAAATGATAATATTTTTGGTTCAAATACCTTTTGCCAAGCAATATTTAGGGCTTGGTTTTTCTTCTGGTCAAGGTCTTCTATAGTTGCAAGGATTTTGGATTTGTCATTTTCTACAATTCTCTTCTTCTTCATCAAGTCATTATACTAGTAAGATAAAAAGCATACTTAATTGGAAAAATATAAAATTTTCTTTATATTCTAGAATTCAGTCAGGATTAGAGGTTTAATTTTTATATATAATATGTACACTCCTGTGTAACAAAGATATACTGCATTAAGAGTTATAATGTAAACCAAATCATGAAAGTAAATATATCACCTATAGGTAAAATTTAGTTGCTATTGAGAATTTATAGGACAAGCTCCTGAAGTATTTTGATTCCACTAATACTCCCACCAGATCTTTCTAACAGCCAAGGCAAAAAAGAAAATGTGTCGTATGTAACCTCAAAAGTAGCCCTAGCATGCTTTCTTCTTAAGGTCAGTTTTAGCAGTGACACAAAAGTTCAATTCCTCATCATGATGTATGAGTCCTACATAATTTGGCTCTTATTTATCTGACTTTTTGGCATCCCACTCCTCCCCAGGCTCCAGCCATATGGTCTTTTTTTCAGTTCCTTGAACATAATAAGCTCATTACAGCCTTCTAGCCCCTGCATTGTTCTCTCTTCCCAGAATGCTCTTTCTCTGTATCTGACATAATTGGTGCCTCAAGTTTCAGCTCAAACAGCACACCTTCAGATTGGTCTTTTCCTGGTTAATGTAGAAATTCACTGAAAAAAATTTGAGGGAGGCTGCAGAGGGATAATTACACCATGAGTAGCAGCAGAACTTTCTAAAAATCCTCTTAACTCATTTCTCCTCAAAGCTTCAAAGGAGGCTTCAAATTCTCCCTGAAAAGTTCTAGCCAGTCCTGCTCGCTTCCTTGCTGTCTCTCTGCTTAATGGCCAAGCTCCTAAAACTCCTCTCTACAATTTTCTCTTATTCCTTGCATAATTCCATGTAGTTTCTTATTTGGACAAACACAAAATACAACAAAACAAAAGGCCATCTTACTTAACGATAGAGCCTTTCCTTCTGGTAAGGAAATGGGAATTGGAGAATTCTTTTAAAAAATATTAGACCAGTTATCATTATCTAATAAAAGCAAACAAGTGAATAAGTTTCACGATATGCAGTTCAAATTCAGACCAAAGATTTCTCCTCCACAAATATGGCATATATTGCAAAGCTTTAATGGAGAAATAAAAACCAGGAACATTTTATAGATAGATCACAACATGAGCGTTATTAGCCTATTTGGTATCTAACATTATATTCTTTGTAGACACAAAAGTCAATAACAGTTACAAAAAACCCCATTATAGCAAAACTTCTTAAAAGTAATTGAGCTCATAAGTATTACCACTTTTAGAGAGCTCTCATAACTCTATGATACAAATTCAAACAGAATTTTGCAAAATTAAAGGTGGTATAAGGCATAACATAAAATTACTCAGCTATTTCCTATGGAGCTGTCAAGAATACGGATTGCTTTCCCCTGTGGATTTTTCTAGTAACATGGCAGACTATAAAAGTTTTGTCAGGGTTGGGGAGATGGATAACATTATCAAGTAAGTGAGCATTAAAACAGAAGATGCTGCTGGACTTACAGATTAATAGAGGAGTGGTTATGGATATAACAATATTAATCATTACTTAGGTAATGGTTCTAGTATACCCTAGAGTCAAAAGGAAGACAATAGTTATGGAATGACTGGTAAGGAGGCAGACAGCAGAGTACACCTTATTTTTCAAAGCCCTTTCAAGGCAAGTGAAAGAAAGGATAGAAATGTGAGAAGTTAACTAGAACAAAAAGTAGAGTTTTTATTTACGCCAAGAATAAGAAAAGGGTAGAATATGTTTGTGGCAAAGCCAATAGAAAAGTTATTCAAGGTACAACAGAATATATAATTGATGATGCAAAACAATGAAATAAGAAAGAACTGAAAAAGAAAGGGAAAACAGAAAGCAATTCGGTAGCAAGGGCATCAAGCAACAGATTTCCTCTAGTACTTGTTGCCGGGGTCCTAGATAGCCACTGAAGCTACTCGGGTGGCCGGTCCAAGGAAAAGGACTTACCCGCTCTTCAGCTTCTGTCAGAACATTCATAGCTCTCATGTTGACATTTCTCCCCAGTTTCTCCTTCATTTCTTGCAACTTCTGAAGTCTCTGACCAGCTTCTTTTGGGTTGTTGGTTTTGAAATCATAGGCACTATTAGGTTGCCCAAAGAGGTGTTTCTCTGCATTAATCCAGTCATAGTCTTTCAACATTTTGGAGACCTAGCCACAGAGGATAATAGAAGCATCTGTCATTGTTTGCAAATGGACATTTAGAAACGAGTTTCTTGGGGCGCCTGGGTGGCTCAGTCGATTGAGCCTCTGACTCTTGGTTTTGGGTCAGGTCATGATCTCAGGGTCCTGGGCTCTGAGCTCAGCAGGGAGTCTGCTTGAGGATTCTCTCCCTCTCCCTCTGCCCCTACCCCTGCTTGTGCTGTCTCAAAAAAAGTTTCTTAAATATTTAGTAATTTTAAATCAATGACTCATTTGTAAAAATGAGGTTCACTGTGAACAGTAAACCTACACTAAGTATGAATATTTTTACCTGGAGGATAGGCTCAAAAAACAGATCTTCCCATTACTTAAGCACTGGAAGAATAGCCAGCTAGCTCAAATTTATACAAAGCATATGTAAAACACCTCTGTTAGAATGAAATATAAGTCAAATTCAATCAATTGCTTCAAAAACAAGTTGTGAAAGTTAAAATTCTTATAGGAATACTTAAGTCATAGATTTGGTAAATTTATGGAAGCCTAATCCTGACTGACAATTCTGAGGAGAATTATTAGATAAATAAAAAACTCCCTAAACGTTGACTCCATTCCCTTAGCTGCTCCCTTTTAACAAGGCACAGTAATGTACTTTATATAATATAAACAGTTAAAAATTTTAAATTATAGTGCTTAAGGAAGACTTTCTTCTACTAAAATTGTTTAAGGTTGGTTCTGACTGGTAGAATCGAATCCTTGTCCATTTGTTTGTCCTTATTAATTCCATGGGTACTGTCTCACCTCCAGGCTCCAAAGAGGATCCTTTCCAGTCTGCCTTCCCTGCTGATCCATAAGCTCTATGAAGGCATTCTGGGTACATGTTGCTTATCCTTATCTTCAGGGCCTGGCTACTATCTGATACTACTTCGTATGCAATAAATATTTGATAAATTATATACTTCAAAGAATCCTTGACTTTTTAGCAGTTCCACTTGTGAGTCTCCTTTTCACTTCCTTAACTGTAAATAAAATCCCCCAGCAATCACCATACTGGCATTTTCAATTACAAAAAACTATTAACAATATTAACATTGGTAATATTTCAGTGAATCCACTAATATTAGGCTACCAGCCTAATGGGAAATCAACAATAAAATATTAGGATATTAATGATGTGGCTATGAAAATATTTGTATTTTTTAAATTAAGTAATGAACCTGAACAGGCACACATGGCTCTTTCAGAGGGTAGGGTGACTGTTTTGTATGTTCTGATTTTTTTGAAGTTAAATCTCTTCTACTTTTAAGGTGCTAAAGAAGATTTAAAAGGCACCAAACTGTTACACACTCATCAGAAAACATGATGGGTGAATTACTAAGACTTCATGGGTACAGCCTCTTAACCAAGCAATGAATTTCTGCAAAAGCATGTATTCTTTTTAAGTACTTAAGACACTGTGATACATAGAAGGAAGAAACTTTTTAAGAGTGACCAAAAACTGAGATAACCTCAAAAAGATAGCTGCTTAGCAAAACATCAGATTTCAGGGGCGCCTGGGTGGCTCAGTCGTTAAGCGTCTGCCTTTGGCTCAGGTCATGATACCACGGTCCTGGGATCGAGCCCCACATCAGGCTTCCTGCTCAGCGGGAAGCCTGCTTCTCCCTCTCCCACTCCCCCTGCTTGTGTTCCCTCTCTCGCTGTATCTCTCTCAAATAAATAAAATCCTTAAAAAAAAAAAATCAGATTTCAGAGGCTGCAAAATTGACTGTACAGATCCTCACAAGGACATCTGGAAGCCAATTAAGTCCTTATTTTAGAAGGTGCCTGTATATATATATTTCTCTGAGTTTTTAATTCATTTTGAAATAATATTTACTATTAACATATTAATAGTTCTATGAATATTTCGGTATTAAAAAATGGTCAGTTCCATGGGAGACCACTATTCAGTAAAACATCTTGGAGATAGGGATACCTGAAATTTAGAAACAAAACATTTATGCCATTTGGTGAAAATGAACATTGCTGAGAAGCCGTTAAAATAGCTGTAAGCCTCAAAATTATGTTACACAGTTCTGCCATTTTATTGAATTCTTCATTGAGCAGTTTACCAGAATATTTCAACAACTTAGAAGTAAAAATCTGATTACGGGTAAAAATAAACAACACAAACGTGCCTTTGCAGCAGCATCTTCAGCTTCCCGTTTATGTTTGCTGATGTTGTGGTCCAGTTCCTTAATTTTAAGCTGAGAATCATTGTTTTGTTCCTTATGTGTTGCTACTTCACCATATTTAGCTTTAATTACGTTGTCTTGGGCTGTTATCACTTCTTTTTGCTTGGTCACCTCTTCTTGGGCTTTATTTACAGACTCCTGAAACATAATTCAAAGACAACATATAGCAAGGTAATATGGACCTATTTTTAGTTTATTAAAAGATCTAACAAACTTTAGGGCAAGATGGGAATGTGATTACAGGCAGATGGTCACCTAACCCTCTACATTTCATATCCCCATTAAAATGGCTAATTTACATACAGGAGAAAATTTGTTTTACCACTAGAAATAAGATGCGTTGCAGTGTTCATGCTGGAAGCAACAAAGTTTCTGCTGGATACAGCGTAGTTGGGATCAACTTGCAGAGGGGAGGAGAGACTATAGGAATCTGACTTTTGAGGTCTCAAAAAAGTGGCATTTTTTGGTACTTAACAAGAAGATAATATGACAGATCCCCAAATATCATTTACCAGGAGGGGTAGAATGTGGGCTGGGGCTTTCTACTTTTCCCTTCTATAGTTATAAGCCATATTTACCAGTGAAAATGGAAGGTCATAATGTTTGGTTCTAGCACAAGGGTCAAAACAGAAAAATAAGAGAGAAACTTTCTGAATAAATAGATCTGTGGCACAAAGAAAAACTTTCTTGCTTTGATTTTTATTTTCCCCTAGTTCCCAAGGTTGAAGCTACTCAATCTCCAAAGTGGTAATTATAACTGCAATTCAGTCTATCACTAATCCCCTGCCCCGCAAACCCCTTTGCTTCATCTTAGATCTTAAAAGAACTCACACAAATATCTAAACCAAAAAAAAACCTAGTTCAACTCATATTTAGGTAGGGGGAAAACCTAAGTAAGACAACTTGCTACAAGCATCTGAGGAAGAACGGTTCTTCATGATGAAAAGCACAAATAAAAAATCTAGCAGTATTTTAGGCATGCTCATTAGGAAATTATCATTTTGAGCAACAAAGAATACTTAATGTTATGGTTAGGTTATTGAATGTTCTCAAAGTGCTTTAAATTCCTTATAATGTTTAAACTGTGTCATTAGAGGGTCTTTTGAGGAAGGAAAATAAATCATGGCATTCATATAAAGACCTGAAGATATTTTAGCTTTTTGAAACCTTTGAAGAACAAGAAAAGCAAGTGCAAAATACTCTGGTGATATTAACCAAAGGGAAAAATAACAGACATAGGTTTATTAACTAACAAACACCATATGTAAAAAAAAAAACATGTTTATGAAGATTCTCTCAGGGCTACAGGTTAAAAATTGCATTGCAGGGGCACCTGGGTGGCTCAGTAGGTTGAGCGTCTGCCTTTGGCTCAGGTCATGATCCCAGTGTCCTGGGATGGAGCCCTGCATTGGGTTCCCTGCTCCGTGGGGAGCCTGCTTCTCCCTCTCCCACTGTAGCTACCCCTGCTTGTGCTTGCTCTCTCTCAAATAATAAAATCCTTAAAAAAAAACTGCATTGCAGTTTTGACTATTTTAATCTTTTTTATAATAGAAATCTGTCACTAGGGTTGAGCAGAAATGAAATTTTCGTTTTGTCTAATTAGTTATAGGCAGTTTCTTTTCTTAGCCTCCTGGGAGAGTCCTTTGATACTCTCATCAAGGAAAGGAAACAATTTAGAATGCAGAGCCTGAAAGAACAACCTTTAAAAACTAAGTGATCCATTTTATACTTTTCCATAAAGAGAAATGGAAATAGGTACATGTTCTAACTTTGACTTTATTTAGATTGAGAAAGGAGTACCTAATTATTTTCACATTTATTTTTGGAAACACGTATCTAATTTTTAAATGCTACATGAAAAATATGAGATTAAGACAACAAATCAGAAAAAAAATTAAAGATAGTTCTAAAAAACTAAAATTTACTTTGGAGGCAAAATAGAAACTGAACAGAAACTAGAAAATTTAATCAGCAACACAAAACACAAAGCTGAGAAGCATTTTGGTCTCTTAATTTCAAAAAAAGAGTAAAAACTGTTATTCTAGTGATATGACAATGTGCTACAAACAAAAAAACTTGAATTTAGCCAAGAGGAGGATCAAGAGGAAAGACCTACTTTCCAAAATACCACATACAACATTAAAATAATCATTTCAAAGGAAAAACATAAAAGAAAATGTAGAAGTAGACGACACAAGTAAGGCAAAAACACCACAATGAACGTCAAATGAACGCAACTCCCTCTTCGAAAGCTATCTACATTCAGTTACAATGAAAATCAAGGATATTTACCGATAGTATCAATAGCAACATGACAAAACTTTAACAGCATGGTGACTATCATGATACCGTACTGTATATTTAAAAGTTGCTGAGAAAGCAGATTGTAACAGT
The DNA here is from genome assembly GCF_004348235.1 of Phoca vitulina. Lineage (NCBI taxonomy): Eukaryota > Metazoa > Chordata > Mammalia > Carnivora > Phocidae > Phoca > Phoca vitulina. The sequence continues at coordinate 6,104,181 of NW_022589724.1, read as the reverse complement.
TCTGATCACAAGAAAAAAAAATTATAACTGTGTGGTGACAGATGTTAACTAGACTCACTGGGGTGGTCATTTTGCAATATATACAAATAAATCATTATGCTGTACCCTTGAAACTAATACGTATCAATTATACCTCAATATGAAACAATTCAAAGTCAAAATCAAAGAAAGGGACAAGAGAGTAGCCAATATTCAGGAGGGACAATCTCTAATAAAGACATACCACAATATGAATTTGCAGGTGACAGAATGTCTAACATGGGAAATCCCCTCAGCCCTAAATCCTTTACTTCCCCGCTTCTGATATCAGAACATTTCTCCCCCACCAGCAGCAACTATAGTCAGCCTCACCAGTAAAGGATGCTGTAGGGAAACTGTAGAAAGAGGTTTTACATCCCAGTTCTGGCATGCTTTTCTCAAAAGCAAGTTTGTCATGTGCCAGGGCTAGCAGCTTGCATGGCTGTCCCAACATCAAGCGGGGGGCGGGGGGGGGAGAGGAGTGTGGGGCTTTGCAGCATGTTCACATGGCCAATGCCCCTGGCATCCCATGTGGCATTTCAAACTTCACCACCAGGAGGCCACAGTTATGTCTTCTCCAACGAGATCCGGTTTGCAGCCCTACAAAGTGCAATGAGGCTCTTTGCCAGATTCGTTCCTTCCATGGGTGAACTTCCTCAGCCCTACTCCCCATATCTGCTGCTCCTATATCATTGAACACTCTCTTTACTCTTTAGTGATCCAGCACACATCATTCCAAACTCCTATTGCAGTCAGTTTTCTAAACTTAGCCTGTTCGAATTACTGTGTACTTTTTGTCTTCAGAGTAGAGCCAGACTAAAACAATTAGTATTATGTCAGGACTCTTTCTGGATCAGTAATCACTGTTTTTGCCTCTCATCAAGACAAGAATGAAGAGATTGAGACCTCTAAAGTCAAACATCTTCAAGCCAACATTTCGTAAGTGATTAACATTTGCTATTTCTCCAATATGGTAAGTAAACATTACCTTATTTTTAGCCACCTCAGCTGCCATTACTTCAATCTGTACTTCATAGGATTTGATAGCTTCATTTACAGCTTCAAGCTGTTGCTTATAGGATGCGTGCTCTCTCTTGAGCTCTTCCAGCTCCAGAGTGATAGCTTCAACTTCCTATAAGAAACCATTATCTACACACTCAACAGGCTATTAATTACTGAAAAATGAATACATACATATCAACAAACTTTGTAAGATTCTCATTCAGGTAAGACCCACAGCTTAGTTATTCAACTACCAAAACACATGTAAGCTGTTTCCCCTGAAGAAAGAAGGAGAAAGGAAATTTATTTTCCTACACTTAAAAAAAAATGATGACAAACGTATGTAGTTTTTACAGGTTCAAATTAGCATAAACTATTTCCTTTATCCTTTTATTCCTACAGAGAAAAATACAGAATTCTACATAAGAGATAAATTAGCAGAGGAAAAGCCTTTTTTAAAACAATTATTCAATGTAAAAAAAAAAAAGTTTTCTCAATTTTCTTCTTTCCCATTATACCCTTTAGTTTGTTAGAAAATACTCTGTGCAGGCATTTAGTGACAGAATATGAAGAAAAATAGATTTAAATAAAATCATCTAGAAAAGCAATTCAGAGCACAGCCTTTGGAGACAGAAAAGGCTAGGTTCAAATTCCAGTTTTGGCACTATCCAAAAGATAAAAGCAGTTATCACCACCAGTCTACAACTGAATGGCACTTTGTAAAGTAACATGCTTTGTCTTGTATCTATCTTTCACAGTATCCATTCACATAGATGATCACCTAATAGAAATGTCACCACTCAAGCCGATAGGACATAGCTCTACTACAGGATACAAGCTTTGGTCTATTCTTAAGTGAAGCATTTACAAAAAGGCAATTTTGCTCTTTCTCTAAAATTAGCAAGACATTGCAACCCATCCTTATAATTATGACATCCATTACAAGGTTTTCAGCAAAATGACTTAGAAGATGAATACTTTATTTCCTAAAGAACCATAGTGTGCTTCTAGATGTTGTGGTGAATACTGATGAGTAAGGCCACCTTCAGCTCTATATTGACAATAGAAGATTGGTTCCATTTCAAGAAAGGTTATTACCTGTTGTTTTTCTTTCATTTTCTTACTAGAAGCATCTGCTTTCGTTTTGGCAAAATCCAGTTTTTCCTGAGCATCCTTCAGTTCTTGCTCCCTTTCAGCCTCTGCATTTTTCATTTTATTCTCCAATACTTCATATTTTTCTTCTGCTTTTTTCTGAATTTCTTTGGTATTTTTTAAGGTCTCCTCACTTTCCTCTGCATCATAAAGTAGGCAAATGTGGCTTAATGAGGTCTTCCAACTATTAGTAGTTACAGGTAATGGTTTATTAATGCCTTATAAATGCACCTTTTAATAGAAGAAATGGTCTGAAAAACTGGAGGCTAAAATTTAAAAAAATTAACTGTTCCAACCTTATTCTAGAAATGTTATGTTGAAACACAGATCCTACCTAAGAGCCATACTTTAATCATCTAAAGATCTATGAAGAAAGTATTTCCAAGCATATGAACTTGAGGAACATAATAAACTTTACCTGCAACTTACTTAAAAGATCACAGATCATCTTTTTAATACCTTTAGTACGCTTCTTAAACCAGAATCGACAGTATAACTATGGTATTTTCCCCTTACTTAATTGCCAAAGGCTTAAAGTTAATTTCATAAATAAGCTTATGTTGTATTCTTTGCTCATTTATGCCTTTTCTTAAAGTAGAGAAATACTAAGAAAACTTTTCTAGGATGAAGCATAGGAGAAATACCTCTAATTTACAAAGAAAAAAATAAAACCAAGATAAAATGAGCACATTACTGTTACAACTGCCATACACTGTTTCAGAATGTAGATACAAATATAACCCTGGAGACCATGACTACACAATGTCCTATACTACTTTTCAGTGCATATCACTATAAGAAATCAAAGAAAATTTTTTAAAAATACCTTAAAACAAATGAAAATGGAAATACAACATACCAAAACTTAATGGGATGCAGCAAAAGCAGTTCTAAGAGTAAAGTTTATAACAACTGCCTACATTAAGAAACAAGAAAAATCTCTAACAATCTAACTTACATGTAAAGGAACTAAAAAACAAACAAAAAACAAAGCCCAGGTTAGTAGAAGGAATGAAATAAAGATCAGAGCAAAGGTAAAATGAAAGAGACCAAAAAATAATAGAAAAGATCCATGAAAGTAAAAGCTAGTTCTAAGAAAGAAGGAATCGACACACTTTAAGCTAGCCTAAGAAAGGGCTCAGATAAAATCAGAAAAACAAGGACGACATTACAACTGATACCACAGAAATACAAAGGATCTGAAGAGACTATTATGAACAATTATATACCAAGAAATAGGACAACCTAGAAGAAAGAGATAAATTCCTAGAAACCTACAACCTACAAAGACTGCATCATGAGAAACAAAATCTGAACAGACCAATTAGTAATTGGTAATGAGATTGAATCAGTAATCAAAAACCTCTTAACAAACAAAAGCCCAGGACCAGATGGCTTTACTGGTGAATTCTACCAAACATTCAAAGATTTAATACCTATCTTGAAGTCTTTCAAAAAAACAGAAGAGGAGGGCACACTTCGAAACTTATAAGGCCAGCATTACCCTGATATCAAAACCAGACAAGGACACCAGAGGAAAAAAAAATTATAGCCTAATAACCCTGATGAACCCAGACACAAAAATCTTCAGCAAATATTAGCAAACTGAATTAAACGATACATTAAAAGGATGATACACCATGATCAAGGGGGATTTATTCCAAGGATGCAAGGCTGGTTTAACATCTGCAATCAATATGCTACACCAAATTAACCAAATGAAGGATAAAGAGCATGTTTTCAATAGATGCAGAAAAACATTAGACCAATTTCAACATCCATTTATGATAAAACTCAACGAAGTGGGTATAAATGAAATGTATCTCAACATAAAAAAGGCCATGCAAGACAAGCCCACAGCTAACATCGTACTCAATACTGAGAGGCTGAGTTTTTCCTCTAAGATCAGAAACAAGACAAGGAGGACTCTTGCCACTTTTACTCAACATAGTACTGGAAGTCCTAATCAGAGCAATGAGGCGAAAGAAAGAAACAAACAAAGGCATCCAAATTAGAAAGGAGTTAAACTATCTCTATTTGCAGATGACATATTATATACAGAAAATCTAAAGACTCCACTAAAAAACTGTCAGAACTAATAAATTCAATAAAGTTGCAAGATACAACACCAATGTACAAAAATCTGTTGCATTTCTATATACTAATAATGAACTGTCAGAGAAATTAAAAAAAAAATCCTATTTATAATTGCATCAAAAATAACAAAATACAAAGGAATACATTTACCAAGGAGGTAGAAAGATGTGTACACAGAAAACTAAAGCACTGATAAAAGAAACTGAAGAAGGCACAAATAAATGGAAAGATACGCTGTACTCATGGATTGGGAGAATACTGTTAAAATGTTCAGACTACCCAAAGCAATCTGCAGATTTGTTGAAATCCCTATCAAAATTGTAATGGCATTTTTTCAGAAATAAAACAATCCTAAAATCTGTAGGGAACCATAAAAGATCCTGAGTAGCCAAAGCTATCTTAAGAACAACAAAGGTGGAGGCATCATACTCCCTGATTTAAACTATAATACAAAGCTTTAGTAATCAAACAGTATGGAATTGGCATTAAAAACAGACACATTGATCAATGGAACAAAACGAGCCCAGGAATAAACCCATGCATGTATGGTCAATTAATCTATGACAAAGGAGCCAAGAACATGCAATGAAGGAACAGTTTCTTCAATAAATGGTGCTAGGAAAATTGGACAGCCACATGCAAACGAATGAAACTGGACCACTACCTTATACTACACATAAAACTTCACTTAAAATAGATTAAAGACTTGAATGTAAGACCTGAAACCATAAAACTCCTAGAAGAAAACATGAGTGAAAAGCTCCTTGGCACTGGTCTCAGCAGTGATTTTTTTGGATTTCACACTAAAAGCAAACGCAGCCAAAGCAAAGATAAGTGGACAATATCAAACTAAAAAGCTAGAGCAAAAAAACCCATCAACAAAAGGCAACCTAACGAATGAGAGAAAATATCTGCACATCATTTATCGATAAGGGGTTAATACCCCAAATACATAAAGAACCCATACAACTCAAAAGAAAAAGCCAGTCTGATTAAAAAATGGGTAAAGTATCTGAATACACACTTTTCTACAGAAGACACAGAGTCAATAGTTACATGAAAAGATGCTCAACATCACTAAGCATCAGGGAAATGCAAATCTTAAAACTACAATGAGGTACCATCTCACACCTGTTACAAGGGCTATTATCAAAAAAAAAAAGAAAAATAACAAGTGCTGGAGATGACGTGGAGAAAAAGGAACCCTCACACACTGTTGGTAGGAATGCAAATTGGTGCAGCAACTATGAAAAACAGTACGGAGGTTCCTCAAATAATTAAAAAATAGATATGATCTAAATAAAAGTTCCACTTCTGGGTATTTGAAGAAAAAAACACTCAAAAAAATATATATGCACCCCTATGTTCACTGCAGCATTATTTATAACAACCAAGATATGGAAACAACCTAAGCATCCACCCATGGATGAACAGATAAAGAAAATGTATGTGTATATACAATGGAATATTATTCAGCCAAAAAAAGAAAACCTTGCCATTTGCAACAACATGGATGAACCTTGAAGGCATTATGCTAAGTTAAAAAAGAGAAAGAGAAATATGATACAATATCACTTACATGTGGAATCTTATTTTAACCAATTTAAAAAAATCTTAGCTAACGCATACAGAGAACAGATTAATGGTTGGCAGAGGTGGGGGGGGTGAACAAAATGGGTAAATTACTTTTATAAAAAGGGAAGAAAATATATTAGTGGGAATATTGTCCTAAAGAATGAGAAAAACTAAAACTACCATATACAATTAAATTCTAATTAAGTGTAAGACAAGTTCTTAAAATTAGGGGTAGAGGTGGCTATAAATTGAATTATGTCAAACATTAAAAATTTCTGTTTAATAAAAATACTATAAACAAAGTTAAAAGACAAGCACATAAACCAAAAGATATTCGTAATGCAGATAGTCTACAAGAAATCAGCACTCAAGTATGAGAATAGAAACAAACCATAAACAACTCAAAAGAAAAATGGGGAAAAGAAATAGAAAATTCAGAAAATAGAAGTAGAAACCAAAAGGTCCAAGGAACATATATAGATCCTAAGCTTCACCAGCAAATCAAGGATCTGTAAGTTAAAATACTAATATGCTATCTCTTCAGGACAATCAGATTTGGAGATATTTTAGTCTTTCCAGAAAAGAAACGATTTGGAGAAATGAGAACTTTCATATGCCACTGGTGGAAATGTATACTGCTGCAAATGGGCAGAACTTGGCAATATAATAATAATATCTAATAAAAATCTTTAGAGTGATAACTTCAAATAAATATATAATAAAGAGAAGATCTAAAATGTCTAAAGGTTATCAGTAGAAATAAGATAAAAACATTCTGTGTTTAACCTACCAATGATTTTTTTAAGAGCATCTAATTCTTCTTGTTGCTTATGATATGAGCTTTGCTGAAGCTTGGTTTGCAATAAATCTGCCTCCTCAGTTTTCATCTCCCATTGCTGTTTTAGTTGGCGATACCTTAGAAAAAGAAATTTACAATAAATGATCACAACTTTTCTGATATTTGAGATATGCATTTAAACTGTAGGCTCTTAGCTAAAGTAATCTCACAATATAAAATAACCTTGGAATAAATAGGTTCCCTTAAAAATGGTCTCTCCTACTGATCCTTACCAAGAAGAAAAACTCCACAATAGCTCCCCACCACAAAAACACATTAAAATGTAACCACCACACAAAATTTCAAAAATCTGGTTATCAATTCCCATTTTCAAATATTAAAGTTCCCTACATTTTGTACTGAGACCGATAGTTTAAAAAGGCACAGTACTGGGGCGCCTGGGTGGCTCAGTCAGTTAAGCGTCTGCCTTCAGCTCAGGTCATGATCTCAGGGTCCTGGGATCAAGTCCCGCATCAGGCTCCCTGCTCGGTGGGGAGCCTGCTTCTCCCTCTCCCTCTGCTGCTCTCCCCTGCTCATGCTCTCTCTCTCTCGCAAAAATAAAAAAAATAAAAAAATAAAAAGGCACAGTACTGAACTTAAACATTACAGTGTGCTCTTCTTGCAAATCCTATAATTCTAGCCCATTTCTAGCTGCTGAAAATTCTTTCTTTGGAAGGTATTTAGCTAAGTCAGCTGCAGTGAAATTTCAAGCTGTAATAAATTCACAAGGAAGCTTGGCACTAGAAATTCATGAGGTCTGAGGAAAAAGGAAGGAAGCAACTTATAAAACATAAATATTCCCTTGAGTATTCTTGCCTGAGAATGCTTGACAGCAATTAAAACCATAATTTTCAAGCCATTTCTCAATTCGTTTAAAAATGTGGAATGCAGAAATTTGAAAAAAGTTAGAAACTTTTTTCCTAATACAGTCTGTGAAAGAATGGCTTTAGGACCTTTCCACGCTCATATTTTTTAAGTAGGCTCCATGCAAAATGCATGGAGCCTAACACAGGGCTTGAACTCACGACACTGAGATCAAGACCTGAGCTGAAATGAAGAGTCGGATGCTTAACTGACTGAGCCACCCAGGGGCCCTCTACTCTCATATTTTTAACAATCTATTTCCTTTCCTTGACCTCAATGCCACTATCAGTCCACAAGACAATTCTGTAAAATAACTTTATTCAGTAGTATTGGATCATTTAACGGAAGCCAAATGCAACTACAAACTCATTGCCTTGCCAAAGCTTCCACAGATCTCAGAAATCTTCTTCCCATCTTTTTCCGAGAAAAGTTCATTCACTTTTTGGTAATTTATGTTAATGAAGGTAAAATCAGGCTTTACACATGTATATGTTTGAAAGTGGGCATTTTGATACAATTTCTATCTTAGAACGATTATGACCATCTCTTCCATATGTATAGTATTCCAAAAAAGTTTTGGCACCATTCTAAGCTTTCATAATTCAGAAAATGAAAGCTAAAAATTTACAAATATATATATATTAAAGTTTATCTACATACATATTTTAACCTTTATTCAGTATTGCAAATTCCAAATAAAGTGATTTTATTTTTAACTCTGTTCCCATTTGTCATCTTCAGAGAGACTGGAAAAAATCAGAAGGTTTCAAATAATGTACTTTTTAAGTTTGTGGCATTTTTCCTCTTAGAACTTAGCATTATCTAATATGTTTTACCAATTTAACTTTTTTTTATTTGTTTTCCCAGCTATATATATGAAAACAAGAAGGAAGAGATTTATCTGTTTGGTTCACTGCTATATTCCCGCTCCTAAAAGAGTACTTGGGACATAGGAGACACTTAGTAGTAAATAACATTAATTGACAAAAAGAGGTTACATTAAATAGCATGATCCCAATTTCAAAAAAAATAAAAATATGTATCTACCTATATCATACACAAACAGAAGTAATGTTGAAAAGCACACATGCATACCCATATCCACACCTACACAGAAGAAACACTGTTAAGGAAACACTTTACAGTGACTTTCTACATGAACTTGTTTACTTCCTCAGTGGGAAACCCAGTGATCTTTATTATCTATCAGACAGCAACAAGCTGCTAAACTTAATGTTGACATGTGATTGATGCTATACTGTTTATCATTTCAAATCAAGGACTCTAGTATCCTCTGGTATCAACCTCCAGAGTATCTATGGATTTCCCCATCAATCCCAGTAGAATGTTAACAGTATATCTCAACAGGGAAAGAAAAATATCTGGCTGATGTTTTCTTCCTTTTGTTTAATTAGCTTCCCCTATTTTCTTATAACAAAGACATTATTTTTATCAGAAAAAATAACTGATATGTAAGTTATCAACTCACAATTTATTCAAATAAAACCAAGGATATTATGAAAAAAGGCAAAAGTTATATTTCTTTAGATAAAATTCTTTCATTTTCTACCATGCAAGTCTTTGACCAGAAAGAAACTTTAATATATAATTTAATCTGACAGAAGTCTTACTTTTCAGCTGTGTTTTTAAGACCTGCTAATTCCTCATCTAGAGTCTGTAGCTTATTCTCCTTGATTCTCAGCTCATCTTGAACATCTTTGAGCTCTTGAAACTTGGTTAAAATAGAAGCTGCCTGGGATCGAGCACCTGATAGAAACAAATTTTAACAGGCCTTAGACATTAAGTTACAACATATTTAGTAGACAAAAACTTTCTAAGAATTATACTTGAAAAGATTCAATGGCAAATCTTTTATAGTAAGCTTATAAAGATATAGAATTCATTTTATCATTAGAATCTTAGGGCATATATACTTGATAAGAAAATACTTCTAAGCAGATGTGGTGGATTGTTTATTCAAAATAATCACTGCCCCTTCCTACTGGGCCCATCCCTCTCAGGGCCATTTTCCTCTCCAATATCAGCTTAGCCATGTAGTTTTCTCTGGCCAATGAAATGGAAAATGTGCCTCTTTTGAAAGTAAGCTTTAAAAGGGAGCACATAATTCACCATTTGTTTTCCCTCTCCCCTAAGAAAAGCATGTTCAAAGTAGGGGCTATTTTTCCTTCAGCCTGGGTTCCAGAATGAGAATAACACAGAACAGAGAGAAAAATGACCTACAGGTAAAGTAGCATAATTATGGTACTATTTTAAGCCACTGAGATTTGGGGGCTATTTTTTACCGCATCATAATCTGGCCTAAACTTTGATATAGCAGAGGAAGCAGAGGAAATTGGGTTTCACTTTACAAGCAACTATAATTGTCTGACAACAACAGGCTGAGTTATGTTGGCAAGAAAACTCTAGGTTTGATGGGAGAATGCAAAGGTCAATTAGCAATGCTATTATGAGCACTTTGGTAATATGATACAGGGACAGATATTTGCCATCCCTGAAGTAGGAACTTCAAGAACATCCAAATCAATGAAATCTAAAAAGTTTCTTCTATTTTACACATTTAAAAATATTTGATCTCTCTTTATCCTCCAATTACAGATATTAATCCTCTTATTGTATATACTGGAATTCATTTCGCTGGCTATTGTTTTCTTGGCCTAGAAAGAAATTAAGTCACCTGATACCTCAACAGGCATTATACAGTCTCTTGGTTTTGTTAAAAGCACAAACTGGGAAAACAGATAACCTGAATTCAAATCCTGGGCTTTGCCATTTACCCGCAAGTTATTTAACCACCCTGTAAGTTAGTTTCTACAACTGTATACTGCAGATGATAGTAATACACCTGCCACATTGTTGCTATAAGGATGAAAAGAGTTCATTATTTAAAGCCCTGAGAATAGATCTTCATAAAATAATAAAAATGTTGTGTATCTGCATTGCGCAGTTACCCATTAACTATTTGTGGTCACAGAGTCCTTGAAATGTGACTAGGACAATCAAGTAAATTATTTTATTTAACTTTAATTATCTTAATTAAATGTAAAGAGCCACATTTGGCTGCTGTACTGAATGGCACAATCTTAGAATGTTGCCTGGTACACAGGAAGTACTATTCAGTGTTTGTTAGCTACTTGATCACTCAACATAGATCTGGAAACTCAATGTGGCAAATATTAGAATAAGAAGAATATGATCATTATCTCATTCTCAAGGGCAGATTTAATTCTTTTGTTTTACTTTTCACAGATGCAGTGGCATATACTCAAATTAGAACTTAGCGTTTCCTGAACAAGGGTAAAAATGTACTGAATTAAAAAAAAAATTTTCCAGTGACTAGAATATCCTAATAGGGCAAAATGCAAGAGAAAAAAACAAAACAAAACAAAACAACCCCAAAAAACAGGAACAGACTTACTTGAGAAAAATTTAAAAAAGCAACAGGACTGATTACTACACTATGAGCTCCTTGAGGGCTAAAACACTTTAAAATTTCTCAGTATTTAATTAAATAGCTGTGACACGGTAGGTAATCAAAAGAAAACCCAATCCTTAAGTTAGAAATAAAACTCTGGATTAAGTCATTCCAAACCCACAATTTCCTATTTTAAAAAACAAAACAAAAAAGTCCCATCCTATTTACCACACAGAATTTTGAGGACAAAATAATATAAAACCTACCTCAGATTTGCGGGGAAGACGGAAGCAGAATAGAAGGACCCTAGGGTCACCTCATACCATGAATAGAATTAGATAACTATGAAATCATCCAAAATGCCCCAGAAATCGACCTGAAGACTGGCAGAACAAACTCCACAAGTAAAGGCAGAAAAGAGACCACATCAAAGAAGGTAGGAAGTGTGGAGACGTGGTTTGGGAGAGAAACGGCTGCCGTGATGGGGTGGGAGTTATGCTGGACTAACACACAGGGGAGGCCACACAGGGAAGACAGATCCCCATAACAACTAGCTTCGAAAGTGAGAGGGGCCAAATTTCATGAGTTTTGGCAACCGGCAGAGCTTAGAACCTACAATTTTAAAGGTCAGTGTGCTTGGGTCTGGGAGAGCCCCAAAGGTACTGTTCTTTGGACAGAGTAGGGCAAACAGCCCACCAGCAAACAGCATGGTAACAGCTTTCTGCAGAGCACCTGGGGCACGCAGTGGGGAGGTTGTGAGCTCATCCGGAAGCATGTCCCAGAGAGGCAGCGTTCACAGAGAGACCCCTCCTAGAACAAAGGAACGAGTAGGCATCATTTCCCTCTCCCACCTCTCAGTATAAACATAGGGCCACATGTGAGAACCAACCCAGCAGACACTTGCTACCTAACATCCTTACACCAAACTCCATCTCCCATGCTCAGGGGGTTTCCCCCTTCCCAATCACTCTTGCCTCAATCCCAGAATAGCAGGCTCCCACCCCCAGAAGACCAGTGCAAACCCCTGGCAACACCATGTCTCCCGACCTGGGAATTTTACAGGGCTTCGGTTCCACTGGCAACAGGTCTCATTTCACGAACAGACCAGAGCACACCTAGTTAAAAATGCTCCACATTCAGGCCAGGGACTAAACAGTGTTGCCCACAATAGGCAAAGAGAGCCTCTGCAGACAATTGGCCTGAAGGATAAAGAGGCCAGGACACACTGCAGACGCTCGTGGAAACACCAGGTCCTGGAGAATAGGGGACACTATACTGCTAGGCACTACAGAGACCTCTTCTCCATCAAGCCATTACCATCAAGAAAAGGAGATGACTTTCCTAACACAGAGAAACAGGCAGAAACTTAGACAAAATGAGAAGACAGAGGAATTTGTCCCAAAGAACAGGAAAAGGCCACAGCCACAGATCCAAGCAAAACAAATACAAGTAACATGAGTGAAAGAGAATTTATTTATTTAATTTTAAAGATTTTATTTTTGCGAGAGAAAGAGCAAGCACGTGAGTACACAAGCAGAGGGGAGGGGCAGAGGGAGAAGCAGACTCCCCACTGAGCAGGGAGCCCGATGTGGGACTTGATCCCAGGACCCTGGGATCATGACCTGAGCTGAAGGCAGACGCTTAATCAACTGAGCCACCCAGGTGCCCTGAAAGAGAATTTAAAGTAATGATCATAAAGGTACTGCACTTTAAAGAAAAGTGGAAGACATCAGTGAGACCCTCAAGGCAGAAATAAAAAAAGAACCAATCAAGAGATGAAGAGTGCAATAAATGAGATTACAAACACCCATGATGCAACAAACAGTAGGCTGGGAGAAGCAAAAAAACAAATTAATGACGTGGAAGACAGAGGGATGGAAAATAACAGGAGAGAGAAAAAAGAATTATGCAAATAGAATAGACTTAGGGAACTCAGTGACTTCCATTAAATGTAATAGTATTCATATTGTAGGGATCCCAGAAGAATAAGAGAGAAAAGGGGGTAGAAAGTTTACCTGAAAACTTACCATGCTGTTTGCTGGTGGGCAGAAATAATACCTGAAAACTTCCCTAATCTGGGGAAGGAAACAGATAACCAGACCCGGGACACATGAAGAACCCCCCCAAAAATCCACAAAAGCAGATCCACATGAAGACATATTATAATTAAGATGTCTAAATGTAGTGATAAATTTTAAAAAGGAGCAAAACAAAAGAAGACAGTAACCAACCAGGGAAACTACATAAGGCTATCAGCAGATTTTTCAGCAAAATCTTTGAAGGCCAGAAGGGAGTGGCATGATATACTGAAAGTGAATGAGAAAAAGATGCAGCCAAGAATACTCTATCCAGCAAGGCTATCATTCAGAATAAAAGGAGAAAGAAAGTTTCCAAAGAAACAAAAATTAAAGCAGTACATGACCACTAAACCAGACCTGCAAGAGAACTGACTAGGAAGGAAAGACCAAAGTGACAGTAAGAAAGCAGGAAACACAAAAGTAATAAAAATGAGTATTTCTGTAAGAAATCAGTCAATGAACTCACAAAACACAACGATGTAAAATATCCAAATACCTAAATGGGGGGAGGAGAACGGTAAAAATGGGTTCAAACTTAAGCAAATTGCTTCCTAATATAGACTGCTATATTCAAAAGATATTATATACAAATCAAAAGATAGCCAGAAATTAAAAACGACTAAAAGAAATGCAAAGAAGAAAAAGGAATGCAAATATAGCACTAAAGAAAACCAGCACACCATGAAAGAAAAAGGATGAGAAAAACTTCAGAAACAAGTAACAAAATGACAATAAGTACACACCTATCAATAATTATTTTGAATGTAAATGGACTAAATGCTCCAATCAAAATAGGGTGACAGAATGCATTAAAAAAAAAAAAGACCCATCTATATGCTGCCTATAAGAGACACATTTCAGACCTAAAGACACCTGAAGTTGAAAGTGAAGGAATGGAGAAACATTTATCATACAAATGGATGTCAAAAGAAAGCTGGAACAGACATATCAGACAAAATAGATTTTAAAACAAAGACTGTAACAAGAGACAAAGACACCATAAAATAATAAAGGGGACTATCCAACAAAAAGACATAACAATTGTAGATATTTACACACTCAACATGGGAGTACCCAAATACATAAAACAGTTAATAACATAAACGAACTCATCAATAGCCACACAATAATAGTAGGGGGACTTTAACACCCCACTTAGATCAATGGATAGATCAATCAGAAAATCCACAAGGAAACAGTGGCTTTGAAGGACACACTGGACCAAATGGGTTTAACAAATATATTCAGAACATTCCATCCTAAATAGCAGAATACCCATTCTATTCAGGTACACATGGAAAATTCTCCAGAATAAATCACATATTGGGCCACAAAAGAAGTCTCAACAAATTCAAAAAGAACTGAAGTTGTACCATGCATCTTTTCAGACCACAACACTATGAAACTAGAAATCAACCACAAGAAAAAAATCCACAAAGAGCACAAATACATGGAGGACAAAAACATGCTACTAAATAATGAATGGGTCAACCAAAAAAAAAAATCAAAGAAGAAATCCAAAGATACACAGAAACAAATAAAAATGAAAACACAACAGTCCAAAAACTTTGAGATGCAGCAAAAGCAGTTCCAACAGGGAAGGTTACAGCAATACAGTCCTACCTCAAGAAGCAAGAAAAATTTCAAGTAAATAACCTAACCTTATACCCAAAGGAGCTAAAAAAAGAACAAAAATCAAAACCAGCAGAAGGAAGGGAATCATAAGGATTAGAGCAGGAATAAATGATATAGAAATTAAAAGAACAGAATAAATGAAACCAGGAGCTGATTCTTTAAAAAGATGGATAAAACTGATAAATCTTCAGTTAGGCTCATGAAAGAACAAGAGAAAAGACTCAAATAAAATTACAAATGAAAGAGAATAACAACCAACCACACAGATAATACAAACAACTCTAAGAAAATATTATGAAGAACTATATGCCAACGAATTGGAGAACCTAGAAGAAATGGATAAACTAGAAACATAAACTACTAAAACTGAAACAGAAAGAAATAGAGAATTTGAATAGAGTGATTACCAGCAAGGAGACTGAATCGGTAATATAAAAACTGCCAAAAAGCCGAAGTCCAGGACGAGATGGCTTCACACGCAAATTCTACCAAACATTTAAAGAACAGTTAACATACCTATTCTTCTCAAACTATTCCAAAAAAAATAGAAAAAGGAAAATTCCTTCCAAATTCCTTTTATGAGGCCAGCATTACCCTAATACCAAAACCAAAGACACCACAAAAAAAGAGAACTATAGGCTAGTATCTCTGATGAATATATATGCAAAAATCCTCAAAATGTTAGCAAACCAAATCCAAAACTACATTTAAAAAAAATCATTCACCATAATCAAGTGGGATTTACTCCTAGGATGCAAGGGTGGGTCAACATTCGCAAATTAATCAATGTGATACATCACATCATCAAGAGAAAGGACAAAAACCATATGATCATTTCAACAGATGCAGAAAAAGCATCCCAGAGAGTAGAACATCCATTCATAATAAAAGCCCTCAAAAAAGTAGGTTTAGAGGGAACATACCTCAACATAATAATGGCCATCTATCTACAAAAAACCTACAGCTCACATCCTACTCAATGGGGAAAAACAGAGCTTTTACTCGAAGGTATGGAACATGACAAGGATGCCCACTCTCACCATTTCTATTCAACATGGTACTGAAGTCCTAGCCAGAGCAATCAGCCAACAAAAAAGAAATAAAAGGCATCCAAATTGGTAAGGAAGAAGTAAAACTTGCAAAATTTCCAAATGACATGATACAATATATAGAAAACCCTAAAGACTCCACCAAAAAACTCCTAGAACTGATCAGTGAATTCAGTAAAGATTCAGGATACAAAAATCAATGTGCATAAATGTTGTACTTCTATATACTAATAATGAAGCACCCGAAAGAGAAACTTAATCAAGGGGGTGAAACACCTATATTTCCAAACTCTACAAAAAACTGATGAAAGAAATAGAGGTGACAGAAAGAAAAGATACTCCATGCTCATGGAATGGAACAAATATTATTGAAATGTCCAAACTACGCAAAGGAATCTACACATTTAATGCAATCCCTCTCAAAATACCAACCAGGGTTTTTCACAGACTAGAAGAATCCTCAAATTTCTATGGAACCCCAAAAGACCCCAAATAGTCAAAGCAATCTTGAAAAAGAAAAGCAAATCTGGAGGTATCACAGTTCCAGACTTCAAGTTACATTAAAAATCTGTATTCAAAATAATATGGTACTGGCACAAAAACATACACACAAATCAATGGAACAGAACAGAAAACCTAGAAATAAATTCACAATTATATGGTCAATTAATCTTTGACAAAGGAGGAAAGATATCCAATGGGAAAAAGACATCTCTTCAACAAATGGTGTTGGGAAACTGGTCAGCTACATGCAATAAAACTAGACCACTTTCCTATACCACACACACAAATAAACTCAAGATGGAATAGACGGAACTGTAAGACCTAAAAGCATAAAATTCCTGGAAGACAGTACCGACAGTAATGTCACTGATATAGGTCATAGCAACATTTTTCTAGACACATCTCTCAAGGCAAGGGAAATAGAAGCAAAAATAAACATTTGGGACTACATGAAAATAAAAAGCTTCCGCACAGCAAAGGAAACGATCAACAATACTAAAAGACAGCCTACAGAATGGGAGACGATATTTGCACCTGACATATCTAATAAGTATCCAAAATATACAAAAAACTGATAAAACTCAACACCCAAAACCCAAAAAATCCAATTAAAAAATGAGAAGACACGAAGAGGCATTTCTTCAAATAAGAAATATAGATGGCCATTAGACACATGAAAAGATGCTCATCACTCCGCAAGGAAATGCAAATCAGAACTATGAGGTATCACCTCACATCTGTCAGAATGGCTAAAATGAAAAACACAAGAGACAAGTGTGGCAGAGGATGTTAAAAAACAGGAACTCTTTTGCACTGCTGGTGGGAACGCAAACTAGTGCAACTACTGTGAAAAACAGTATGGAGGTTCCTCAAAAGGTTAAAAATGGAACTACCCTATGGTCTATCAATCACACCACTGGGTATTTACACAAAAAATACAAAAACACTAATTCAAAGGGATACATGCACCTTATGTCTACTGCAGCATTATTTACAATATCCAAATTATGGAACCAGCCCACCTGTCCATCGAATGATGAATGGCTAAAGAAGAGGTGGTGTATGTGTGTGTATGTATGTACGTACACACACACACACACCATGGAATATTATTCAGCTATAAGAAAGAAGGAAATCTTGCCATTTGCAAAGACATGGATAGAACTAGGAAGTATAAGGCTAAGTGAAATAAGTCAGTCAGAGAAACACCGTAGGACTTCATTCATATGTGGAATTTAAGAAACAAAGAAAAAAAAGAGAGATAAGCCAAGAAACAGACTCTAAACTATAGAGAACAAACTGATGGTTACCAGATGGAGGGCTGGTAAGGTGATGGGTGAAATGGGTTACAGGGATTAAGGAGCGTACTTGTTGGGATGAGCACTAGGTATTGCATGTAATTGTCGAATCACTAAATTGTACACCTGAAATTAATACATCACTGTATGTTACAAAGAAAAAACTGATACAATCAATATTGCCTAATGATTCTTTTTACTTTTTTGTTTGAGTCTTATTTAAATTCAATTTAACTAACACATAATGTATTATTAGTTTCAGAGGTAGAATTTAGTGATTCACAAGTTGCATATAATACCTAATGCTCATTCCATCAAGTGCCCTCCTTAATGCCCTCATCACCCAGTTACGCCATCGCCCCCACCTTCCCTCCAGCAACCCTCAGTTTGTTTCCTAGAGTTAAGAGTCTCTTATGGTTTGCCTTCCTGTTTTCCTCATTTTTCCTTCCCTTCCCTTATGTTCATTGCTTTGTTTCTTAAATTCCACATGAGTGCAATTGTATGATTTTTGTCTTTCTCGGACTTATTTCACTTAGCATAATACCCTCTAGTTCTATCCATGTCATTGCAAATGGCAAGATTTCATTCTTTTTGATGGCTGAGTTAGTCCATTGTGTAAGTATATATGTGTATTTTATACCATATCTTCTTTATCCATTCACCTGTAGATGGACATCTGGGCTCTTTCCATAGTTTGGCTATTGTGGCCATTGTGGCTATAAACATTGGGGTGCATGTGCCCCTTCGGATCACTATGTTTGTATTTTTGGGGTAAATACCCAGTAGTGCAATTGCTGGGTGGTAGGGAGCTCTATTTTTAACTTTTTGAGGAACATCCATACTGTTTTCCAGAGTGGCTGCACCAGTTCTCATTCCTACCAACAGTATAAGACGGTTCCCCTTTTTCCACATCCTCGGCAACACCTGTTATTTCCCGAGTTGTTAAATTTAGCCATTCTGACTGGTGTGAGGTGGTATCTCATTGTAGTTTTTGATTTGTATTTCCCTGATGCCAAGTGACATTGAGCATTTTTTCTTTCATGTGTCTGTTGGCCATTTGTATGTCTTCTTTGGAGAAATATCTGTTCATTTCTTCTGTCCACTTCTTGACTGGATTGTTTTTTCGGTGTTGAATTTAATAAGTTCTTTATAGATTTTGGATTCTAGCCCTTTATCTGATAAGACATTTGCAAATATCTTCTCCCATTCCGTAGGCTGCCTTTTAATTGTGTCGACCGTTTCCTTTACTGTGCAAAAGCTTTTTATCTTGATGAAGTCCCAATAGTTCATTTTTGCTTTTGTTTCCCTTGCCTTTGGAGATGTATCTTGAAAGAAGTTGCTGTGGCCGAGGTCAAAGAGGTTGCTGCCTGTGTTTTCCTCTAGGATTTTGATGGATTCCTGTCTCACATTTAGGTCTTTCATCCATTTTGAGTTTAAAGTTCCAGTTCCTTTTGACTCAATACATTTAGTACCGAGTATTAATCTTGTCTTCTAGGCTTTCTTTTTGTTGCTGTTTGTCTCATATCTTGTGTATCTTTTTAGTTATTTATTTTTACTTTTTTTTTTTTTTTTAGTCATTTAGGTTTAAGCCCAAAAAAACCACAACCAACCCTAAAAGTAAATAGTCAAATCCATAAATCTTTGCACTTCAATATTAGATTTTTAAGTCACTGATATGCTTAGTAACTCTGATATGCTTAATAACGGATATGCTTAATAACTGTTTCTGCTTCTCCTTTTTACAATCTTACCTATCTCTTAGAGCTACTGAAACATTAAATGAACTAATGGTATGGTTCCTGGCATATCCTAAGTTCTCAGTAAACATACAGAGGAAAGAATATTTACTAGAGGTTCAACATTAGCTCTGAAATCCAACTCTTTGAGTTAAAATACTAGCTCTAACACTATTTGCTATTGAATGCATTACTAAACTTTTCTAATTTCAATTTCATTCCCTAAAAAAGTGGGAAAATAAAACTTTATAGACTAGTTGTAAGGAATAAATGAGGGGGGGAAAAAAAAGCAAATATATATAGCACCTGGCATAGAATGAATTAAATATTAGCTATTTTTATTCCTTGCAAACAAAAAAGCAACCTACCTCCACTCAATGTCCCATGAGGATCAAATACATCACCCCCTAGAGTTACAGTTCTAGTCATTATCCTTTTATCAAAGGCCACTTTTTTTGCATTATCCATATTATTACAAACAAACGTTGTTCCAAAGACAAATTCCATTGCTTTCTGAAGTTCTGGTTTGTATTCAACCAGGGAAAGAGCCACGTGAACATTTTTAGGACCAACCTGTGGGAAAACAACAAATATGTCACAGTACATACTACCCATTTCTTTTCAAATATTTTACAAAACAGAACTGCTATACTAGAAATTTAAGTACCACTTACCTAGCACTACAATTCCTTTTGAACTTTCTAAAATACTATGGAAAACAAGAGTTTTAGAAAAAATTTCAAGTTTAAACATTGAAACTTCTATGGCTAAGTAAAATATTTAAAGTACCAGGTACTATGAGAGTGTCTATTAAGCAGGAGCCAGTACCAAGTTTCTAAATCCAAAATGGACTATTTGGACACACTCTTAGTTAAAATACGGCAATTGCTGGATCAACACAATTATATAAAATGTTTTATTTCAATTATTAATTTGCTTATTCTATAGTGACTACTTTTTCATTCAAATTAAACATGCTAAGCAGCCACCTATCAGTTACAGAAAAACACAACTAGCCATTGAGAGGGTAAAAAAAATTTTAAATCCCTCAGTGTTGTATTTTGATTCAACTGCCTCTTCTCAACCTTTGTTGATGTGTACTTCTGCCCATCTTTTTAAAACAACTAAGCATCCTTTAAGGAGCTTAGTAGCAGCAAGAGAAATCAAAATGAAGGCAGCTCTGTATAACAAATGTTCAGCATTGCCCTCTGACATAGCAGTATCATTAAAAAGGTTTGGCTAAGGGACCTGGCTAGAAGTATTTTTGCTGCTACCTGAAACCCCACTTCTTACACTGGGACTTGTCCAAAAGCTGGAGTAACTTCCAAAATCTTCCAGACCTAATGGTGATTTTTCAAAGTAAACAAAGTACTAACCAGAAACACTACCTTTCAATTACTCTGCACTCATTTTCCTTCTCCTGAGAGTATACATGTCAATACAACTGTATTTTAAAATAATTTTCACTGAAGGCTTCTCAATAGCAGCAAGAACACTGAGTATCCATTTAGTATCTTAATTATAAATGCATTTCTAAGTTTCACAGAACTGTCTTTTCAACTGATGCACTTGGAATGCCTGCTCAATAACAAACTGGTAACACTGCTGAACATTAGGATTGGCTTCATGTTATTACCCAATATTACACAACTATAATTGCCTTTTAAATGTATTGCCTTGTACTCCTCTGGGGTTTGTTTTTATTTTTTTACTAATAGCAATACCACTTTAGATCCACCTCAGCAGCTGAATGGGTATCCTGGTCCCCTGCTTTGTATGTCCAGAGGCTGGAAGGCAACCGAGAGAAACTCTAATAGAGAAGCATCTCTATAAGACTGATAGATAACAGATGTCACTGTGGGCAGTTTAACTGTGTCTGGCATGAAAAAAAACTGAAGAATTCTGGTATTTATAAACTCTGTAATTCTCGTAACTCAGAGATTGGAAATTTAATATCATGTGATTGTCATGTGACCAGACTGAAGGTTTAAAGACATTTTAACATTACAACTTTGTAATATCAAAGGTAGTTTTAGTTTTCCACTGTTTCTACTGGTCCTTCCATCTATTTTCACGAAAGCCAACCCTTTTTTTGTAGCTTAAATGTTTAAGGCATGGTAACAACAAAATTTTGTGGTTCTACATATGATTATGTACCCCAAGTTAATGTCCTCTAACTAAAACAAAACAAAACTAAAAAACAAGATGTACATAAAACATAAAGAAGACTTACAAGATTCTGAGCGACCCTCAGAGTTTCTGGAGCAATACATCTGGCTGAAATTTTATTGAGTGGAATTATAGTGTATCGACGTTTCAATTCCCCCTTTTCTAGTAACTTTTTTCCAGTAACCTAAAAAATGGTGCATTTGAAATAAGGAAATAAAATATTAATGACAGAAAATGTTCAGAGAGAAAGAGTGCAAGTATCCTGAACAATGGGAAGTCTAGAACTGATAATATGCATTCTGGATTCCTAAGTAAGCATAAGACTTCTTTGGGAATACAGTTTATCAAATATACTATAATCAATAATATAATAAAAAGTCATTAACTGAACAGCTAAAGATAACAGGTAAAGATAACCAACCTTAGGAAAAGCTTAAAACATCAAGAAAGTACTTAATTCTAGCAGCTCATGATTTTTCCAGCTAAGGAGGAATTGTAAATTTTCTTTAATTAATTTACCTCTGTGTCTACTATAACATTGTAGAGCCGTTCCCCAGCCACCAGTTCTAAAGCTGTGGTTGCAGAAGTATCTTTCACACTAATCAGGGAAGCTACAAGTCCTTTCACACAATTTCTATTCCAGTTCTTCTCTGGATCCCTAAAATAGAACAGTTGACAAAAATTAATCTGAAACAATAAAACAGAAAAAGTTGTATTTTACTAGTCAAGAGCTCGTCCTAGCAACACATCAAAAGCATGTACACTTTTAAGAAAAACAAAAATTTAATGTTCAGGTGACTAGCCAACTCTTGTTTTAAGTCACTCAAAAGATCTTTCAGTACATATTGTCTTCAATGAAACAAAAATAACTTTGATGTTATAATCCTTTTTTTTTAAGATTTATTTCAGGGGCGCCTGGGTGGCTCAGTCGTTAAGCATCTGCCTTCGGCTCAGGTCACAATCCCAGGGTCCTGGGATCAAGCCCCACATCAGGCTCCCTGCTCCGTGGTAAGCCTGCTTCTCCCTCTCCCACTCCCCCTGCTTGTGTTCTTGCTCTATCTCTCTCTCTCTGTATCTTTAAAAAAAGAAAAAAAAAAAAAAACTTTATTTCAGAGAGAGTGCGGAGCCCCACACAGGGCTCAATCTCAGAAGCCTGAGATCATGACCTGAGCTGAAACCAAGAGTCACTCAATTGCCTGAGCCACAGAGGCTCCCCTGAGGCTATAATCTTTGTAATACATATATTACTCTAAGTATTCCATGAAAAAAACCCATGTAAATTTGTAAATTGTAAAATGTTAATGTAGATATTTAAAGAAACTTTGGACTGAGATTTAATTTCCCTCATTTTGGTCTTAAGAATTCCCACTGCCAACACTTGAAACATTTCAATAAACATTTAAGGAAAAAAATGCCAATTAAGGAAAAGCAGCTTACAATATTTTTCATACAAAAATCTTAATGTTAACAAAATTTTCAGATTGTCTTCCATCTTAAATGAAAATATATCTTGGTTAACATTTCAGTAAGTGTTTAGGGAAAAAATACCAATTAAGGAAAAGTAGCTTACAATATTTTTCATACAGAAATCTTGATGTAATGAAATTTTCAGATTGTCTTTGAGCTTAAATAAAAATATATCTTGGCTATCACCACGTTAAAATTTAAGGTTTAAATCTCTTACCTGTAGGCAAATTGAATATTAGGAAATCTGGCTAAGAGAGCTTCATATGTTTCTTTCAATCTACTGATATCACGAGATAGCTGCCTGCGCTTTTCCAGAAGTCCTTCCTCCTTGTTTTCTGAACAGTAAATCACAAGTAAATTGAAACAGAGTTTTAAAAATGCAAATATTCTACAGTTTTAAAGAAACTATCAGTAACCTCTATTTCCAAAGCATTCCTAGAAGCAAAATACAAATTTCTGGTATTAAATAAAAAGCATGCTTAATATGAAAGATCAAGTAGACAATTATTACCAACAAGTAACAGAAATTTTCATTCCAAAAACAATATATGAATTGAATAACTACGAATGTGGAAATATACAAATGACATTTTGGGAGTTTTCAAATGGCACTTTGGTGACCAAAGCAGGAAACTGTCAGTAGTGAGTTTTCAAAAATTCAAAGAGCTGGGAAGATGGTAAAGTGGAGAATCTTAACCTCACCACATCCCATGGATTCAACTAGATAACACCTACATCAGTGTAACCCAGAAAATTGCCCAAACGCTGACAGAACACTCTCCACAGCTAAATGTAGAGAAGAGGCCACATGAAACAGGGTAGGAAGGGCAGAGATACAGTCAGGAGCCAAGCAGACCTGCAGGATTGTCAATGGAAGGGAGGGACACCGAGGGCACAGAAAGGGGAGAGAAATGGACTGTAGTCACACCAGGCACCCCAAGCACAGGGAACCGCAAGGGGAAGACAAATCCCCACTGAACGGCGCCTGGGTGGCTCAGTCAGTTAAGCGTCTGCCTTTGGCTCATGTCATGAGCCTAGGGTCCTAGGATCAGGCCCTGCATCGGGCTCCCTGCTCAGCAGTCGGCTTCTCCCTCTGCCTGCTTGTGCTCTCTCGTGCTCATTCTCTCTCTCTCTCCCTCTCAAATAAATAAAATCTTAAAAAACAAACAAAACAAACAAAACAAAAAAACCATTTCCCTTTGAAAACCAGAGGGGCATAATTTCACAAGTTCTTATGATCTGTAGGGACTAACACTTGGAACTTTAAAACTCAGCAGGCTCAGCTCTAAGAGAGCTGAGAGGGTGAGAGGAAACAGACTCCCCATCCTTAAAGAGATAGCACGACAAATAGCCCCACAGAGACAGCATAAAAGCAGCAGTTTGAAAAGCTGCCTGGACTATTCTGGTGGGAGATTTGTTTACCAATCTCAGAGCATGTGCTGGAGGGGCAGGGGTCCTTGGGAGACTTCTCCGGGAACAAAAGAGCTGGCAGGCACTATTTTCCTCCTCTGCCACCCCCCGGATCCTAGACACACAGACACTTGCAGGAACCAGCATAGGTCTCCACCTAGCTTGCTAACAGTGCATCTCACCCAAGTTTGGCAGACTTGTCCCTTCCCACAACAGACCTGTGCAAACCTTGATAAAACTGCTGCCCCACTCTGCTTTCTCGTGTGGACCTGCCCCTCCAATACGCCCTGGGTCAGAGCCCATCCAAAGCAGTCCAAGCCAGGCAGGGTACAAACAGCCCCAACAGGGACCAGCCCCACTCTAAAATAACTCCCTACGCTGCAGAGAGGGGGAAGATAACTACATATACCAGTCCTACTGAGGCCTCAGCAGTAGGCTGGGGTCAGATACCTGGTCTGACTATAGGCCTCACCCACCAAGGGCTTTCTCAGGGGAAAACAACAAGCAGTTCTGTGCTACCCCAGCAGTTCTGTGCTAATGGGCCATCACTACCTACCTCTTCTCCCCTCCCCCCTCACTTCCCCTGACACTAGCTGCTGACCGCCCCCAGATTTAGGGGCAGTGTTGGGGTATCTGTGTGGTCTCAGCAGCTTCTTCCTCTCTGGCAAACACCTGGTCTGACTCAACTGAAGCCCAAGGCAGCCCCAGACTGGCCCACTAACAACTCAGGGTTCAAACCCTGTCCATGACAGGCAAAGAGAGACATTCCAGACAACTAGACTGAAGGCAAAAGCAGCTTAGCCACAAGAGTAGGGTACACATATCACATAGGAGATACCACTGAAGCATCAGGTTCTGGTGAACAGGGGACACTGCACTGAGGGCATTACAGGAACTCTTCTTCAGAAGGTCATTACTCTCAAGAGCAGGAGACGTAGCTAATGTTCCTAACATGTAGAAACAGACACAGAGAGACAAAATGAGGAGATGCAGGGATATATCCCCAAAGGAAAGAAGGGACAAAAATCACAGCAAGAGAGCTCAATGAAACAGAGAGGAGTAATATGCCTGATAAACAATTTAAAGTAATGATCATAAAAATACTCACTGGACCTGGAAAAGAGTGAACTTCAGTGAGACCCTTAACAAAGAGACAGAAAACATAAAGGAGAACCAATCAGAGATGAAGAACTCAATAAACGAAATTAAAAATACTCAAGATGGAACAAATAGTAGACTAGAGGAGGCAGAATAACAGATCAGCAACCTAGAGGACAAAGTAACAGAAGGCAATCAAGCTGAACAGGTGATAGACAAAATAACAAAAAATGATAATAGACTTAGGGAACTCAGCAATACCATCAAGTGTAATAACTTTCCCATTATAGAGATTCCAGAAGGAGAGAGAGAAAAGGGGGCAGAAAATTTGAAGAAAGAATAACTGAAAACTTCTTGAATCTAGGGAAGAAAACAAGTCTAGATCCAGGAGGCAAAGAGAGACCCCAACAAAATCAACTCAATGGGGTCCAAACCAAGACACATAGTAATTAAAATGGCAAAAAGTTGTTATAGAGAATTTTAAAAGCATCAAGAGAAAACAGTTATAAGCAAGGGAAACTCCGTAGGCTATCAGTTGATTTTTTGGTGCAAACCTTGTAAGCCAGAAGGGAGTGGCATGCTATATTCAAGTGCTGAAAGAAAAAAAGCCTGTAGCCAAGAGTATTCTATCCAGCAAGGCCATCATTCTTTTCAAGTGCACATGGAGCATTTTACAGAATAGGCCACAAAAGAAGTCTCAACAAATTCATACCACAATGCTAAGAAACTAGAAATCAACCACAAGAAAGTCTTCAAAAAGTACAAACACATGAAGGATAAAAACATGCTACTAAAGAATGAATGGGACAACCAAGGAAAAAAAAAAAAAAAAAAAAGGAAATAAGTACATGGAGACAAATGAAAATGAAAACACAGTGGTCCAAAATCTTTGGGATGCAGCAAGCTGTTCTAAGAGGGAATTTTATAGCAATACAGGCCTACCTCAAGAAGCAAAAAGTACCTCAAACATCCTAACCTTATACCTAAAGGAGCTAGAAAAAGAACAAACAAAACCCAAAACCAGCAGAAAGAAATAATATAGATTAGAGTAGAAACAAATGAAAGAGAAACTAAAAGAAAAGAATAAAAGAAACCAGGAGTTGGTTTTTTTAAAAAAGATCAACAAAATTGATAAACCTTTAGCCAGACTCAGCAAGAAAATAAAGAAGACTCAAATGAAATCAGAAATGAGAAGAAATAACAACCAACACCACAGAAATACAAATAACTGTAAGACAATATTATGAACAAATATATACCAACAAATTGGACAACCTAGAATGGATAAATTCCTAGAAACATATAACCCAACAAAAATTTATTTCTTCCTGTTTCAGTTTAACAGACTGACTACCAAAAATGAAACTGAGTCAGTCAATAATATAAAAACTCCCAAAAAGCCAAAGTCCAGGACCAGACGGTTTCATAGGCAAATTCTATCAAACTTTTTTTTTTTTTAAGATTTCTATTTATTTGACAGAGAGAGACACAGCAAGAGAGGAAACACAAGCAGGGGGAGTGGGAGAGCGAGAGGGAGAAGAAGGTTTCCCGCAGAGCAGGGAGCCTGACGTGGGGCTTGATCCCAGGACCCTGGGATCATGACCTGAGCTGAAGGCAGACGATTAATGACTGAGCCACCCAGGTGCCCCTCTACCAAACATTTAAGGAACAGTTAATACCTATTCTCAAACTATTCCAAAAAATAGAAAAGGAAGGAAAACTTCCAAATTCATTCTATGAAGCCAGCATTACCCTGATTAAAAAAAAAAACAGATAAAGACACCAAAAAAAGAGAACTACAGGCAGTATCTCTGATGAATATAAATGCAAAAATCCTCAACAAAATATTAATAAACCCAAACCAACAATACATTAAAAGAAATCATTCACCACAATCAAATTTATTTATTTATTTATTCCTGGGTTGCAAAGGTGGTTAAATATTCACAAATCAGTCAATGTGATATATCACATCAACAAAATAAGGGATAAAAACCATACAATCATTTCAATAGATGGAGAAAAAGCATTTGACAAAGTACAACATCCATTCACGATAAAAGCCCTCAACAAAATGGGTTTAGAGGATATATACCTCAACATAATAAAGGCCCTATATAAATAACCCACAGCTAACAACATACTCGATGGGGAAAAACAGAGCTTTTCCCCTAAGATCAGGAACAAGACAAGGATGCCTACTCTCACCACTTGTATGCAACATGATACTAAAGTCCTAGCCACAGCAATCAGCCAACAAAAAGAAATAAAAGGCATCCAAACTGGTAAGGAAGAAGTAAAATTCTCACAATTTCCAGATGACATGATACTATATATAGAAAAATCAAAAGATCTACCAAAAAACTGCTAGAACTGATAAATGAATTCAGTAAAGTTGCAGGATAAAAAATCAATGTACAGAAATCTGTTGCCTTCTATGTACCAATAATCAAACAGCAGAAAGAAAAATTATACACCAATGAAGCAACAGAAAGAAAAATTAATATTCCCATTTACAATTGCACCAAAAATAATAAAACACCTAGAAATAAACTTAACCAAGAGGGTAAGAGACTTGTATACCGAAAACTATAAAGCACTGATGAATAAAATTATAGATAACATAAACAAATGGGAAGGTATTCCAGGTTCATGGACTGGAAGAACAAATGTTAAATTCACCATACCACCCAAAGCAATCTACAGATGTAATGCAATCTCTATCAAAATACCAGTATCATTTTTCACAGAACTACAACAAACAATCCCAAAATTTGTATGGAACCACAAAAGACCCTGAAGAGCCAAAGCAATCTTGAAAAAGAAGAACAAGGCTGGAGGTATCACAATCCTACATTTCAAGATATACTATAAAGTTGCAGTAATCAAAACAGTATGGTACAGGCACAAAAGTAGACACATAGATCAATGGAATAGAATAGAGCGCCCCAAAATAGATCCATGATTATATGGTCAATCAACCTTCGACTAAGCAGAAAAGAATATACAATGGGAAAAAGTCTTCAACAAACGGTGTTGGGGAACTGGACACTTTCTTACACCATACACAAAAATAAACTCAAAATGAATTAAGGACCTAAACGCGAGACTTGAAACCATAAAAATACTAGAAGAAAGCATAGGCAATAATTTCTCTGACATCAGCTATACCAACATTTTTCTAGATAGGTCTCCTGAGGCACAGGAAACAAAAGCAAAAATAAACTATTGGACTATGTCAAAATAAAAAGCTTCTACACAGCAAAGGAAACAACCAACAAAATTAAGACAACCTATGGAATGTGAGAAGATATTTACAAATGACACATCCATTAAGGGTTAGTATCCAAAATATACAAAGAACTTAAACAACTCAACACTAAAAAAACAAATAATCCAATTAAAAATGGGCAGAAGACATAAACAGACCTTTCTGCAAAGAAGACACAGAGATGGCCAACAGACACATGAAAAGATGCTCAACATCACTAATCACCAGGGAAATGCAAATCCAAACCACAATGAGATATTACTTCACATCTGTCAGAATAGCTATACTCAAAACAAGAGACAATAAGTGTTGGCAAGGTTGTGGAGAAAAAGGAACACTTGTGCACTGTTGGTGGGAATGCAAACTGGTGTAGCCACTATGGAAAACAGCATGAAGGCTCCTCAAAAAATTAAAAATATGATTACCATCTAATCCAATAATTTCAATACTGGGTATTTACCCAAAGAAAATGAAAACACTAATTTGAAAAAATATACACCCCTATGTTTATTGCGGCATTATTTGCAATAGCCAAATTACAGAAGCAGCCCATGTGTCTATCAATAGATGAATGGATAAAGATATGATAGAGATATACAATGGAATATTACTCAGCCACAAAAAAGAATGAAATCTTGCCATTTGCAACGCAGATAGATCTAGTGAGTATAACGCTAAGTGAAATAAGTCAGTCAAAAAAGACAATTACCATATGATTTCACTCATGTGGAATTTAAGAAACAAAACAGCAAATAAGGAAAAAAAGAGACAAACCAAAAAACCACTAACTATAGTTAACAAATTGATGGGGAAGGTGGTAGGCGGATGGGTGAAATGAAACAGGTAAAGTGGATTAAAAATACACTTAATCATGATGAGCACTGAGTAATATATAGAACTGTTGAATCACTATACTCTACACCTGAAACTAAAATAACACTGTATATTAACTATACTGGGATTAAAAAGAACAGCTGTTTTATACTTAGTTGACCCTTAAACAATGGGGTGACTTGGGAGGAGGGTGGGGCACTGACACTCCTGCCCCACACAGTTCTAAATCCATGATTAGTTTTTTTTTTTTTTTAAGTAACCTCCATGCCCAACATAGGGTTTGAATTCACCACCCTGAGATCAAGAGCTGTATGCTCTACCCACTGAAGCAGACACCCCTAAATTTGTGTTTAACTTTTGACCCTCAAACTTAACTAATGGTCAAATGTTGACAAGAAGCTTTATGGAGAAGATAAATGGTTAACACATAGTTTGTATGTTTTATATATTATATATTGTGTTCTTACAATTAAGTAAGTTAAAGAAAATACATTTACAGTACTAAATTGTATTTATCAAAACAAAAAAAAGCCTCAAGTAAGCAGACCCATGCAGTTCAAGCTTATGTTCAGGGATCAACTGTATTTAGAAATATTTCTTACACTAACACCCATTAATAGAGTAAAAAAAAAAAAAATTCGTACTTGCTATTTCCTTTATTTAATTTTGTTTCTATCAACAATCACTACCTCCTAATGATTTAATATCAAGTGTTTAAATGCAAACCTTCATAATTTAGCTTTTTCATTTCGGCTTCAAGTTTTTCTTTAAGTTTCTTCACAGCCTCTAAAGCTTCTTGATCCTTCCTGTAGCCACTATCCATCTTCTTAACTTCAGCCTGTTTAGTCTTTAATTCTTGTTGGGCATGTTTCAACTTCATCTGAGCCTGTTATTGAAAATTTAATAGACTATGTGAGGCAAACAGTGCTAATGATTAAATGGCCACAAATGCAGATTGGTTTAAGAAACATCAGCCTTGAAAATGTAACTGTTAGGTCACTTGCATTAATATCTCAAGGGATGAATCATTTCCCAGTATTTTCTCCTCAGAAAACTACTCAGAGTCTAAATGAATATATGCTTAACATAATTCATCGAATAATTTATAATTTAAGTCCATATTTTTAATACTTATTAAAGATTACATTACTGAGTTCAAAAATTATATCCAAGAATAACTGTCATTAGCTGGTTAAATTAAAAACACAATAGAAAGCTAGTAATCAGAACTCTAGTTCTCTTCCTTTCATATGTGTATTTGTATTTGTGTATTTGTGAGTGTTGTTCAATTAACAGTGGAGAAACTGTACTGAGCAATAAGAAAATTACACTGGAATGGGAAACTAAACTGACAAGAGAAATTTCAGTGCTAGGAGTTGGATATTCAAATGCTAGTTTATGTAACTGAGTACACTGTTCCTTAAAAGAATGAACCAGTATTCTGAGATCTAGGTGGATGTCACCTCATCTAAAACTGAATAATGGTGGACTTTTCCCAATATATAGTAAGTTAACAGAAAAACTGAGAGGACCTGAAAGTTTTTCTATTGATTTCTTACAGATTTTTGTGACCATCATCTGTGAATGGAAAAGGTGCAAACGTGTAACAGAAAATGTTGAACAGGATTAATACCAACACAGACATGAACATCTGTATATATTTTTAAAGAGGAGTTGTCTTTTAAAAAAATTTAAAAATGCGTGAAAAAATATATGTATTTTTTTCTTTCTGCCCTCAAAACTCTTGCATCCATAGGACTTTAAAAGCTGCACAACTATCTAAACAAATTTGAGGGGCGCCTGGGTGGCTCAGTCGTTAAGCGTCTGCCTTCGGCTCAGGTCATGATCCCAGGGTCCTGGGATCAAGCCCCACATCGGGCTCCCTGCTCAGCAGGGAGCCTGCTTCTCCTTCTCCCACTCCCCCTGCTTGTATTCCCTCTCTCGCTGTGTCTCTGTCAAATAAATAAATAAAATCTTTAAAAAATATATATATACAAATTTGAAAGCCTTCACTGACAAGCCTTAAAGATTATGAAATCAGTGTAGGGAAAGGGAAGACTAGAATGGGGGTGAGAGGGAGGTAGAGGTACTTCCAAGGACGAAAGGTAAGGACTAAGTGTGATGGGCACAGAAATGGACAGGATGTTTGTTTTCCTGTTAAAGCTTAAGACTGCAACTTTATGTTGCCAACAAAAACAGGGAAAAGAAATAAGAAAGAACAAGAAATTAACCTCAAATATTCTATACAATACTACAAATAAAGCACTTACTGAATTTACAATTTCAACTAACCTATGAAGGTAGTTAATGTTGTATAGCATCTTAAACTATTGTCATCAATATTTAGCAGTTAAGATATAGAGTGGCAGAATAACAAATTCCATGACACTGATCTGATTATTGTCAATGTTTTACAACAACTGCTAAAGCATAATGAGAAGCAGCTTCTTAAAAAAAAAAAAAAAAAAAAAAGCAATCACACGGTCGTTAATGTCTGTATTTACCTGTTTGGCTTCTGTCTGAGCTTTACTTATGTCATTCTTACAGGCCATCATTTGACCAGCAAGAGTTGCTTCGGCCCCGTCGTCACTGCTAGACAGGCCGGCGGAAACAGCATTGAAGTGCTGCTGTGCAGCAGCCAAAGCTTCAGCATCTTTGTTACCTGCTTCCTGAAGGGCGTTCAGCCCATCTGTTATCTTTTTAACCTCTTTTTCCTTTGCAGCTAAAGTTCTAGAATCCTTCAGAAAGAGTTTAAGATTGGAAAGTATTAGGTTTTAGGAAAGACATCCATTTTTTCCTATACACCTATACCTTTAGGTCATCAAATTTCATAGCATTTTGAAGTGGACATGGTTAAAAGGAAAATAATTTAACCATCATAACTTTAAATACTTTATTTCCATTTTGAAATTCACCCTGTTTTTCAGATAAACGTGCCCTTATACTACCAGAAATACTTTCATTCCATATGTTACAGTCTAATCTAGAAATTAGCTAAAATATTATAGTGCAAACCAACCATTTGAAGAAACTAAAAATCACTTTCTAGAGCTTTAAAATTGAATAACCATTCTACTCTAAGCTTCAAAGTAGAGACTGTAGGATTAGGAGCGTGTACACGAAAATTTATAAACTATCAAAGGTCATAAAATTTAAATATTAAATACTTATGGGAACAGCATTACTAATACTTAACATCTTTTAAGTTATATGCACTATAACACCATATATACTAAGATACCAGCACTGGAAAAAAATAGAATCCAGCTATATTATTTACATGAAAGTGACCAGAAATTTTGGCCCACATGTTTAACTCATGATTCATTAAATATTTATTAGATGTTTACCATGTACCAGGCATTGTTCTAGACATTAAAGACATGGTCCTCAGGGACCCTATATTCTAGAATGGAAGACAGAGGAAAAAATAAAGCAAGGTAAAGGGACGGAAAGTGATGGAAACTACTATTTTAAGAACAATGAGGGAAGGCCTTTTTGTGGTGACATTTTGAGAAGAAACCTACATGAAATAAAAGGAATGATCATGCTGATACTAGGGGGACAAATACTAGGCAAACTCTGCAGAATATGCTTAGGTGTTTGAGGAACTGTGGTTGGAGCACAGTGAGCAAGTGGAAAGGAGCCAGGAGTCCTATCAGGTAGGGATGGTAAAGGCTCAATTATACACATGACTTTGAAACCATTAAAGAATTTTAAGTACAAGAGTGATGTGATCCAATTTGTATTTCAGCTTCTGTAAAGAGCTGACTGTAGAGCAGCAAGAGTAAAAGCAGGATAACTGATATGGACACTATTATAGCATCCCTCATGGGTGATGATGGCTTGCAGGTTAGCAGTGATGGAGGTGATGAAAAGTGGCTGTACTCAGGATGTACTTTTAAAGTCAAGAGAGTTTGCTGATGGATTAGATATGGAGTTTGAGAAAAAAGGTGGAATGCAGGAAGACTCCAGGATTTCTGGACTGAACAATTAGGTTAATAGTGGTGTCTGGTACCATTTTCTAACATAGGGAAAATTCAGCTACTAAAAGAGGTTTGGGGGGCGCGTGGGTGGCTCAGTAGTTAAGTGTCTGCCTTCGATCCTGGGATCGAGCCCCACATTGGGATCCCTGCTTGGCGGGAAGCCTGCTTCTCCCTCTCCCACTCCTCCTGCTTGTGTTCCTGCTCTCGCTGTCAAATAAATAAAATCTTTAAAAAAAATAAAATAAAATAAAAGAGGTTTGAGTAGGCAGGGAATATTTAAGAGTTCTCTTTTTGATACATTAAGTTTTAGACTTTCTGTTAATCATGTATGTAAAAACGTCAATCCAATAGCTGGACAAATATTCAGGGAAGGAGTCAAGGTTAATTATAGATCTGAACATCACCCTGCAGATGGTATTTTAGGGCTACCAGGCTGGATGGGATTACCTAAGAAAATGAGTGCATATAAAAGAAGCCTTTTTGTGGTTTGTCTATCTAGACTGGATTCAATATTCCCATATTCAACTACCTAATCAACATCCCTACTTAGATGTTTAACAGGCACCTCAAGCCTATTATCTTCGCACTGTACTTCTTTCTATTCTCTACTAAGCTAATGGTAACAATATTTCCAATTGTCAAAGACAAAAATCCACTGCTATATTCCTAACCCAAACTATACTTGGTCCATAGCACACACTCAATAAATATTAATGTAACAGACAAATGTATACTACTGGAATTAAACTGAACTTCATATTTACTTACCTCAATCATATTTTTCTCTAGCTCTTTGCGTTTGTTCTCTTCACTTGCCAGATTTTTCTTCTTGAGATCAAAGGCACTTTGAGATTTAGTATTAACTCGCTGAGCTTCTGCAAGAGCATCTTCTAAAGATCGGAGTATACCTCCAATTTCCTATAATCAAATGCACCCAATTCAATCAACGTACTTATAATTTACTCATGTCATTATCTTCTTGTATGACTTCTAGAAGATTTACTTTTTATAAGCTACTTATTATCATACATTAAGATTAACAAATCAGTATGGAAGACCATGCCCAGTGAATATTAGTTATTGTATATAACTTTTTCACAGTATATTATCTATTCTTACGTATATATCTGACCTTATCTTTTCCTTTTTCCAACTCTTCTATTTCATGACTCAGTGCTTTTATTTTTTTATCATTCTCAGACAATTTTTCTTGAAGCTTTACAACTTTATCTTGCATTTCTTTTAACTCCTCGGCTGAGCGTTCTTTTGTATCTTCAGCCAGCAAAAACTGATAGGCAATATATAAACGACTCAAATGTTCTATTTCCCTCATTACTTTTTGGTACTCCAAGTAGGAAGATCTTTCCTAGAAAAGAAATCACCAATAAAGTGTAACTCAAACTTCGTATTTTTCAACAAATTTAGAAAGACTCAAACTATAGCAACATGTATAAAATTTCCCATAATAGATTTTGTCTTAGATTAGTGATCATGGATTATAGAAACTTTAACATTAGACCTCTGGCTTTTCAGACAAAATTATACCATCTCCAGTGAATCCCATGTGGCTATTTCTTCCAATATATAATCAGGCAGTTGGAATTAACAAAGAAATGTAGACATAAGGTTCATAAACTGGGGTTAGTAAGTAGTCTATAAATATGACCTATACAACCACCAATGATACACTATTACATGTATTTTGTAGTAGTATTACCAAGATGCCTACCCAACATTCAACCATGTAACTACTTACAAACATATGCTCACACATTACTAAACTTGATTCCAATAAGGACCTGCTAGGGCAAACAGAATAATAATTAAAATCTCGAACTTGCAGGAGAAGAAATGAATTCAGTGTGGTTAAATGACCTCTCCATGTTGTCAGATTTAGAAAGAATTTGGCAAAATCAGGTATAAAACCTAGGTTTAAACTCATGATCTAGTGTCTTCTACTAACCGTTCATATAAACAGGATACCTTCAAGATCACTTTTCAGTTTTTCTAATAACATCCACACTACTATATGGATTCAGAAGACAACTTTTGAGAAGTATCGAATTTTAATGAGCATTTAATGAATTCCTAAATGCGTAACTTTAAAATCAATGCACTCTAAGTGCATTTTTTCACTGAAACATTGATGATGTCAGAAGCTACAAAGATTATAGAAAAAATCTGGACATCTGTTTCAGTACCCCTCACTTACCAACTGTCTTGACAGCAGTAATTGCAGTGATAGCCCCTATTATCCTAGAAGTTATTCACTCTACCAACAGGGTTACTAGGACTGTGATATCCTCAAGAAATAGTTCACTAATTCCAATTATCCAGGAAAATTCAGACTTCTCTTCAACAAAGTATTACAATCTGGCATATCATTTTCTGAGATTATGAAGAGCAATGATTAATAGATATGAAGAACATGCCCTCTACAAGCAGAAAGCTGATTATCAAGTACCAACTCTTAACTCCTATCTCTCCCACAGAAAAATTCCTGAGACGTGGTATACATTTCATCTCTATTTGTATAATCTTGAATATGTCACCATTTTTGAGAGACGTTCTAGCTGGCTATCCTCTATATAGTATATACCTCTTTTAATTTTTGAATGGTTGGAGTAATCTCTTCTTCAAGTATCTGGAAAATAAAGGAAAATCAAATTTTTCAGTATGAAAGTACCATTAAAAAAAACTGAAAAGGAAAGGAAGCATGAAGTCCAAGGAAAACCAGGGAGGGGGAACTTCCTCTTTACAGCAGAGAAACTCTGAAATTACTCTTGTCTTTAAAAACGTTTTATGTAAATTTAATTACCGTCTTAATTTCTTTCAGCTTAGCCTCTTTTTTTTCTATAGTTTTCTGGGCAGCTATTTTTTTGTACTCATACATCCTGGTTCCAGCTGCTTCCTCTATCATGGACAAAATCTGGAAAGATAATTATATTAATGTTTTTAGAATCCAAGAGAAAGAACTTCATTGGAGTTTACAAAAAGTATATAATTTAAGGTCTTTTTTTTTTAAAGATTTTATTTATTTGAGAGAGACACAGCGAGAGAGGGAACACAAGCAGGGGGAGAGGGAGAGGGAGAAGCAGGCTTCCTGCCGAGCAGGGAGCCCGATGCGGGGCTCGATCCCAGGACCCCGGGATCATGACCTGAGCCGAAGGCAGACGCTTAACAACTGAGCCACCCAGGCGCCCCTATAATTTAAGGTCTTAACTTCACTAAGCATTTTACCAAAGTATCCCAAATGGATCAGAGATGTTAAGTGCATGTATTACCCATAGCCCTAACATTCAAGAAATATTTCTGACCTTTACTCCAATCCTAAAATCAAACTGCATGCTACACTGAGGTTGCAGAGTAAATCTCTTTTAAAATTGAAGCCATGGGTGTCTGACTGGCTCAGTCAGCTGAGCGTGTGACTCTTGATTTTGGGGTTGTGGGTTTGAGCCCCATGTTGGATATACAAATTACCTAAAAATAAAAATTTAAAAATAAAAATAAAATTGAAGCCAGTAATTCCTCCCTCCTCTTTTCCTTCATATATAAGTCTAAAAAAGTAAAGACTAACAACACTCAGTTGTCACTTTAGAAATTTCTAATTTTTTGTGCCAGTTTCTTCATCCACAGGGTACTTAACATCTCACAACACTATTGAGAATTACACAAAGTAATTCATGTGAAAAGCACTCTGAAAAAGGCAAACACTAATCAATTATGTTTTAAAAGTAGAACAATTTTACCAGCACTCCTTTTTCAGAAGCTTCTACTCACCATCAATCCTTATCTCAAGAGGATTATTTCTCTCAAAACCATTTTGATTTCTATGTATTTGACAGGTTTCAAATTAGAAGTTTCCCTTAAGATGTTATCTAAAGAAGATATACATGACCTATGTTCAAACCAGACTGGTGTCATCAATTATCAGTTTTTTCTTCTTAGTTCTTCTCAATAGAAAAGAGTAACTATAGAGACTTTGTTCTTATACAAAACATTCATTCCTTCATACCAACTCTTTTCAAGGGGGCTCCAAGAAAAAAATTAAAATTAAGTCTTAATACCCTATGCCCTAAGCAATCCACTGTATGCAATGAATTAATTTCACTCAAATCTTCTTCTGTAGGGTTTAATTCTGACACAGAACACTGGTTGAGAAAGGCTGCTTGATACAGTCAAATTTCTTTTAATATTGGGCACATAAAACTCTTAGAAGAAAACACAGGAGGTTAAGCTCCTTGACATCGGTCATGGTGAGGATTTTTTTGGATTTAACACCAAAGCAAAGGCAACAAAGGCAAAAATAAACAAGTGGGATTATATCAAGCTGAAAACCTACACAACAAAGGAAACCACAAACAAAATGAAAAGGCAACCTACGGAACGGGAGAAAATAGTTGTAAGTCATGAATCTGCTAAGGGGTTAATATCCAAATACATAAGGAACATGTGTATGGGAACAAACATTTTTCACAAAAAACATACAGATGGCCAATATGTATATAAAAGGTACTCAACATCACTAATCATGCATGGGAAATGCAAATTAAAACCATGAGCTACTACTTCTGTCAGAATGGCTATTATCACAAAGACAAGAAAAAACAAGTGTTGGTGATGCTGTGGAGAAAAGGGAAACCTTATGTACTGTCGGTAGGAATGTAAATTGGGTGCAGCCATTATCGAAAACTATGAAGGTTCCTCAAAAAATTAAAAATAGAACTACTATATAATCCAACAATTCCACTTCTGGATATTTATCCAAAGAATACAAAGACACTAACTTGAAAAGGTATCTGCAACCTCATTTATAATACCAAGACATGGAAACAAAGTGTCCACTGACAGATGAATGGATAAAAAAAATGTGATATGTATATACACAATGGAATATTATTCAGTTATTTTAAAAAATACAATCTTGCCATTTGTGACAACATGGATGGAACTTGAGGGCATTAGGCTAAGTGAAATAAGTCCAGACAGAGAAAGACAAATACTGTATAATCTTACTTGTATGTGGAATCTAAAAAGAAAAAAAGAAAAAACTGAGCTCAGAGAGAACATATTAGTGGTTGCCAGAGATAGGGGTTAGTGGGTGGGCAATATGGGTACAGGTGATCAAAGCTACAACCTTCCAGTTACAAAAGTCCTGGGGATATAATATATAGCATGGTGACTATAGTTAATACTGTATTGTATATTTGAAAGTTGCTAAGAGAGTAAATCTTAAAGTTATCATAAGAAAAAGAAAATTTTGGGGCGCCTGGGTGGCTCAGTCGTTAAGCGTCTGCCTTCGGCTCAGGTCGTGATCCCAGGGTCCTGGGATCGAGCCCCGCATCGGGCTCCCTGCTCAGCGGGAAGCCTGCTTCTCCCTCTTCCACTCCCCCTGCTTGTGTTCCCTCTCTCACTGTGTCTCTCTCTCTCAAATAAATAAATAAATAAAATCTTTAAAAAAGAAAATTTTAATTGTGGTGATGGATGTTAAATGACTTATAAGGATCATTTTGCAATGACGACATATATTTAATCACTATGCTGCACACTTGAAACTAGTGTATCACTTACACCTACATTAAAAAATATCTGCTCAACAATGACCCGTGGCTTTTCTTAAACATTCTCATTTAATCCTCAAAATACCTGAGATAAGGACTTTTGACTCTAATTTACAGATGAGGAAACAAAGGCTCAGAAGGGTTATGTTATACAGCTTCAAAAAGGTGGGGTGACACAGTGCCAAACAGTAAAAAACAAACAAAAACCAAAAAATGACTTTCTTTACTGATCACTCTTAGTAATGTTTCCAAGAATTTTAATGGAAGAAATTATGCTTAAAAAATTGATTTAAAAGATTAAAAACAATATCTACAATTATAATTTTTACTGTCCACAAATAGTATCCTTACCTCTGGAGGTTTCATATTCAATACTTTTGTAATTCGGCCCTGAAAAATAAAATGGCAGTTACTATAATGATAGAGTCATACAGGCATACATGTTTATCTGCCCTGAAGTTGTTCCATCCTAATATACAAATCTTTTGGGAGTTCTTTCTTTTACCTACATTACATTTGAGACCAAAGGTACCTTATAATTCCAGAAATTTGCTATTTACCTTTTCACTTACCAGTGACATACAGTTATTAAATAATACAAAGTTAATTCAGACCATATTTCTGAAACAACAATGACATAGAAGTCTCCAGCAAGTATATAAATATATAAATGTTGGCATAACTGTTAAACACTTCTTGTTTTTTTTTTTTAATGGCTGTGCTCCAAGATAATTTCTAGAAATACATTGCACACTTCTGGGCCTCAAATAAAAGAGTAAAATCTTTTATTTCAATGCCAGCATATCACTATCAAAAAACAAAACAAAACCCTACTAACCCAACTCTCGGGGCATCATATTACTTAGGATTTAGATTCATTTGAAATCAATTTTCAGCTTTGAGGCTGTGATGTGGTAAAAATAATGTTGGTTGCATCAGGATCCTGCCATTGGCCTTGCTGTGACTTTCTAAGAGGATAGATGGATGGGTCAAGTGAGGTAATATAAGGGCAAGACAGTATTAGCACTTATTTTTCATTTGAATAAGTTTCTAAGGAAGAAAATTACTTAAAATTTAGTATATATTTGAAATAATGAAATGCTTGAATCCAGTACTTTAAAAGGATACATTATGACAATATATTTTTAAAAATTTTTACAGTGACCGTGTATTATTCTTGCAATAACAAAATAAGTCAAGGAAATTTACTTCTAGACATTCTTCAAATGTGTATCTTAGAACATATCAGTACATATAAACAACCTATACTCTTAACAGGTACCCAAATACCAGTACAATAGAAAACAAAAAATGGAAAACCCAAAAAGAAGCACTTCTCCTATTATAATAACTTAAAAAATAAACGATGTCAAAACCATTATATAAAGACCATAAATAAAATACCTGCATGATGAGAAAGTGAGGGTTGTTAACATTAAGGCCAACAGAACAGAAGAGATCTTGTACTCTGGTATTGTTTGCATTTACTCCATTGATTAAATATTTATTTCTACCACCAATAACCACCTAAAAGGGAAGTATTTTAAAAAATATAAATGAACATACACATCTTGAACTAAGATGATAAATTCCCAAATATGTTTCACTTGTTTGTTCTGTCCAACTAATGGTAAATAAAACCAATCCTGAGTAAGTAATGGAGGAAGTGTGAGATGGTCAACAAGAATATAGACGTCAATTGTCCTGACTCAATCCAAAGACTTTTGCTAACTAGTTATATAACCATGCACAATCCTCCTAACCTCCCCTGCATTGGACTAGATCTCTAAGGTCACTTTTGACTTTGTTTCCAAGCATGTGTAAAACATATTCTAACCCTGATCACTCTTTCTGCAATTTTTCCACGCTCAGAGGTTAACCCCTCTTTCCTCCACGTTTTAATTTCCAAAGAACAGAAGTCAGATACTAAAGACTAAAGACAAGCAGTTTTGTTTTGGTTTTTCTCATTTTTGTTTTTGTTTTTAAGAGGGAAAAGGAAAGAGAATCTTAAGCAGGTTTCACGCCCTGCGTTAAGAACCACGAGGGGGCTTGACCTCACAACCCCGAGATCATGACCTGAGCTGAAATCAAGAGTCAGACGCTTAACCGAATGAGCCACCCAGGTGCCCCAAAGACAAGCAGTTTGATAACAATCCTTGACAAGATTCTAAAAGGGGTTAATAAAGACATGACTTGTGAATTCTTGAAAGAAAAAGAGTAATCATAGAGCTTCAAAGAACAACTTATACCAGACACCAGCTTGTTCAGACTCTACTATTGCACTTCTATTGTCACCTAAATAATCATCTCACCCATAGTATTTTGAGGTCCTTAATAAGATGTTTCTCACTCTTCTATCTGTATTTCCCAGTGCCTTCAAGAATGCCCAGCACACAGCAAACATTTAATAAAATACTGAATGAGTGTTAATTCATTTCTTGACAGGAGTATGAAGCTGATATTAATATATTTGAACAGACCTAATATACATAAATATTTTAACAAAATCCTTATGACAAAATTTTGGTGAAAATACAGGCATATGGAATGCATGAGGAAAGGATTTTTAGGTAGATTAGTAGCAGACTTACTGAAAATTCCTAAAAGTATTTCATGGATACTTAATGACACACAACAGGATTTTATCCTAGTCAATGCCTTATTTTTTTTTTTAGCCAGAGGTTTTTATTAAAATAGAAAGGGGATTCATAAGTTACATAATGCTAAGATGGAGAGTAAACAGGACTTAACAGAATTTTTAAAAATAAAACTGACAAAGTAACATTGTATGACTACAAGAAAAAAGGGACAGATGTATGGTCCTGCACTGGTTTTAAAAACCTGCATACAGAAATAGCAGTAACACAGCTAATAACACACATTTAAAAAATTAGAGTGACTTTAAGTAAATCAGATATGAATTCATAATGTATTATGAACTCTCCAATGTCATATAGGGGAAAACAGAAGGACACTTAAAATTAAAGAAATGACAATTCTGCTTAATCCTGTCCTAAGGAGACTATTTCTGGTAAATGCAATTTAAGTTGCCATGCATTAAAAATAATAAGGGCATTAAAAAAACTAGAGCAAGTTTGTATTCAGTGTGATCAGACAAGTGAAGGAAATAGAAACAATTATCAGTTGAAAGACCTAGAGATTTAGCTTAAATATTAAATATTTAACACCTAAATATTAAACCTAAATATTAAAATATGGAATACATTAGATTTGCTTTTCGATGCTTTCAAGGAACCAGATTTAATGTGTAAAAGTTGATGACAATACTTTGGCTCATTTTATAGGAATAACTAATTAGACCTGTCCAGTAACAGAATAGATTACCTCAGAAGATAACAAGATCCCAACTATAGGTATTCCAGGACAGAGAAGATTCAAGTATGGTTCAAGATTTAAGCATGGTTGAGTGTCTACACTGATTGATGGCTTTTCAGATCCCTTTCAATCCTCTTGGTAAATGGTAGAATTTGCATGATCAAATTTTTTTAGTATATGTGCTGCCGAAGCGAGCACTGCATGATCAAATTTTTAACATAAGGAAGATACTCTTAAGAAATCTAGTCAGGGGGTGCCTGAGTGGCTCAGTCAGTTAAACATCTACCTTCAGCTCAGGTCATGATCCCAGGGTGCTGGGATGGAACCCTGCATCGCATCGGGCTCCCTGCTCAGCAGGAAGCCTGCTTCTCCCTCTCCCACTCCCTCTGCTTGTGTTCCCTCTCTCGCTGTCTCTCTGTCAAATAAATAAATAAAATCTTAAAAAAAAAAAAAAAGAAATCTAGTCAGTATTTGATCAATTTTGCTCATAAACTTTCTCTCCACGAAAGTCATATAGCCAAAAAACACCTCAGACATAAGTTCTTAGATATCCAGATATTTTGAAACCACTCACCTGCCTTGTTACTGTAATTTCATCATGAACCTCAAATCCTAAAGGGCTTTGCTTTTTGTCAGAATTATCAAATGTGATTGACACTGAGGCTTTGGTTATACCAGCCTGCCCATTTTTGTAAACTAAATCTTGTAAATTAGAAGCCCGAACCTAAAACAAAAGAAAAGTTTATCAATTACAAAACCCCATACTGCACAAAATGGCATTAAAGTTGGGTTTCTTGCTGTTGGAAAACCACCCATGTAGTATCCATTAAGTAGCCAAGGACAGACAGTTGCATTCAGAACCAAGAAAAGCAAGGAAAATGGGAAAACACCTAAAATGAGTGCCTTTCTCCACAGGACTTTTCCACCCCTGCATTGAATGGTTTTCCACTCATTTCTTAACTGAAGTTCATTTGAAAGATTTAGGAAGACAGCATCTAAGAATTTCACTGTTCATCCAATTCCTCTAGATCCTGAAAAGGCATTATAATGCAGGGTGAGTGCATAGGAATACAGACTCTGGAAGAAGACTGCCTTAAAGAATACCTGACTTTGAGTGTTGCTCCGAACATCTTAAAGGGATGAACCTTATGCAACACAAAGTTTCTGTTTTCTCACCTGAAAAACGGAGTAATAATATCTACCTCTAAAGGACTGTGGTGAGGTATAAGATAATTTGCATAAACAAAACTGCAAATGAAGAGAATACTGCAATAGTCTCTAAGTTCAATGTGGAATCCCCTTGAGGGTCCCCAAACTTATAATTCACATAAATCAGAAAGTTTACCTGAGATAGGTTGGAGATGCCCAGCAAAAAGCAGATGGAGTCCAATATGTTGGATTTCCCACTACCATTTAAACCAGTGATAGCATTGAAGAGGGGGTCAAAACCATTGACTTCAGTCCTCTGAGCATAGGACTTAAATCCTTCAAGGATGATTGACTTAACATGCATTTTCACTACTGACTTGGACAGGTAAACGTCTGCTAGCA
Source organism: Phoca vitulina (assembly GCF_004348235.1). Taxonomy (NCBI): domain Eukaryota; kingdom Metazoa; phylum Chordata; class Mammalia; order Carnivora; family Phocidae; genus Phoca; species Phoca vitulina. The sequence continues at coordinate 6,060,219 of NW_022589724.1, read as the reverse complement.
ATCCAACAGGCCACAAAGCAGCTCTGTATAAAACAGAAATACATAAGTGGGACAGAAATCTGTAATCATAATGTATGTAAAAGACTAAAACGTAAGAATGACAGCTTAATAGAAAACAGCCACTTGCCGAGCTACTTCCTCTGATGTAAAGACACCTTTTTCCAACTTAATTAATTGGAATTAAACCATTAATTCAACCTGAAGTCAACGACTTACTTTTCTAGGCTTACCTTCCATCTTTATCATACTCTAACAGAAACTGATTATTTCATATCCCACTCCCTTTGCCCATAATGTCCTGCTCCCCAAAAATGACATGACTCGCTCTTTACTACACTCAAGTCCTTGCTCAAACGTAATCTTACTAGGGTCTTTTCTGACTTCCCTATTTAAAAACGCACCTGTCCCCATCCCCTCACTCTGCTTTTTCCTTCATCGTACTTAGGATGACACTACACAGTATTTATTTACTCGTCTATCCAGACTATCGTAATGCAAGTTCCTGTAGAATCTTTGCCTGCGTCCACCGCTGTACGCCGGAATAGTGCCTGACTCCAGGGCGCCGGGAGAGGGAAGTGCCATCAATATTCACTAAATAGATGAATCCCACATACTCTCCAGCTTGTTTTCACTCTGCCTGTTCCCTAGCCCCACCAGGCCTTTCTATCAACACGTTTGCCCTACTCCAAGGCTGGAAAGGAAGTAGCCACTCTGTCAGGGAACCCATTAGGACTCACTTTAGTTTGAGGGCCCTTCTTGCTGACCCCTCTCTCCCCTGGCACACACAAAAAAACAACCCTTCCTCCTCTCCAGCCAAGGAATGCCAGACTAGGCCCAACCAGCCGCGCGCACGCACCCGCCTCACCGCTGCGCCAGGCCGCCCCGGCTTGAGGCGCTCTAGAAGCTACTCCTGGTTACAAGAGCAGAAAGCCGGCCCACTCTGCCAGGCTTCGGGCGCTACCAAGAGAAGCCCTCCATAGCAGCTGCAACACTCGCCCCGCGCTCCGCATCAGGGCCGGAAATATTTATACCTTTGAATTTCGGCGCGAGCAAAGGACCCCACATCCACTGCCTATTTCATTGGCCGGTGCCTAGGATATGCCTGACTTAGAGGTTCAATTTTTTCCCTCCCATCGAACAACCAAAGTGACAGGGAGATAGGAAAGAGCGTCACGACATGGGCAGCTCTGGGGATGCGACGGCTGGGACCTGAGGACTAAAAGAGCAAGTGGCATGTGTTGAACTCAGCATCCGGCACTCCTTGGGCAGCCACGCACCTCAGCCTCGGGGCCTCGCGCCGCGCCGGCCCCGCCCCACCCCAGGCCCCGTAGGCCTCGGGTCCTCCCAGCGGCCCCGCCCCGTCCGGTGTCCCGCGGGCTTGGCGGGGCTTGGTTGTACGGACGCTGTAGCCTTAGAGTCGTGGAGGCGGGGAGGCGGGATTCCTTGTTGCCGGTGTCCTCGTTGTACTTCAGAAGCCTCAGGATTTACCCGATTTGGCTCACATTTATCAAGAATGGGAGGCTGCGCTTTGTCCGGGCTGGGGAGGCGCGGAATTTGGGCGGACTGTGGGGCGCGTTCTGGCTCCGCCCCTCCTGGCTCCGGACCCTGGCGGGCTTTTTCATCTCAAATTTCGCAATGGGGAGGGACGTTAGTTTTCGCGGACTCTGCCGGAAGCCGTGCTGATCCCAGAGGAGAAATTGTGTGGGGCCGGCAGCGGGAGGTGGACAAATAGGTGCTCCCCTCCCTGCACTTCGATAAAGCAGTGGCAGAACTAACATTTCAGAGAATTTCTTTGGAAACCCGACAGCTAATATTTATTGAGCTTTGTGTGCCAGGCTGGGTTCCAAGGGCTTTAAAATCCTGCAACAACTCTGTGAAATCCGTGACGCTGTTTTCGTTTTATAGATGAGCGAACTTACTTCCAGTAGTAAGTGGAGAAGCTGGGATTTGTTCCCAAGCAGTCTAGCTCCATAGCGCGTACTCTTAAATTGCTATATACTATTCCTCTTCGTGTTCAGAATCCAGGACCACTAAGAACAGATTCTGCATTTATTAGTGTGTATTGTTCTTAACAAACAAAACTGACCAATTTACTCACAGTTGAGCGTACTGATAATAGTAATTTAGGAAGGACCGTTTCAGAGTGCATTGTAGTACTATACCTAGGTGATGTATAAAAAGATGTTGCAGCCGGTATACTATTTTAAACCATATATTTAAAACTCCGCCCCCCCCCCCCATGGCTTTGCAGCATTGGACACCGGTCAGACTACCAAGAATTACCAAGAATGGGCCTGTGTTTTGAAATTCTTTGTCTACTTAAGAAGATAGAATAAGTTTGGGGTGGTTTTGGTTTGTTTACTAAAGAATAATTTACTCTCATATCCCACCCCCTTCTGTACTGTCAATGGTTACTGGCCTAACATCTTTAAGTATTTATCTTTGTCTACTTTGATTCCTACATCCGCTGCATTCTACAACTCACATATATTGGTCCTATTCAAGTTTTTTATTAAATTTTTTATTTTAATTCCAGTATCATTAATATACAATGTTATATTAGTTTCAGGGGTGCAATATAATGATTAAACACTTCCATACAATACCCAGTGTTTACAAGTGCACGCCTTAATCCCCATCACCTATTTAACCCATTCCCCACCCACCTCTCCTCTGGTAAACATCAGTTTTTTCTCTAGCTAAGAGTCTGTTTCTTGGTTTGTCTCTTTTTATCTTTGCTTGTTTGTTTTGTTTCTTAAATTCCACATATGAGTGAGATCATGTGGTATTTGTCTTTCTCCGACTTTTTTTTTTTTAAAGATTTCATTTATTTGAGAGAGAGAGTGAGAGAGGGCATGAGAGGGGAGAGGGTCAGAGGGAGAAGCAGACTCCCCACTGAGCAGGGAGCCTGATGTGGTCTATCCTGGGATTCCGGGATCATGACCTGAGCCAAAGGCAGTCGCTTAGCCAACTGAGCCACCCAGTAGCCCCTGACTTTTTGGCTTAGCATAATTCTCTAGCTCCATCCATGTCATTGCAATGGTCTATTCAATTTTAATATACATTTATTTTCAACAATGTCCCCTTCATCACTTTGTGAGGAAAGAATTTTAATTTGCCAACAAACCCTAAAGTGGGCTTTACCAAGTTGTGAAATAAACATTTCTTCGGGGGTGAAAATGGACGCTGTTCGCCTTTGCACTTATTTAATAGATTAATTATTAGCTTATATATTTAAGTCAAATGGATGAAAACAGATGCAAATGCACTTTTGCCAGATGAGCACTTCTGAGTTGTTATAAGAATATACATATCTACTTCTACTGAAAGTATTTACTAAAATGAAAATTGCTTATTAAAGGACAGATCTATACCCATTTTAGTCTTCCAGCATGCCAGGAACAGTAAGGAATTTCCGTTAGTACAGATGGACTTGAGGAAATAACTAATGCCTCCCGAGATCACAGGGAAGTGGAGAAGATCAAGGCACAAAGCCACTCATACTGCCCTAACTTGGAGAGGGAAGGGCTGGAAGTAAAGATAGACCATAGGGTAAATGTAGTAAAAATAAAACACTGTTCTTGTTTCATCACCATGGATCAAAATCTTTTGAAAGGTTCAAGATTGACAGGCCGGGGGAGTTTTAGTCCTTATGTACAAGGCGGGCAGCACCAACAAAGGCACTGATAAAGCCATAAGGGGGACCTAGGAAAAAGATTTGGTCTACTCTTCCAGGACACGGAAGGACAGTCTTTCCCTGGGTGCACATTTCTAATTTTAGAGTTCTAAAGTAGCTCTTCTTGGGACTTAGATGAATCCTCTCTCCCTGCAACTTAGGACCGAAGAAAAAATGAAAGGACTTTACCTTCCCTGCAGACATAAGGAAAGGTTGATTCATTTTGTTGAGAGATTAACTTGGGGTTCAAAGGAATGAATTGATAATGATGGGAAGTCCATATTGTCAAACTGTATTGCATAGCAGCACATTTTGAATACACCAAGTATAACCTGTTTGACAAGAAATATAGCTGAACATAATTTAAGTAATAGAAAAGGACGTGACCATTCATTCACCTGTGGGATCCGGTTAGGCCCATTCACTTTCATTTCAATGACAAAACTGTTTTCAGTACTACATGTTATGTTTGGTTCTTTGTGAAATCTGCCTATATTCTTTCATCATAATTTCTGCTATTTTGCCTCTTTAATCAAATATCTTTATCTTCTCTTTCAGGTACTTCCAGCTTTTGAGTTCCTAACTCTACTATTTACAACATTTGCTGAGTTTTACTCATAGTGATTTATATCCTCCCCTGGTACTGTTCTGGGATGGGGTGGTTTTGTTTACGGGAGTCTCTTATGCCGAGTTGTGAAAGAGTCCCTTCAGAACAGTTATGTATTTGTTTCTGCCAGGGTTTTTTGCCTCTTAAATATCCTGGGGCATTTGTGAATGATTATTTCTCAGTTTGTGGTTCCTGAATTATGCAGATATTGTAAATTTATGTCATGCAGGCCTGGGGTTTTTATTTCTCACAGGTACCTTTGGTTTGTAACCCCTATTCAAAGCCCCAGGCAAAGAACAAACTTCTCTTCTTCCCCAGACTAGCAGGTGGGATTTTTCAGTCCCAGTGACTGGCAGTTGCTTAAGGCTTGAGGTTTTACCTAAGGCTTAGTTCCTGCTCCTCTGCCTCACTGTCCAGGCCTTATGCTTGTGCGCTGAAACCCAGCCACTGGCTCCTGAGCCATATAGCCAGGTTATAAAATGTGGGAGCGTTGCAATTTTTCAGTTTGTTTCTGGCACTGAGAATTTCCTGTTGTGTTTTTTTGTTTTTTGTTTTTGGGGTTTTTTTTGGTTTTTGTTATTGAGCTGGGCATATGGTTTATATAATTATTATTATATTTTATCCAGTATTACTATATAAAGGGAAGTTCAGTCAACCATATTAGAGGAGGTCTTCTTGATGTAGTTTTTTAATGTAGATGAGTTGGTGTTGGTGGGGTGAGATCTGGAGCCGGCAATCAAGAAAGAACTCTTGAGACCTCTTCGGTGCAAAAAGGTGGTTTTATTAAAGCACGGGGACAGGACCCATGGGCAGAAAGAGTTGCTGCACTGAAGTTTTGAGGAATGGCTGATTACATACTTGGGAGTTGGCGGGGAGGTAAGGGAGAAGGGAAGTTTTCAAAAGAACATTTTTATGCTAACGAGGACCCACAGGATATTGAGACCTTGCCATTGTCAAGTTAAGGTGGTTTTTCCCTCTAGCAAATCATTAACATTAAGACACTTGGGAGGTTAATGTTATACTCTGCCTATCACAAGTCCTTGTCCATGGGCTGCAGGTTACAAGGAAATTTTATTTTATTTACATTCCCTTCTACCTTTGTTTCCCACATCACTGTGGATGGGTAGGTGATGTTAGGGCTCCAGGAAATTGAGTCTATGGGTCTATGGAAGTTGGGCTATTGATAAGAATGCTTTTTCCTTGTAAATCACTGAGACATTTGTAAACTGATAGAGGCTCATGTTTTGTGGGACTGTGATCTCTATTAGTTAACCATTTGTTTTTGTTGGTTTTTTTTTTTTTCCCTTTCCTTAGTTTGAGGGCAGCCAGGAGTGCCTGAGGAATGTCACATATATCCCACGTGGGAGTGGGGGTGGAGGTTTGCAGGGTGTCAGCTTGTGCTTTGTCCTCAGCTTGCCTCCTGTTCCCTCATCATTCTCATTTACTTTTCATGAAGAACATCAATGATCTCTGTTTTGCACCTGCCAAGCATTGCTTTCAGATTCTTACATTCCATATAGAAAGTAGCTTTTCCTAAAAAACAGAAAGAAGTCTGGTACCAACTAGCTCTTTTTTTTTTTTTAAAGATTTTATTTATTTGACAGAGAGAGACACAGCGCGAGAGGGAACACAAGCAGGGGGAGTGGGAGGGAGAAGCAGGCTTCCCGCAGAGCAGGGAGCCCGATGTGGGGCTCGATCCCAGGACCCTGGGATCATGACCTGAGCTGAAGGCAGACGCTTAACGACTGAGCCACCCAGGCGCCCGACTGAGCCACCCAGGCGCCCGAGGTACCAACTAGCTCTTAAGAAAATATTTTCACACAGTACTCATAAAATGCAAATTTTTATTTCATATTTGTAATTTCAGTTTTTCAGCTCTCTTTGGCTTTTATCACTTCCATGCTGGCTTATGGCCAAAGCTACTCATCTCCTTTCTTCTGTTTTGCCACACCCCTTCCTTTATGAAGATGATTACTGGCTCCCCTTTCTCAAATGTAATTCTCATTTCATTGTTCTCTTTGTCATCATGGTATCTTTTTATTTCAAATCCATACACATCTGCTTGATCTTCCTCCAACTGGTTTCCTTTTATTACTAAGTTAGTTCTTATTAGATTCAAACAGACTCTTCACCTTTGGATGTTTATCTCACAAACTCTGCGTCTTCTGTAATTAACATTTTCCCTGTACTCCTCTACATCATTCTTCAGTCCTCTAGAGTCACAAGTATTTCTTATTCTTTGAATTCTGATTTAAATTCCCACTTCAACAAATATGTATTAGTACCAGTCTCTGCCCCCTCTAAAGTTGTACAAAATACTTATGTTTCTGTATCAGAAATATGATATCTCTGGCTATTCCCTTTCAGTCTCCACTCTTCCTCTCCCCAAATCCCACTCCTACACATAAGGGTGGGGTCTTCCCCTTTGTTTCCCAAGGGACTTCAGACCAGGATAATGTAACATCAATACATTTCTAAGAGTTTGAGGCTGTTTTTCCTTCAAAATACAGCATTTTATGGACATTCACGGCAGAGCTCATATGGGGCTTCAGCAATCCAGATCTAATTCTTTATATCCTTTGTCAGTGGGCAATGAAAATCATGTCTCCCAGTCTTCTCTGTCATTTCCAGTTCCCCTCTTCCAATTTCTATGGGTCACTGTTCGGAAAAAAAGAAATTGCTTATTGAGTTTTATAAGGACAAGCAATAATGTACGGCATAGAATAATCTAGATTCATACATAGTAAAGAACCATTTTTTTTTTAAAGATTTTATTTATTCATTTGAGACACAGAGATACAGAGAGAGAGAGAGAGAAAGCATGAGCAGGGAGAGAGGCAGAGGGAGAGGGAGAAGCAGGCTCCTCGCTGAGCCAGGAGCCCGATGTGGGGCTTGATCCCAGGACCCTGGGATCATGACTTGAGCCCAAGGCAGACGCTGAACCATCTGAGCCACCCAGGTGCCCCAAGGACCATGTTTTGTTTTTGTTTTTGTTTTTGTTTTTAAAGATTTTATTTATTTATTTGACAGAGAGAGACATAGCGAGAGCAGGAACACAAGCAGGGGGAGTGGGAGAGGGAGAAGCAGGCTTCCCGCAGAGCAGGGAGCCCGATGTGGGGCTCGATCCCAGGACCCTGGGATCATGACCTGAGCCGAAGGCAGACGCTTAACGACTGAGCCACCCAGGCGCCCCCAAGGACCATGTTTTTAAGAGAAACAGATTTTGCCTACAGTAATATAAATATGTTATAATATTAAGCAAAGCTGTTTATTTTCTTGATGCTATATATCTAAAATCTTTCTATTCTAGCAGAGAACCATTGCTCTACATTTGTGTAAATTTGAGTATCCATTCAGATGATTCTCCAAAAACAAAGCCTTTTAATCCCTAAAAGTTTAAACCTTCACATTTTAGGGGAAAAAACAGGCCTTGCCACTTTCAGACAACAGTTATGCCCATCACTGGTCTTCAAGGATTTAAAATAATCTTATTTCAGACTTGGCTTGAGTCATCTTATTGTTATTAAGTAATTCTATTGCTTAAAATATTGATGTATACTTGTGCTGTGCCAAGTTCCAAACACTTTTCCTAAGTTACTTTATGTAACTCAGCAAGTATTTATTTATTTATTATTATTATTATTTTTTAAGTATGTCCATGCCCAGCATGGAGCCCAGTGTGGGGCTTGAACTCACAACCCTGAGATCAAGAACTGAGCTGAGGTGAAGAGTCAGACTCTTAACCAACTGAGTCACCCAGGCACCCCAACAATTCTTTTATTATCTCCACTCTATAGATGAAGAAGCGGGATCATAGAACTAGACTTTGATCACAGAGAAAAGCCAGGACTAAAGTCCATCCATTTATTCAACAAATGCTCGAATGCTTACAATGTCAGTGGGCAGTACAACAAAAATTTCTGCCTTATGGAGCTTAGATTGTAGTGGATATCAGTTTTTATTTTATTGATTACAAAGCATAACTTTTTGCAATAATCTTATACTGCCCTAGAAATAACTAGCAGTCTTAATGCCTCCAGTAATTTTCCTCTTCATGTGACTACCGAAGCCCTCAGGTCATTGAAACCCCAGCTGACCTATTTCACCAGATGCTGGACATTCTCAGTCAAGTTTGGATTTATAGTGGGTACCCAGGTTTAGGTCAAAAACATAAAACCTGAACGATTTTAACCACTGCTCACAGGGAGTGGACTCTTAGTGAAGAAGTAATATCCCACTAAGAATAAATGACAGGCTAGACAGGTAGATTTGTAAATGTTTATAAAAAGCAGTTTGGATTTAGCATAGGTGGAAGTGCTGAGCAGGGACGATGGGAGGAAATGTTCTTCATGGTGCTGGCCAGTGGCATCTTCTTTTTTTTGTTTTTTGTTTTTTTTGATGAATTTTTTTTTTTTTTTAAAGATTTTATTTACTTATTTGACAGAGTGAGAGATAGCGAGAGCAGGAACACAAGCAGGGGGAGTGGGAGAGGGAGAAGCAGGCTTCCCGCAGAGCAGGGAGCCCGATGTGGGGCTCGATCCCAGGACCCTGGGATCATGACCTGAGCCGAAGGCAGACGCTTAACGACTGAGCCACCCAGGCGCCCGGCATCTTCTTTTTATACAAAGAAATGTTGCCAGCAATTCTGCTTAGGCTACTTTGGAGTAATTTTTTTATTTTGAATATTTTTTATTAGTTAATGGGATCTAGGAGTGTAATAACCTGGTGAGGATTTCTCTATAAACGGCAATCGGATTAGTCTTATTCATGAAGCTCATAAATAAGCTATAATTCAACATTTTACATCTAGGGAAAATAAAACTGGGGTCATGCTGTTTAAGAGGGTAAGGGAATTTAACCAAACACTGGGGGATTTATAGCAGATTTATGATGAAGATACATTCTAACTGGAAGCTTCATTGTGATTTAAATTACAGGTCAAGCTGTGCAATGTGTTTTCTTTTTAGGGGAAAATCTTTGGGGAGGTAGAGTGTGCTTGTTTAAAGAAGAAACAGAAAGCAAATAAGAAAAGATTGCATTTTCTGCTTTTCTTTTAAAATTTCAAGCTGCTTTAAGTCAAATTGCCCCTGAGTTCCTGATGGTGGCTGTTGTGAAATTTCTTTGTTTTACTTTCTTTGTGTTATTCTCGCCCTCTGTTCCAGAGCAGTTATTTCACTTGACAGTAACAAAAAGATGTGGGCAGCATATCTGCCAGCAAACTAATACGGAAACCCGAGATAAGGTATTCTCAACCTTTCTAGAATTGTGACATCCTATCATTTTAGGCTGACTCACATAAAATTAGTAAGTTCTGCAGATGGAAGAACCCTTGAAGAATTATAGCCACTCATTTTGCCAATGGGAAAATTAAGTCTTCTAGTGATTTTCCTAAATTTACTCTTTATCTCAAGTAAATTAAGGTCTAATGAAGAAATAAAACATGCGTATGAATAATTTTAATTCAAAGCATACAAAAATTACTTCCCTGCAAAATAAAAATTAAAACATAATCAGAGGTTGACTCTGTAGGGAGACATTCCACTTGGAAAAGAACAGTTAGACCTGACAGCTCAGATTCTTACTCTCTGACATTTCCCTCACCCTTGGCAAAATTCCTCCATACTTACCACAGCCACCATGCAGGATTCAGCCATGAATGGGATGGGGTCAGAGGTGGGGAATGGGGACAGAAGGCCTTGAAATGACCTGCTCTCCCTTTAAGTCTCTGAAACAAGGCCAAGTCAAGAATGGAACATTTAACCAATCTTCTACTGAAGCTTCTACTGAAGAATAACAGGGAAACAGTCCATAGAATATGGTGAAAGAGAGAAGAACCTAGCTTACAAGTCATGATACGGGACAGCAGATACTCTGGGACTCCCAGGTTTAGGGTCATCTGTGCGAGACCCCAGAGAATCAAATGGCACTAGAATGTCCTGTCTTAATTTCTCATGTTATACCCCCCACCCCCCACCATCTTCCATCTTAGTTTCTCTATGTCTCAGGCTTGAGGAGCAGCTTCATAGTCATTCACTTAGCGGGACTTCCCCATTCAAAGCAAACATAACACAGGACTGGTGTAGAGTGCCAAGAGAGTCCAAAAGAGGAAAAAAAAATTATGGTTGAAAACAGCATCATTTCCTGGTAGGGTTTCCCTAGATGGCTTTTGAGCTGAATCCTTAAAGGTAAATACGCTTTTGACAGTTGGAGATTGGGAAACAACAGTCCAAGTGGACAGATCATTGTGGACAAAAACTAAGAGGTAACGGTTTCCGTAAGAGATAATCTGGTACAGGCGCCAATAATTTTTTTAGGAATTTATATTACTCTTGTCGTGGAAGATGTGTTGTCCCACACAGAATACCCTTCAGGACAGAGGCAGAAGTTCTTTCAGCTGCCAGGAGTGATGGCTGCTGATAGCACACAGCTGAGCCCCTTCCCAGCACTGCTCTCCCCTGAAGCAAGCTGCCTCGCTGAAATTACACCTCCTCCTCTGTGACCAGCTACATCCAATGACTGGCTGATGCTTGGACACAAAAGCCCCTTTGCTTCAACCAGGACAAATATAAAGGGTCATCTAAACAGTTGCCCATACAGTCAGCAGGGGCCTTATGATAGCCTCGCAGTTCAGCATCTCCCTGGGGCCAGTCCTGTTTTCTGCACTTGGTCACAGGTGTTGTTCTGGACAGCACTCTTGAACTGGCTTTCTGCATAGCAATCTCTGGGTCTCACTGTATTCTCTGGGGAACCCCCTAAGAAAACTCCAGATATAATTTGAGACACTATAGGCTATTTTAACAACATTTAACAAAGAATTGGGAAAGCCTAAATAGTATATATGATTAGAAGTGCTGGCTTGTGGTCTCTGTGGTAACAAGTTGGCATCGCAAATTAAGTGCTGAATTACTAAGCCAATTTATATTCCACTGACAAAGAACTGGAAAGGAGAGAAATTGTACTTGAGCTGTGATTTCGCTGTCCTCAAGCTTTACCAAGCCCATCAATCAGTTCTGGTCACTAAGTGTTAAGAGCTCTATCAGTAAGATTGTACCACGAAGTTATGCTGTGGGAAAACAAAACAAAACCAAAACCAAACAAAAATTATCAAAGGCTTAAAAAGCAACAGTAGTTTATTTCTTGTTCATGCTATATATCCACTGTAGGCCAGCAGGGGGAAGAGATATTGCTGCTTATAGTCACCATGGGAGATAGTCTAATGGAGTAGTCTCTCCCTTAGAACCTTATAGATCTCAGGGCGCCTGGGTGACTCAGTCAGTTAAGCATCTGATTCTTGGTTTCAACTCAGGTCATGATCTCAGGGTTGTGAGATAGAGCCCTGTGTCAGGCTCCATTGGTGCAGAGTATGCTTGAGATTCTCTCTCTACCCCTCCCCCTTGCTCACTCTCTCTCTCTAGAAAATAAAAAAAAAAAAAATTTAAAGAAAAATCTGGTTAAGGTGGTAGTTGAATTCTCAATTTTCAATGAAATTTTTAAAAAGCTTGGTAGTAAGTACCTTTATTATCCTTTATTATCTTTTAAATCATATTTGCACTGTTTAGATTTTACATTTATTTTATAAACATGTGTTAGGTACCTTCTATTTAAAAAGTGCTATGATTGTTACTCTTGTAGCATAACTATGAAATAACTCTGGAATGTTTCTTTAAATACATTTGTATCTAGTTGGAGATATAGGCATCTGAAGTATATAGGAGAAGAGAACAAAGACAAGATAGAGGCAATGTTAAGTGAATGCAAAGGAGGAAATTGTTAAGTGCCAAGTTTTGTGTTTGAAGCTGGACAGGACAAAACTTTACCCTCTACAAATACACTTGAAAAGACTCTTCTGGGGTGCCTAGGTGGCTCAGTCAGTTAAGCGTCTGCCTTCGGCTCAGGTCATGATCCCAGGGTCCTGGGATCAAGCCCTGCATTGGGCTCCCTGTTCAGCAGTGAGTCTGCTTCTCTCTCTCCCTCTGCCTGTCACTCCCCCTTCTTGTGCTCTCGCTTTCTCTCTCTGACAAATAAATAAAATCTTAAAAAAAAAAAAAAAAAAGAAAATACTCTTCTGATTTGAGCTATATAGAAGAGCTAGATAAGGAAAAGTGATGTTATACTATTGTTTTTAAACCCACTTCTTGATTTTCATTTCCCCCTTCCCATTTAAGACCTTTCTATTTACATCTAAAATTTTTTTCCATATACAGCACCACAAATCTTCATGTGCTTAGGATAAATTATAATGAGCTGAAAGTTAATATCATTGCTCCTTGAAACCAGGAGCCATGCTTTTTTGGTATTCTGTACACTCTCTTCCAAGTTAATGATGATTTATGGTGATAATTACAGTAAATTGCACCTCTAATGCCTCTTACACCTTATAAAGCAAGTTTACATATACTATTAAAGTTATTTCCACAACATGCTCATGAAATAGGTTTGGGAAGTTTTAATAAAATTATTCCCATATCATAGATAGAGAAATTGAGGCTGAAAGAAATAATTTAATTTAATTATAGTTGCAGTTATTTATAGCTGTGAACAAACCACCTTCAAATGGTGGCTTAAGATAATGGCACTCATTTATTTTGCTCATCTGAGGGCTGACTAGGCTCAGCTAGTCAATCCTCACTTGGGATCATGCAATCACGTGATCACTGGGGCTGAGGTCACCTCAGAGATTTCACTCACTGTTTGATGCCTGGGCTGGGAAGATTCAAACATCCTATAAGAGAACTGTTGGGGCTTCTCAGGCCCAACTTTCTCTGTGGCCTGCCCACAGTCTTTCCACTTTATTTTTTGTTTTTATTTATTTATTTATTTATTTATTTATTTATTTGACAGAGAGAGAGACAGCAAGAGAGGGAACACAAGCAGGGGGAGTGGGAGAGGGAGAAGCAGGCCTCCCGCCGAGCAGAGAGCCCGATGCGGGGCTCGATCCCAGGACTCTGGGATCATGACCTGAGCCAAAGGCAGATGCTTAACGACTGAGCCACCCAGGTGCCCCAGTCTTTCCACTTTAGATGTGGGCCACCCCAGGAAGGGGTATGAAGTTAGCAAACATGGTTCTCTGCGGCTGAAGCAGTCCCTGAAGGTGGTGGCAGCTGATGACCGTCTGCCAGCAGGACTCCCAGCAGCTGAGGCAACAAGTTCTTCATTAAGGGAGAATTACTTACTTTGGCTCCAAATCCAGTACCCTCGTATTATACCATACTGTCTCCACTAATATAACATCACTACTCTGTAGACATTAATAAATGTTAATTGTGAATTAATTATACAGTGAAAATATATAATCACATTGGGACACTTTAGCAATTATATAGCACTTTGCATGTACATCTATTACCAGAACATGCCATACCTTCCTAATTTGAAGGTATCAATGAGATCACATCAGCATTAGCCCTCAAATCTCCTTGCTCGCTTCAAGCTCCCACATACTTCTCCAACAATTCCAGCTCCTTTCCTTTCAGAGTAACCATCCCTGAGCATATATGGGAATGCCCCTAGATGGGATATATGGACTACAAGTCAGTCCAGGGTACCAGGGGCTGTCAGCCTTTATTTACTGCCCCAGGCTGCACTACCAATGCTCCTATCCCTAATTCCAGGGTTGCTGCAGTGGAGAGTCATTGCTGTGATCCAACCTATCCATCAAGCTCCAGAGACTCCTTTATCCAACTGCTTAATCAACATTTCCATTAATATTGAGTCAGCATCTCAAAATATACTGGTCCAAAACCAAACACCCGATTTTGCCCACTGAAAACCCTACACTTCTATATCTCAGTAAATGGCATAACCATTCTCCAAAACCTAAAAGTCATCCTTGATTCCTTTCTTTTGCATCCTGCATGAAAATACCTGAAATTATATTACTTATTTGCTCATCTATTTTCTGTTTCCTCCTCCTCAAATTTCAGCTCCATAAAAGCAGAAAATTCATTTGTTCCATTCCCTAGTGTGTGTCCAGCACCTGCAAAAACTTAGGTCTACGATTTACATAGAGTAAGCACTAGGTAAATATATGACAAATTAATTGGTGAAAAAATGAACTAATTAAATTCTTTTAACTAATTCAGGAATCCACAGGCACCAGCTTCAACAATTCTATAGAGATGCTGCCCCAAGAAGATATATCTGCCCTAAGCAGAGATAGCTCTTAGTAGCCTTAGAATCAGGCCATCTCTACCACCACTACTTATTGAATACCAGCCACTCTCAAGATCTGCTGATGTCATAGCCAGGATCACACATATGATGGAGATTTCCCAGATGCTGGCCTCTGAAACTGTTTTGTCATTATTTTAATGGCACCATGTCCAGTGGCCTATGATGGCATCAGCCAACATTACTGCTACCATTGTGCTAACACCACAGCATTTGTGAAGTATGTTATGTTCAGTTGTAAAAAGAAGTAGTCCACAGCAGAGATATTTGGGTCCCAAATCATTACTGAGTCTAGTGAAACAGACCTTTCAATTGATACATAGCCTCTTTTATTCTCCCTGGACCTATACACAATCATAGCTGGGTTAGGATGGATACAAATAAAAACTTAACACCGAAAGGGGCCAGTTTCTTTTCAGACTAATGCCTGCCATTCTTAAAGAGAATTCTCTTGGCAGAAGCTCTATTGTCCATTACAACAGTCTGTTTCCAATGTAACACAATCCATCTTTCCTACTTTCCTTCCTTCTCCCTCTTTCTCCTTCCTACTTATCTTTAACAAATATTCACAGAGCACCTATTCTGTTAAATACTGGGGAAACAAAGATGAATTAGACAGAGTCTATAATCCCAAGGTAGAGACATATCTTTGGAAAGGTGCAAAATAATTATTTCAGGTTCATGACAAATATATATATGTTCAAGCCACAGTGGGTCACAAAGATAGGAGAGGCCAATTGTTAGTAATTAATAAGATCTTAATTCAGGAGGAGAAACAAGATGTATCTGGAGATGTGGTTAAGTTTTCTTCTTCAGGGTGATAATGGAGTGTTGGAGGCAAAAGAAGCAAAGGCAGTTGGAACAACACAGGTAAAGCCATGAAGAGGTAGCCTAACTCATGACATAAAGTATCAAATCAGTCTAAGTTGGACACCTGCAGATTTGTCTTTATCTTCAATTAAAAATATGTATTGTGTTTCAGATAGAAACAATTCACAGAGGGGAGAGACATCCCTTCATTTTTCTTTTATGAATTTTCTTATTATAAAAGTACCATAATTCATCCTAGGAATTCAGAAAAGTACACGATAACATCCTGGCATATTTTTTCCTAATTTAAATATGTGTTTGTGTATTATGTACATATTCTTAATATACAAATTTTTTATAGCTAGCTAAGGTCATATTTCATAGACGTTGTCACTTTTTTTCTGATCTGTAATGCACATATAACTCTAACTGCTCCAGACGAAGGTGTGGTTGGGTGTGTGATGCAAATTCTACCACTGAACTGATTGTCTGTTCCAGGACATAATTACTTCTTGGATGTGGCCCAGTAGGATGCCAACTCCTAATATAAAATCATGGTCAACATAGCTCAAATTTCTGATTGATCTGATAGATCCCTTTATAAAAAAGGAGAGAGGGCGCACCTGGGTGGCTCAGTCAAGCATCCGACTCCTGATCTTAGGGTCATGAGTTCAAGCCCCATGTTGGGTTCCACACTGGGCGTGGAGCCTACTTAGAAAAAAAAAAAAAGGAGAGAGAAACACACACATTTAAAGAATATAGAGTAGCCTATGTAGAAATTATGTGTATATAGCCAAATAGAATACACATGAAATATAAAAGTATCTTTCCTATTATAATGAAGCACACAGTGTATGTTTTTACTTAGACAGAATAATAGTTATGCTTTATTGAGCACTGATAATTGGCAGATATTGTTCTCAGTTTTCTCATGTATTACACCTGACCCTCAAAACTATTTCCCAGTATTTACAGATGTGGGAAACTGAGGCTCAGGGAGATTAAATAATTTGCTCAAGTCACACATCTAATAAATGCCTAGACTGAAATTAAACCCAAGTGGATTACAGTAATTATTGTGGTATTAAATAAACACCCAATTTAGTTATCTATTCTCCTGTTAATGGATACTTCAACTGGAGAAACAATGATATTTTAATAGTTGTTATCTATATTTGGTAGGATTTTGTAGTTTAGTTTTATTCTTTACTGTTATGATGAGGAAAAATTACTATTTTTTCCACTATTTCAGACTGTGGCTCTGGCTGTTCCTAGCAGGACGACACTGGGCAAATACCCTCTTTATATTTAATTTTTCATCTTTGTCATATCTGGAAATTGAGAGTGTTGAAACAACTTTTTGAGGATCCCTTCTTGCTCTGAAATTCTGTGGCTTGTAAGGCTTGACAAGGGATAGGATATTGCACGCAGAGGACCTATATAATGTTGAGACTAAAGTTCATGTTTATATATTATTTCTAGAAATACATTATAAAACTCAGTTTTCTCTAGAAAATACCAAAAAAACAAAAAAAAAAACAAAAAAAACCCCTCAGAGGAAAAACTAGAGAAAGCAAAGGGAATCATTTTGGAAGAAAGGTATAGTAGAAAAGCATTTTTCTAAGAAGCAGGACCGAGTTACATTTCAGGAATTGCTACTTTCCAGCTGTGTTGAGAAAATGCTTTCCCTCTGATTCCCAATTGCCTCTCCCACCGTAAATGAGGCAATTAGGAATTGAAGAAGTTAATGTCTTGCTGTAATATCAGGCAAACTTGGTACTACATGGAACATCAGAATCAGAACAGTAAGCAAAGTAGGTTTATCACCTTCTGGGGGATGGAGGGAGGAAGGCAAACGTTGCTGACTCTTGGACAGTTAACACAACACATACCAAAGGTGCCTCATTCCAAAGACAAAATGAGCTTTTCAATATAAGGCTTTCTAGGAGAATCTGGGGGTGGAAGGGTAAGGATGTTTAGTGATTCCCAGGCTACATAATAGCAAAAGTCTTGTCCTATGAGATCTGTATGCTTATCTGCAGAGGACTCACTTGTAGATAGTCAGCCTTTAATCAAATAGTCCTTCCGTATGCGAGCAGAGAGATGTGCCCCTACTCAACATTCCTGATTTCTTCCTCCCACAGAATGAAACCTCTTTCTTGCTGCAAACCATGGTGGAGGAACTGATATGGTTCCTCTCTACTGTGTAATGATGATCCATGATCTTGATGAAGAAAGAGTCTGACAGTTACATAGTTGAGTACACACTGAGGTCAAAGAGGAAAAAGGGATCACAGCACATTACATGATAACAAGAAAGCACGTAACTTACTTTAGGGAAAAATGTGGATAAAGGGAACTCTCATATACGGTGAATGAATTGTAAATTGGTAATATCTAGTGATGTTGAAGGTGTATATTCCCTACCACTCAGCAGCTTCTTTTCTAGGAGAAATTCTGCCGTGTGTATAAAAAGAGATATGTTCAAGATTTTATGGCGGCACTGGTTGAAAAGGGAAAGAATTAGAAACAAAGTGTCCATCAACAGGAGAAAAAATAAATTGTGTGATTTAGTCATGAAATAGAATGCTACAAATATAAAGCAGTCAAAATAAGCAAACCAGAACAACGCATATATTAATATGGATGACACTCACAAACATAATGTTAAATAAAACAAAGCACTTTGCAAAATAATACCTGTAATATGATACTATTTATATAAAGTTTAAAATTCTGCAAAATTATAATACATATTGTTTAGAGATAAATACAAGTGTAGAAATAGTAGAAAACCTAACTATAAGTGATAAACATTGAATTAATGAGACTACCTCTGAGAAGGAACAAAGGTCATGGAAATACCAAGGATTTTAGAGAGAACCCCAACAATAACAAAAGCAAATATGGAAAAATGTGAAAGTATGATAAAACTAGATGCTGAGCACATGATTTTTATTATGGCATTCAATATTGTTGCCTGAGTTTTTTGAACTACTTAATCTTGAAACACAAATTTAAAAAGTTTAAACATTATATATAGCATGTTCAAGTTTGTGTATTTTTTAACGGGTATAAAAATTGCCTTTGACATGTATAAAAGATAAGATGCCAATCAAATGTTAGAAACATTGAATTATCTCCTCTGGATTCTGTAGAAACATATGAACCTGCAAGAGGAGATAAATTAGGGAAATTATGGGTTTCATTATTGTAGAGGATTTTATCCTCTTGTTGAATGAAATTTTATCCATTTGTCTGACTAATATTCTGGCTCTGAGTTTTCCCACATATATAAGCACAGGTATTTCAATTTTGGTGTAATTTATCCATTTCTAAAATTGACATATTGTTTTTTTCAGATTATTGTTTCCAAGCTCTTTGACAAGAAAAAGTAGCTTCTAAAATTGTAAGTAGAGTCAGCACATTTGTTTGGCTACTAAACCCGATGTGTGCTTTATTTCTGCAAGTAAAACTCATAGGAATGCATTCTCACCGTGTCTGTCACATTGAGACAGTGAAGTTCGAAGGTGTTACGTTCCTGTAGATTTCTATTATAGTAAAAATCCTTGAAGCATGAGAAGTGTGTAGCCATACTGATTTTCTCCCAGCAGGCGATGCAGAATTTATATACTCTATTTTGCTCCCATAAAAGAAAATCTATTGCCAAAAATAATGGTCCTGCACAAATTATATATTGAAAATGATCAAATACCTCCTTCTAAAATTCTCACTTTTTATGTGACATAAAAATATAAATTAGGAAACCAGAGTTTGAAGAAAAATGGTTAAAATTATCATGGCTTTTAGCATCAGTTTTTATTTTGCTATATATTTTACATAGCTTGAATTAAATATAATTTTGAGGCAATAATGTGTCTATTTAATTGCATATTTTTATTAAAATATTTTTAAAAACTTTTGAGGAAGTCTTCTAAATTACACATTTCTATAATCCATTCATTTAGTACTTCTTGTAGACTTACCATGTGCAGGATATGGGGGACCAAGATGTATAAGGAACACACAATATAGCATGTACTGAATTTATATATTCAAAGCATTTGCCAAGAACTTCTTAATATCTTATTTTACAGTAGCTCTGAAATGCAGATATTCCCATTATGTTGATTTTGGCAGCTCCTCTCATCAAGTAGAGTCTATTTCCCATGAATTGACTCTGAACTTCTCTTTTGGTTAATTTTGGTCAACAGAATGCAGTAGAATTGACTGTCATTTCTGAGCTCAGGTTCTAAGAAATCTTCTACTTGCTTTCTCTTGGCATTCTCACTGCCATGTGAGATTTTCTAGCTCAGGCTAGCTTACTGGAGGATGAGAAATTATGTGGAAAGAGCCAGTTGTCCTAAGAGCCACTTGTCCTAACTGAGGTTATCCTACATCATCTTATTGCCAGCCAACTACCAAACACGGGAAGGAACCCAGCCAAGATCAGTAAGGTTGTACCCTTTATACAAGTCTCATTGAAGATGTGTAAGCCCAGCCAAGCCCAGAAGAACAACCTAGCTTCCTCATAGATTTAAGAGAAATAGGATTCTAAGTCAGTAATAAAACTATAATTAATAATACTGTATTGTATATTTGAAAGTTGCTAAGAGTAAATCTTAAAAGTTCTCATTTTCTTAAAAAAAGCATTCAGAAATGCTTGTTTTTTTTTTCTAAAGATTTTATCCATTTATTTGAGAGAAAGAAAGAGAGCATGGGGAGCAGAGAGAGAGAGGGAGAAGCAGACTCCCCACTGAGCAGGGAGCCCAACGCCAGGCTCAATCCCAGGACCCTGAAATCATGACCTGAGCTGAAGGCAGATGCTTAACCGACTGAACCACCCAGGCGTCCCCAGAAATGCTTACTGTTTTAAGCCACTGAATTTTGAAATAATTTGTTACACAGCAATAGTTAAGTGACACACTGATTTCAAAAAAGGGACATAATTTAGGTTAGAGGTGACTACTGAATCACAGCTGTATAACATCAAAGCTCATGTTCTTCCCGTACATTACATGGGATATAAATAATGTAGAAGTGTGTAGACCAAAGTAGTAAAGCTATTCCGAACAGGTAGGAGTAACTTTGATTGACATGATTAAAAAAGCTCTTATAAGGAAGATTTTCTTTGGATTGTGCCCTTAATAG
This sequence comes from Phoca vitulina, assembly GCF_004348235.1. Classification (NCBI taxonomy): domain Eukaryota; kingdom Metazoa; phylum Chordata; class Mammalia; order Carnivora; family Phocidae; genus Phoca; species Phoca vitulina. Next base: position 6,039,805 of record NW_022589724.1, on the reverse strand, counting down.
CTGGAGTTGGAGGAGGAGGCTTGCAGTTGAAAAATGAGCTAAGATACAAAAGCAAGAAGGTGAAAATTATGTTCAAAGAATGGTCAATGAGGCTGTTACCCACAAAGTACAGTTGGCAGAAAAGAGCATTGGGAGATAAGGCCCCAAGAGTGGTTTTTATTCATACTAGTTTTTTTTTTTTCATTCAGATAAAATTTATATGGAAAGAAATTGCTATTAGTTCATAAGCAGAAATAGTAATTGGTTGAGTGTTTTGATTCCTTGATTATAATTTCATCATGTTTTGAATTAAAATATACAAATGTCAAAGCATAATTTATAGTAAAAAATTGGTGTTTCAAGAAGAAAATATACTTACCTTTTGAAATGACTCGATATACCTGAAAGGTCAGAGATGTTGGAGAGGCAACACTGGCTGTGAAATTCACCTTAGCCATTTACTGCCTGGACACGGACAAGATCCTTAACATCTCTGAGACCTAGTTTCCTAACCGGCAGAATGGAGGCAATGAATAACTATTTCATAGGATTGCTGGGGAAATTAGGCATAAGGTATATAGAAATGTCCAGCACATAGTAGGCACTTGATACATAGTAGCTATTTTTATAAAACCAGCATTTAATACATTTTTAAAAATCCTCTTAGAATCAAAGTTTCACTAGTGACCTTAAAGATGGACACAACCATGAATAAATTCAGTGGTGTTCTTAAGTGCAGTGATTCTTCATATTTTACTTACATGATTTCTTAGGTTATATGTCAAATAGAAGTATTTATGCTATTCTGCAATTATGGAACCTGCAGAAACTCATCTTAATCCCTGCTTCCCCCACAAGATGAAATATATCGCATTCCAACACCAGAAAACATTGAATTAGTGATTTTGTGGTAAGAATAAAGTGTAAAATGAATTTCTATCAAACACAGTTGAAGAATGAACCAGCAAATTGGAAAGGGGTAAATTGGGGGGGGATCATTTTCCCCTCAGAGGTTTATCAACTGTCCTTATAAACTTGCCATTGTCTTAAGAGACGTATCAGGGAGCAGCAATCTACAAGGGGACAATGAATCCACACACCAACAGTCACATATGAAACAAAACTAGTGTGACTATTAAAGGAGTAAAATCCAAAGCTGTATCTTTTTCCAATTATTAACAAATATGTGCAAGTGAGTTTGTACTGAAACTAGTGCACTAATTCATACTTCTGAGAGTATAAATCATAGTCATCTTTTGAAAACAAAGTAGCAAAAACTTTGAAAATTGTCAAGTTTTTTGACCTGCTATTGCTATTGCTGACTATTATTTTAAGGAAAAAGTAAAAATCACATGCAAAAGTACTCATTGCTAACTTATTTTTTTAATTGAGTTTTATTATGTTATGTTAATCACCATACATTACATCATTTGTTTTTGATGTAGTGTTCCATGATTCATTGTTTTCGTACAACACCCAGTGCTCCATGCAGTACATGCCCTCCTTAATACCCATCACCGGGCTAACCAATCCCCCCACCCCCCTCCCCTCTAGAACCCTCAGTTTGTTTCTCAGAGTCCATAGTCTCTCATGGTTCATCTCTCCTTCCGATTTCCCCTGCTTCATTTTTCCCTTCTTTCTCCTAATGTCCTCCATGCTATTTCTTATGTTCCACAAATAAATGAAACCATATGATAATTGACTTTCTCTGCTTGACTTATTTCACTTAGCATAATCTCCTCCAGTCCCATCCATGTTGATGTAAAAGTTGGGTATTCATCCTTTCTGATGGCTGAGTAATATTCCATTGTACATATGGACCACATCTTTATCCATTTGTCTGTTGAAGGGCATCTCAGCTCCTTCCACAGTTTGGCTATTGCAGACATTGCTGCTATGAACACTGGGGTGCATATGGCCCTTCTTTTCACTACCTCTGTGTCTTTGGGGTAAATACCCAGTAATGTAATTGCTGGGTCATAAGGTAGCTCTATTTTTAATTTTTTTTTTAATTTTTTTTTATTTTAATTTTATTTTATTTTATTTATTTATTTGAGAGAGAGAGAATGAGAGAGAGCACGTGAGAGGGGGGAGGGTCAGAGGGAGAAGCAGACTCCCTGCCGAGCAGGGAGCCTGATGCGGGACTCGATCCAGGTACTCCAGGATCATGACCTGAGCCGAAGGCAGTCGCTCAACCAACTGAGCCACCCAGGCGCCCTCTATTTTTAATTTTTTGAGGAATCTCCACATTGTTTTCCAAAGTGGCTGTACCAACTTGCATTCCCACCCACAGTGTAAGAGCGTTCCCCTTTCTCCACAACCTCTCCAACATTTGTTGTTTCTTGCCTCGTCAATTTTTGCCATCCTAACTGGTGTAAGGTGGTATCTCAATGTGGTTTTGATTTGAATTTCCCTGATGGCTAATGATGATGAACATTTTTTTATGTGTCTGTTAGCCATTTGTATGTCTTCTTTGGAGAAGTGTCTGTTCATGTCTTCTGCCCATTTTTTGACTTGATTATTTGTTTTTTGGGTGTTGAGTTTGAGAAGTTCTTTATAGATCTTGGATACCAGCCCTTTATCTGTAGTGTCATTTGCAAATATCTTCTCCCATTCTGTGGGTTGCCTCTTTGTTTTGTTGACTGTTTCCTTTGCTGTACTGAAGCTTTTTATCTTGATGAGGTCCGAAAGCTTCCAAACTCATTCTATGAGGCCAACATTACCTTAATCCCCAAACCAGGCAAAGACCCCATCAAAAAGGAGAATTTCAGACCGATATCCCTGATGAATATGGATTCCAAAATCCTCAACAAAATCCTAGCTAATAGGATCCAACAATACATTAAAAGGATCATCCACCATGACCAAATGGGATTTATCCCCAGGATGCAAGGGTGGTTCAACATTTGCAAATCAATCAATGTGATAGAACACACTAATAAGAGGAGAGAGAAGAACCATATGGTCCTCTCAATTGATGCAGAAACAGCATTTGACAAAATACAGCATCCTTTCCTGATAAAAACTTTTCAGAGTATGGGATAGAGGGAACATTCCTCAAGTTCATAAAATCCATCTATGAAAAACCCACAGCGAATATCATCCTCAGTGGGGAAAAGCTGAGAGTCTTTCCCTTAAGTTCAGGAACACGTCAAGGATGCCCGCTCTTGCCACTCTCGTTCAACATAGTACTAGAAGTCCTAGCAACAGCAATCAGACAACAAAAAGAAATAAAAGGTATTTAAATTGGCAAAGAAGAAGTCAAACTCTCTCTTTTCGCAGAGGACATGATACTTTATGTGGAAAATCCAAAAGACTCCATCCCCAAATTGCTAGAACTCATACAGCAATTCAGTAACGTGACAGGATACAAAATCAATGCACAGAAATCAGCTGCCTTCTTATACACTAACAATGCAACTGTAGAAAGAGGAAATTAGAGAAACGATTCCATTTACAATAGCACCAAAAACCATAAGATACCTTGGAATAAACCTAACCAAAGAGGTAAAGGATCTATACTCTAGGAACTAAAGAACACTAATGAAAGAAATTGAAGAAGACACAAAAAGATGGAAAAAATACCATGCTCATCGATCGGAAGAATAAACATTGTTAAAATGTCTATGCTACCCAGAGCAATCTATACCTTCAATGCCATCCCGATCAAAATTCCAATGACATTTTTCAAAGTGCTGGAACAAACAATCCTAAAATTTGTATGTAATCAGAAAAGACCCCAAATCTCCAAGGAAATGTTGAAAAAGAAAACAAAGCTGGAGGCATCACGTTGCCCGATTTCAAGCTATATTACAAAGCAGTGATCACCAAGACAGCACGGTACTGGCACAAAAACAGACATACAGACCAATGGAACAGAATAGAGAACCCAGATATGGACCCTCAACTCTATGGTCAAATAATCTTCGACAAAGCAGGAAAAAATATGCAATGGATAAAAAGACAGTCTCTTCAATAAATGGTGCTGGGAAAATTGGACAGCTATATATAGAAGAATGAAACTCGACCATTCTCTAACACCATTCACAAAGATAAACTCAAAGTGGATGAAAGACCTCAATGTGAGACAGGAATCCATCAAAATCCTAGAGGAGAACATAGGCAGTAATCTCTTTGGCATCGGCCACAGCAACTTCTTTCAAGATACATCTCCAAAGGCTAGTGAAACATTGCTAACTTATTTATAACAGTGAAAACCTGAAAGCAGCTTAATGTCTAAAAACTGAGAAATGGTTCAGTAAATGATAGAATATCAATTTGTAAGCTAGAAACCACCATTAAAAAGTATTATTGTGAAGAACAGCAACATATAAAAATGTTTATAACATAATGTCAAGTGAAAAAACAAAACATTAAAATGTACCTATATTTCCAAACACATAAAATTGTTTTCCTCTGATCGAGAGAATGCAAAATGTGAAAACAAAGGATTTGCTAGTGATGTGGGATTGTAAGAGATTTTTCTTTTTATTTCTTTCTTTCATTATTGGTCTAATGCTTCTAGTGCTACAAATAGAAGACAGAATTAGAAATTAATAATATGGAACTAATTACTCCTATGTCAGATTTTGAAGGCACCTACAGGTTGATTCTTTACAGTTTACCAATATCAGTGTAATTTCCTATTTCCAGAAATGCTTCATGTCCTTTCTTCAACAGATGCAATTAAATGTTCTTGTAGCTATAAATTGACATCAACCTGAAATAAATACTGTAAGAATAATAGGCTGGAATTTATGTAGCCTCCATTGTGTAGAGTTTAGAATGAATGATAAAACAATTACTCACCAGTTCCTCAATATTTCACTACATCTTGGACTGGGAAAAAGGAAAAAATGAATTCTTGAAAATGGTATTTTCAATGTCTGTGGGTTATGTTTTGAAAAAATGAGAACACTTTTTTCAGTAATAATAGCTATATGAATTTTAGCTAATTACATCATTCATATTCCACTTTGAGTTATACAATTCTTTATAAGAAATACAGAGCTCTTTCTTTTTCTAGCCACATCACAGAAAGACCATCATAATATTGAACATTTGAAAGAATCATTTTTGTGTGCTGAATGCTAATTTTTAGGAGATTTCCATCCGAAAGCTAGCACTAACTTCTGAAAGAGATATTACCTGCTTTGAGCTTCAGTGATCTTATTTATAAACTGATAGTAATTTCTCTTTCCTCTGCTTCTCAGGAAAAGTTATAAAAAACTATAAATTAATGAAAAGAACTGTGAATTCACTGGAAAAATATAAAATAATAAAATTGCACTTGCTACCCCTTAGAGAGGTATTAATAAATATTGAAAACGTTGTATTAAAAAAGAAAAAAACATTATCTTTCTATTTTACATATCAATTTCTTGGTCAATCAATAAATATTTATTTGGGGCCTGTAGTCACTGTGCTAGATACATCGAATACAACCATAAAAATGGCAAAGATCTTATTCCACAGGCCAATAGGCAATAACAGTACAATTTGATACATTTTATGGTAGGCTACTATGGCAGTGCTATGGATTGAATGTTTCTGTGCTCTCAAAATTCATATTTTGACTTCCTAATCACCAATGTGATGGGATTTAGAGGTGGGTCCTTTAGGAAGTCATTAGGTTTGCATGAGGTCATAGGAGTAAAGACCCCATGATGGGAGTTGGAACCAAGGTGGAAATTGGTACTGAGAAGGGGGGTTCCATTGTAACAAATACCTAAAAATGTGCAAGTGGCTTTGGAGGTAGATAATGGGCAGAGGCTAGTAGAGTTTTGAGGTAAATGCTATCAAAATCCAATATTGCTGTAAAAAGGATTTGTAAAGGCAACTCTGGTGAGGGCTCAGAATGGAAAGAGGAAAGCTGTAGAGAGAGCTTCCATCTTCTTAAAAAATACATTAATAATCATGTATGGAATGCTGGTAGAAATACAGATGGTAAAGGCCATTCTGAGGAGGTCTCAGACGGAGATAAGGAACATGTTACTGGACAATGGAGAAAAGGCAATTCCTGTTGTAAAGTAGCAAAGAACGTGGTTGAATTGTGTTTTGTGTCCTAGTGTTTTCTGGAAGATAGAACTTGCAAGCAATAAGAATGGATTTTTAGCTGAGATTTCTAAGCAAAATATTGAAGGAGAGGCTTGGTTCCTCCTGACTACTTATGTTAAAATATGACAGGAGAGATGCTCTGCGGGAAGCTTGCTTCTCCCTCTCCCTCTGCCTGCCTCCCTGCCTACTTGTGCTCTGTCTCTGTCTCTCTGTCAAATAAATAAATAAAATCTTTAAAAAAAATATGACAGGAAAGAGATAAATTGAAGATGGAATTAGCAAAATTGATAAATTGAAGATGGAATTAGCAAAAAGAAATCAGAACTTGGAACTTTGTAAAATTCTCAGCCTGTCCATATCACAAAAAATGAGAACACCAAAGGTTTGTCTTTTTTATAAGGAGATTAAGTTTGGGCATGAACCACAGATCTTATCAGCCATCTCAACAGAAGCCAAGAATAGGGATGCGAGGACACTAGAACACACTGCTGGTTTGAACTTAAGAGGACAGAGAAAGTGGGATGAAATGAAGAAAAGTTGCTGGACTTCTTAGACCCTACAGGACTGGACCATAAATAAAGCTGTTTGGCTGTGAACTTATGCTGTCTTTCAAGAAAAGAGAAGAAGGACCCCAAGGATGATCCAGAGATCATCCAGGTGACCACCTCAACAGGCCAGATGGCTTCCAACCAAATTCTTTTTGCCACCAAGTGGGTCTGGAGTGCAGAGCTTCAAACCAAAGAGGATTATTTTTGAGCCTTAAGGTTGAATGGAGTTTGCCTTGCTGGGTTTTGGACCAACTTGAAATCTGTCACTCCTTTCTTTCTCCTCCTTTCTCTCTTTTGGAATAGGAATGTCTATCCTATACCTGCCCCATCATTGATGGTATTTGGAAATATGATTGACTTCTATATATAGACTTTGTATCCTATGACCTTGTTAAGCTCACTCAGTTATTGGACCTGCTTTTGTAGATTCTTTGGAATTTTCTAAATAAACAAACATGTCTTCTATGAATACAATTTTTCTATCCAGTCTACCAGTCTTTTCTTTTACTTCTACTTCTTTTTTTATTGTACTTATTAGTCAGTACTTACAGTTCCAAGTTGATTAGGGGTAATAAGAGAGTACATCCTTGCCTTCTCAAACTTAGAGGAAAAGCATTCAGTCTCTCACCATTAAGTATGATGGTAGCAAGGGGCCCCTGGGTGGCTCAGTCATTAAGCGTCTGCCTTCGGCTCAGGTCATGATCCCGGGGTCCTGGGATCAAGCCCCGCATTGAGCTCCCTGCTCAGCGGGGAGCCTGCTTCTCCCTTTCCCACTCCCCCTGCTGACTGAGCCACCCAGGTGCCCCCCAATTTTTTTATTTCTTATAATCCAGTGATGCTTTATTTTTTTATTTTTTTAAAGATTTTATTTATTTATTTGACAGAGAGAGAGAGACAGCTAGAGAGGGAACACAAGCAGGGGGAGTGGGAGAGGGAGAAGCAGGTTTCCCGCCGGGCAGGGAGCCCGATGCGGGGCTTGATCCCAGAACCCTGGGATCATGACCTGAGCCAAAGGCAGATGCTGAACGACTGAGTCACCCAGGCGCCCCCCAGTGATGCTTTAAAAAGCATATACATACATACACACATACAATACCTATTTGTTTACTCTTTAGAAGGCCCTTCAGAATATCTTGACTCCACATGGTTATAAGTAGAAGTCACCTAATCAGTTGAGTCAGAAGTACACACTCTGCTCTCTGCTACATTTTAATAATAAGAAAACATAATAAAGATGATATGTAAGTTGCTTACAACCACATAACTAGGAAGTGTTATATCCAGACCAAAGTCCATGCTGTTTCCAAAAAACCATACTCCCATCTTCTGTAGGGTACATATAATGAGAAATATGAGGCCTTATAAAATTTTTCATTCTTGTATGTGTTTTTCACATGATCTTATTTGCAGGAAACCAATTATTGACTTTATTAGGAAATCAGAATATTTTATTTTCTGAGCACTCAACCATAGCTTTTATTTTTTAATTATAATTTTTTTATTATGTTATATTAGTCACCATACAGCACATCATTAGTTTTTGATGTAGTGTTCCATGATTCATTGTTTGCATATAACACCCAGTGCTCCATGCAGTACGTGCCCTCCTTAATACCCATCATTGGGCTAACCCATCCCCCACCCCCCTCTAAAACCTTCAGTTTGATTCCCAGAGTCCATAGTCTCTCATGGTTCATCTCCCCCTCTGGTTCCCCCCTTCATTTTCCCCTTCCTTCTCCTAATGTCCTCCATGCTATTCCTTATGTTCCACAAATAAGTGAAACCATATGATAATTGACTTTCTCTGCTTGACTTATTTCACTTAGCATAATCTCCTCCAGTTCCATCCATGTTCATGCAAATGTTGGGTATTCATTCTTTCTGATGGCTGAGTAATATTCCATTGTATATATGGACCACATCTTCTTTATCCATTCGTCTGTTGAAGGGCATCTCAGCTCCTTCCACAGTTTGGCTATTGTGGACATTGCTGCTATGAACATTGGGGTGCATATGGCCCTTCTTTTCACTACATCTGTGTCTTTGGGTTGCTGGGTCATAGGGTAGCTCTGTTTTTAACTTTTTGAGGAATCTCCACACTGTTTTTCAAAGTGGCTGTACCAACTTGCATTCCTACCAACAGTATAAGAGGGTTCCCCTTTCTCCACAACCTCTCCAATATTTGTTTCTTGCCTCGTCAATTTTTGCCATTCTAACTGGTATAAGGTGGTATCTCAACGTGGTTTTGATTTGAATTTCCCTAATGGCTAATGATGTTGAACATTTTTTCATATGTCTGTTAGCAACCATAGCTTTTACTTTTACCTCTGCTTACTCTTTCTTTTATACCAACCATATTTAGATTTGTAAGAGCAAGAGTTTCTACTTCTTTGTCAGGATTCCATGGCTCCTGTATTCTGGTTGTAATCATTTATGTGTTCAGCAATTAGAGAATCTAGATTTGCTTTCATTAAACCAATCCTGAAAGCACAGCTAGTACTTTCCTGTAATTGAAGTACAATAACATTAAATACATTAATTTGAAGGCTAGGATGAAAGATTTTTATCCAGAGTTTCTTCTCTTCATACCCATTTTGTTATTCAAACATTTTGAGCATTAGTGTGCACTATTTTTTTAAGTAATAAAAATCCACACCTAATTGGACATGATTTCTTTGGCAGTTAATAAGAACACATTATACAGTTTAATGAATCTGCAAACTAAATAATGGTTGTAGTGGGTGTGAAAATAGGGATATTTAAATGCATAAGGAAATTTAGCACACATCCCAGTGGCCATGTAAACAGACTTCTGATTCTTTTATAAATTGCAAATACTTTCTTGTGCAGAAACACAGTGAAAAATATAGTCCTGCATCCATACATAGAGCTCATTATCATACCTCAGAATGCTTACTGCATGCCTATTATCCACTTAAAAGCTCCATTTAAACAGCCACTCTGTTTCAGCAGCAGCTAAACAAGTCAAAAACTAACTCTCATTTGTCACTATTTATCCCTGGAGATTAAAGACAGCTGTATTGATGAGGTGTATTTAAGATTATATCTTCAGTTATTTTGATAAAAAGGTTTCAAATATGACCTTGTGTCATATAGAATCAGTATTCAAAAGCTCATTATCAATATAAATTCTGGAATAGACAGACCCAAGAGAAGTGTACATGAAGAAAAATGATTGTAGGTAATGGACATCTGGTAGATTGTATGGATAACTTGCTATAAGAAACATAAGCCTTTTGGTGTAATAGTTATTTACAATGTACATGCAAGGATATCTGACATGATCAATGCTTTACGTGAAAGTAAAATAATTAACAAGATAATATATTACTGAGAAACAGAAATTGGGCTCCAGCTTAGGGCCAAGTAAAGAAACCATATTACAGAGGCTACTGACATTCAGAATGTGTCATACAGACGATGCATTTTGAAACCTGCAGTTTTAAAAGGCTGTGATAGTCTCTTCTCTTCATTTGGCCCCATCTATCCTTTACTTGGACACCACAGACCATTGTTCTACAATCGCTGTGCTGCCCTCACAAGGGCAGATGGTAGCAGTATTCACACACACAAATCAGAATGTGTTAGGTTAAGCTTCTAAAATGAATATGAAAGAGTGACTAGTCGTATGGAGATCAAATAATTTGTATGACCTTTGGATGAATTACATGAGATGAACTGTGTGGTATCTATTCAGGTGAGCTTAGATCCAACCCCTTTGTGTGCACCTGTGCTTTCCCATGTTTAAACATAAAACATGTATTGCTATCTTGATCCATTCCTCTACGTCTTTATATATACATGATTACTGGGAATTCAATACACATGTTTTTCAGCAGTGTAAAAAACTTTTTCAGAATGAATGTTCAAAAAACCTTCCTAAAAATAAAGAGATGCATGTCACTGAACCATTGTATTTAAGTGTTTCTTTCTATTTCTTTTTATTTACTTATTATTTAAATCTGGAAGAAAGCTACCATCTTGCTGTTTCTTGATTTCAGGATGCAGCAGATGTTGGTTGTTTATAAACCATGATCCTTAGCCACACACATTTTTCTCCTTTAAAGAAGCCTGATTTTATTTAGTAGGTCACATGCTAGGTTCATAAAATTAAGCATGAGTCGTCGAAGCTAAACATTTCCCTATGTTAGGGACTGGAGGATTGAACATGTGATCTGGTTCTGGCCAATAAAGGGCTTGGAAGGGTAGGGCTCCTACAAGGGAATTTGCTCTCTGATAAAAGGAGAGAAGGCAAGATGTCTGTTTCCTACCTTAAAGGGGTTTTGTGGGGATCTGATGCTAGAAGCCATGCTGAAGCAACGATATTATCATGTTTCTTCTGTGCTAGTGTAGTGGATGGATTGGAGGAAAGAGGATGCATTAATGAGTTAAAAGGTTATTATAGGAGTCTGAACCAAAGAAATGGCAGCGGTGATAGAGTAGATGGAATAGGTTCCAGAGATACCAGAGAAGTAAAATGGACAGGAATTGGTGATGGATTGGATATGAGTGAGAGAACAGGAGCTGTTGAAGAGGACATGAGGTTTCTGGGTTGGGAACCAAGGAGTGGTAGTTCTCTTAACCAGGAAGATAAAAGATAAGATTTAATAGGCCTTTAAAAGTCAAGGTAGTGTTACCCAGAAAACTGTGAAGTAGGGATCTCAGCTCAGATTAGATTATAAGGACTAGAGCTAAAGCTATAAATTTAGAATCGTTGATGTATAAATATCAGTAAAAGTCATGGATATAAATGAGGTTAAAAGAAATGGGAAGCTTCTTTAAATTATTTTTCATTAAAATTCCTTCCTGCTTGTTTTTTTCTATCTTTGTGTATTGAAAAACTTAATCCATTTCTCATATACCCAACTGCTACTGAATATTTTTTTACTTATAAACCTTATAGGCACCTCAAAAACAGAATATCTAAAATCAAGCTTGTACCTTTACCAAAACTAAACTCTCTTTTCTTTTTATCTTCAAGAAAAATAACAGAATCCTCCCAATCATTTGTGAGTCACTTAGAATTCTGCTTTTTATTTAGTTATTCCGTAATCTGTTCTACTTCCTTAGTATATCTTCGGCTTATTACTTTTTCTCCATTTCATTGACTGTTTTAGCTAATAAACATAGCATTTATTGACTGGATTATGGAGACAGTCTCCAAATCAACTTACTTCCAGTTTTGGTCCTTCCAGTTTGTCCTCCATCCCAATTTTTGTTGGACTGGAAAGCTTAAAGTACAAAGCTAATTGTGAAATCTCTGTTTGAAATCTCTCAGTAGTCATTACTGTCATTCAGGATAAAATTTAAATTTCTTAGCTTGATATACCAGACACTTCACTGTCTTCCACCTCACTGCACACTCACATTTCCTCCATTTATATATATATATATATATATATATATATATATATATATATATAAAACATTGGTTTTCTAGTGCTGCCTTGAAGAATTACTACATATTTAGTGGCTTAAAATAACACAAATTTATTGTCTTACAATTTCTGAAGTTCAGAAGGTCAAAATGCGTCAATAGGGCACATTTCTTCTGGAAGCTCAAGGGGAATCCATTTCTTTGACTTTTCTAACTTCTAGAGGCCAGGTTTATGGCCCATTCCTCCATCTTCAAAGCCAGCAGTGTGCTTTCCTCAAATCTTGATTCTCTCTGCTTCTGGTCATCTTCTCTGACCTTCCCCTTCCTTCCTCCTTCTTTACATTTTAACCACCTTGTGATTAGATTGGACCCACCCAACTAACCTAGGGTAATCCCCTCACCTGAAGACACTTAACCTAATCATATCTGCAAAGTCCCTTTTGCCATGTAAGGTATCATATTCTGGGGATTAAGATATGGAAATGACAGCCAACAGGTACATGAAAAGATGCTTATCACCACTTATCATCAGGAAATGCAAATCAAAACTACAATGAAATATCACCTCACACCTGTCAGAATGGCTAAAATAAAAAACTCAAGAAACAGCAAGTGTTGGTGAGGATGTGGAGAAAGTGGAACCCTCATGCACTGCTGGTGGGAATGCAAACTGGGCAGCCACTGCAGAAAACAGTATGGAGGTTCCTCAGAAAGTTAAAAAGAGAACTACCTTATGATCCAGCAATTGCACTACCAGGTGTTTATCTAAAGAATACAAAAACACTAATTCAAAGGGATACATGCGCCCCTATGTTTATAGCAGCATTATTTACAATAGCCAAGATATGGAAGCAGCCCAAGTGCCCATCAATGAATGAATGGATAAAGAAGATGTGGTATATATACACAATGGAATATTACTCAGCCATAAAAAATAATGAAATCTTGCCATTTGCAATAACATGGACAGAGCTAGAGAATATAATGCTAAGTGAAATAAGTCAGTCAGAGAAAGACAAATACCATATGATTTCACGCATATGTGGAATTTAAGAAACCAAACAAACAAGCAAAGGGAAAAAAATGAAAGAGAGGGAAAGAGACAAAGCAAGAAACAGACTCTTAATTATAGGGAACAAACTGATGATGGGGGGGGATGTGTGAAATAGGTGATGGGGATTAAGGAGAGCACTTGTGATGAGCACGGGGTGATGTATGGAAGTTTTGAATGATATATTATACACCTGAAATTAATATAACACTGTATGTTAAGTAACTGGAATTAAAAGAAAAACTGAGAATAAATAAATGAATGAATAAATAAATAAATAGGGATGACAGTATTCTGCCTACCACAAATAAACCTTACAGTAGCTTTGGAAACCATATTGTTGCCTTTTCCTGGAATCCCATTCCCCTCATTCCTGTTTCACTTAACTTCAGGTGTTTCTAAGAAAGAATGCTCAACTTCAGGTTTCAATTCCCTTTCCTCGGGGAAAATCACCCACAGGCAACAAGGAGAATAAGGCACAGAAACATATACTCTAAACATATATTCTAGATAATGTCTGTAGCTCTAAGCTAAAGCATATGACCATGGAAATGGATGTGGAATAGCACCTCACTTAACAGAATGAAAAATTTCAAATTTAAGAGCTTGCAGAGAGAGCTGTTTGTGAAATCTCTGTTTAAAATCTCTCAGTGGTCATTACTGTCAGACTATGAGAACAGAGAGAGATACTATGAGGACAAGTTGATTATTTCTCCATAGCACTCTGGAAAGGCCTAAAGAATTAGAAGCAACACTTACCACAAAAAGTCAGGAGGGATAAAGGGGATGGGGTAAATGAAAATGAGAGACTGGTTTGAAAATGTAGACAAAGAGCTGTTCTGCTTCCTCCACACGCTGCAGGAGACAAGAAAATCCTGTTACTGAAAAAAACAGAACCTAGGGAGTCTCCAGGTTAGTGTAGGGGTCTAACAACAGAGAAGAGTTCAAGCCAAGCATAAAAAACTAAATTGCCTTGCTCAGTTGTTTAGCAGATGCTAGAGCTAATCTGGGCACAGACAGAATTGATCAGCCCTGTGTAAGCCTGGCCCATTCACTCCTCTAATTTCACCAGTGTCCCAGTCAGTAATTGTCCTCAGTATGTCTGTTTCCCACCTTTGCTTTGTAAATTTCCTTTTAGAATAAAAAAATTGTGAGAAAAGAAAAATTGGTGTGAATAACTATTCATAGAAAAACTCATTCACTGAATCTCTATACCAAAGGGTAGTGTTATATACAGTCATATCTTAGAGTTAAACACAAAAACTAAAAGCATCACACTGATTACTAGGAAAAACACTAAAGACATGTTTTTCAAATTCTTTTTTCAAACAATTTCATGTGAAGTAGATAAATAGGGAGGATTTCTGGCTGCAGTACGAGGCAGAACCATAATTGGAGGGACGAACACAGCCACGCAATATTCATAAGGGATGCCTTTTAGTACTTGTAATTTTTAAGATAAAAAGACGTTAGAGTTTGCAGTATGAAATAGACAACGGAAACGTCAGTGGTCAGACAAGAAGGCACTTGCAGAAGATCAACAAAGGGTGGTAACTTTTTACGTGTTTGCTCCTTCACCAACTAAAGGCACAGGGTTCCATCGAAGGACAGCTTTCCATGGCTCTGGGTCCCCCTGCTGTGCTGTAGTCCACAAGGGGGCTCTGTAGCATCCGGCTTAAATAAAATTCACTCGCGGCTTTTTCCTTCTTTTCAAACTAACTCTATAAAACCTGGAATTGCTTGATGTTGAGATTTACCATTGGGCTTTTGACATTTTTATCTGAGGATGTTGCTTCATCGCTGGTGAATCCACTGTAGGTAAACCTCATTAATTGGGTGGAAACATAGTGACAAATCTAAATTATTGAATATTTAAAAAAAAAACACTTGTTTTACTTTTAAGGAAACTAGATGATAGAATATGAAAATGTAGTTTAAGAGCATGCTTTAGGGAAATAGTTTCAATGAAATAAATAAAAACAATTGCTTTAGGGAAATAGTTTCAATGAATAAGTAAAAACAATTGTAATTAGCCTATTATCCCAGGTATTTACATGTAAATGATGCTACTAAAGTACTTGAGATTACCTGAAAGTAATTTCTTCTTTGAATTAGTTATAAACTTTAAGCATTCTGTTCTCAATGGTTTTCCTCTATTAATTTGCTTAATAAACCATTTCTTCATCATTAGCACAAAGGTAAACGGCAACTTCATTAAGAAAATTTCCGAATTATGGTGATCTTTGTAAGTGAATTTCATTTTGCCAGGGTGAACCAGGTATGAACTTGATGCCAGAAATTGACATGGGCTATCACTGAACCTATAGTATGTCTGTCCGATCATCCAAGAACTAGCATATGTATCACTTCTAGCTGGAAGCTAATCTTGCTTATAAGACTGCACATGACACACAAAGGACAGTGTCCACTTCTAAAGCTTTTGTATCTCATAGTTCCACCTAGCGTCGGAGGAGAATCCTGTGACATATTAGGGTGGAAGAGTGAGTTTCAGGGAAAGCCAGACTCCTGAGTTTAGTAGTGATATTAAGGGCACCACTGAGCGGATGGGAGCTGCCAACTAGAATCAACTCCTGTAACAGATGCTCTCAGTTTAAAAAAGTAAACGCAAAACTATGAGAGACATAACTTTTCAGCACAGAAGCCTAGAGGCCCTTGAGGATAGATGATGCCAGAAAAATGTGAGATTATTGTGCCTACCAGACTATATTAATACTATAAATACAGATAATTTCCTGAGGAACAAGATCCTCGAAAATGTACCAAATGTATGATGCTGAATATCAAGTTAAACAGCAAAGACACAGAGTAGTGAGCCAGCCTTCATTCCCGCCCTTCTCCCTTCCTCGAGGTGGTGAAACATGACTGGGATGTCTTATGGGTACCTTGGATTTAAGTGGGTCCCACACTAAACACATTAAATGGTTTCTGATGCTTCCTTCTCTTTTCAGAATCTCCATCATCATTAAAGTTAGAGACAGCCACCCAGTAGCTCAAGACCTGAATGATCAGGTTCATTCTTTCATTCAACAAATATTTACTTTATTTTTTTTTAAGATTTTATTTATTTGACAGAGAGACACAGCGAGAGAGGGAACACAAGGAGGGGGAGTGGGAGAGGGAGAAGCAGGCTTCCCGCTGAGCAGGGAGCCCGATGCGGGGCTTGATTCCAGGACCCCGGGATCATGACCTGAGCCGAAGGCAGACGCTTAACGACTGAACCACCCAGGTGCCCCAACAAATATTTATGAAACAACTCTGAAGTACTGGGCACTGTCCTAAGCCCTTAGGATATATTAGTGAACAAAACAGACAAACATTCCTGCCTGCTTGGAATTTATATGCCAGTGAAGGTGAGTATGGACAGTAAACAATAAATATAACAAATGAATAATTTCTATGGTGTGTTAATGATGGCTGTGGAAAACAAGTAGATCAAATAAGGGGAGTGGCGGTCAGGATTGTGGTAAGGAATGGCGGGAAGGATGGGAGGCAATTTTAAACTGGGTGGTCGGGGTTGACTGAAATTGACCCAGACTCAACTGTACTTCCTGCTTCTCTTCCTCACCTTATGTAGCGGAGTGAAATTCTACCCATCCTTCAATGCCCTGTTCAGAAGTCATCTCCTCTGTGATGTCTCCCTGATTCCCTCAGTATTCCTTAAACATGCTCCCCGTTACATCCCTACACGTGGCTGTATTGCCTCAGCACAGCAGGCAGGTCCTGGGCTTGTGCATATATGCCGTCTGACAGTTTCCTGCCTCGAGTGCTTGCATCTCTGACTCTGCCTTAGGGCATCTCCAGTGCCGGTGCTTAGAGTGCAAAGAAGCCCAGAAGTGCTGGGGATTTAACAGCCCTCAGGGATAATTCTCAAACAAGGAGAGAAGAGAGTGGGTAGGTGACTGCTCCAGCTTCCCTATCTGCTGGTAGAGTAATTTTGAAGTGTGTTCCACACAATTCCTCAGAGGCTCCCAGTGGGATTAAGCATCAGTTGCTCATAGTATCTGTTTATCATTGCACCATTTACAGATGCTTTGCCCTTTCCTGTCTCCCTCTTTGACTTCTGCACTCACCTTATAAATAACCTACCCAACCCAAATCCTTCAGGGCATCTAAATTCAGACACCTTAGCATTTCAATTGTGAAGTCCTATGGTCTTATTGGATTTTTCTTTATATTACATTATTTATGAACATTTGCCTCTTTTACTAACTTGTGAGTTCCTCAATTTATATCTGAAAAATTCTATATTGCTAAACAGAGCTTTTGACCTTTAATCCAAAATATTAAGTTGCCTATATATTTGGTAAAGTTGACCTGGGTTTAGTTACCCAATTACCTGGATTCAAATCCTGGCTCTATCATTTAACAACTGTATTTGTGGGCACTCTTCTGTGCCTCAAATTTCTCATTAGTAGACTCGTGGGGTTGGGGATTATTCTGAGGATAAAATAAGAAAATGTGCACAAAGGTCCTCACATAGGGCCTGGCACATATTGGGCACTCATTCACTGTAAGTCACTTCCTGCCCCCTGCCTTTCTCTTTCTTGCTAAATTCAATATTTTAAAATAAAGGAACTGGTATCTTCTAAGGCTGATTTTTGGCCTAAGCATATGTAATGCTAAACATAATGCATTAATTGTAAATAAATATAAATAAATAATACACACACACACACATACATACATACATAAAGGAACTGAAACAGATATAGTAGAATTTCAAATCTCTAAAATATTAATGTGCTAAATCAGAGGCATTTCATCTGAGTAAGATATAGAACCATAAACTGATACGTTTCTGTATTTTTCATCTGTCCCTTTTAATTCAATAAAGAAGTTGGCATCATGTATGGCAAGGCTCCATTTATCTCTTTAAAGTATCTGACATATATTGTGGAAATATACTGCCAATAAAATAATCACTTTGGCCAACTGGTTACCTAGGGCAGGTGTATACAAAAGAAGTACTACATTATTTGTAGCAAGGGTTTGCCAATCAAAAAACGTGTTAATCATTAGATACTCATTTTTTCCCTATTCTATATTTTGAGATAGTTATTTGAGGACAGAGACCCAACTATTCTAAGAGTGGTGCCTTGTAAATTATAAGAAAATAGTACTTAACTCACTAATAACTACAGATAGTGAAATATTTTCAGAATTTCAATTTAAGAAATATTTCATGCATATGCAAAATCCTGTGTCAGGTGCTTTATGAAAGCTTACAGAGAAGAGTAAGTGTAGGGGGAAGATTTAGAATGGTATGTAGTACTATAGGATGGGGTCAAATTTGGGTGATGAAAGACATATGAAATCATTGCAATATAGGTTCAAAAGAGAGAAGGATAAGACTATTTCAGCATTCAGGAAAACTTCATGAGGAGATAATATCTGGGATGAATGGGTCCTAAGGATTTTAGCACGCAGAAATGGAACAGAGAGTATTTCTGAAATGCGGGGCAGCCTATACAAAGATGTGGTCATGGGAAATAAAAAATATTTTCAAAAAGAGATTTTAGTCTTTCCATTTGGTTCAAAAGTGAAGTGTATTGAAATAGGTTGTAGTAAGCAGGGGTGGGAGAGGAGAGAGAGGCCAAAAGGTGAAGGGTCATGAAAATGGGAGAGAGAGAGAGAGAGATTTGCATCAAATGGGAATGCAATTAACTGAAAATTCTGGCTTAATTCATTTAAACAATAAAGAAAATTTATTATCTCACACAAGCAGAAGAGTACCCTGCTTCTGGACGTAATGGTACCTCAGGTTTGGTTGATTCAGTATCTCAATGACATAATAATCAAAGAACCAAGTTCTTTTCATCTTTCTGCCAAAGCTAGGACATCAGCTTTGTCCCCTGCCGGTCACCTCATGATTATAAGTTGCCCACCGTGGTTCCAGGCACCAAATGCAGACAAGACATCAGCCAGCAGAAGGATAAGAACTGTCTTTACATGTGTATAGAAACATCTTTCAGAAATCGCTTGCCCCGAAGCAGCTACTTCTCACATTTCACAGGCTAAAATTAGATCACATGTTCCTTCCTAAAGCAATTACTGACAAAAGGAATGGGATGTTCACGTCGGCTAAGATGATTCAATTTATATCACTGAATTATTTCGATGGGGTGGATGCCAGAAAAAAAAAAAGTTTTTCTTCCAGAAGAAGAAGAAAGGGGCGCCTGGGTGGCTCAGTCGGTTAAGCGTCATCTGCCTTCGGCACAGGTCATGATCCCAGGGTCCTGGGATCGAGCCCCGCATGGGGCTCCCTGCTCTGCGGGAAGCCTGCTTCTCCATCTCCCACTCCTCCTGCTTGTGTTCCCTCTCTTGCTGTGTCTCTCTCTATCAAATAAATAAATAAAAAAAAATCTTAAAAAAAAAGTAATTATCTGAGTAAAGAATAGAAAAATCAGCTTCTTGGAGAAACAGAGTAACATTGCATGGCATAAGTGAATATCTATTAAAGGCTGGTGATCACGGTGTTCATGAATTTAAAGTGACACTAATTACATCAATTTCTGCAGTTGTGTGATTTTCTCAATAATTCTATTATGCTGTGATTAGAAACTGAAATTATGTCATGTATGTACCTATCATAAAAAATGAAATTTATAATGTTTAAATGGGTAAAAGTTATTAGTTTCCCTTCAACCAGCACTTATTAAGTACCTGCTACATGTCAGGCACTCAAGATTGAAGGACAGAAGTCACGGTACCTGCTGTGAGAAATCACAATATGGTAGTGCCGCAGGCATTTACACAGTAACTATGATCCACTCATGTCAGCGTGTAAGAACATACTGGTCTAGGATGTGTAAATCCAGGTTTATATTGAGTATGTGAGGTCTGCCAGCTTAAAGCATTCATAACAACCCTATGACAAAAAAACAAAAATCAGTATTATCTGATATTTCATCAATCATAGGATTGTACGAGCTAGCATTTCTGATGTTCTATTCCCTTCCATACACATAAATATTGGACATACTCATCTAAAATAATTGTCAAAACTGTCTGATAGCCTATATCCTATATCCTGATATTCTATATCCTATAACATGAGCCAGAATCTCTGAAGGTAAATTACACGTGTCCTGAAAATTTAAATACTAATTCTATGTTATATGTACACAGTCTGCCTTAATAATAAGTGCTAGATAAGTGCTAAGCACTGACACACATTATCTCAGTCTAGCAGCATATATACAACAAAAAAACGTAGATGTCATTACTAACATTTTTTCAGATGAGGAAACTGAGTCTAAGAGAAGTAGTAAACTAGGCTTTAAATCTAATCTGTCTGATGAATGGATAAAGAAGATGTGGTATATATATAGATATATAGATACACACACACACACACACACACACACACACACACACACACAATGGAATATTATGCAGCCATCAAAAGGAATGAAATCTTGCCATTTGCAACAACGTGGATGGAACTGGAGGGTATTATGCTGAGCGAAATAAGTCAATCAGAGAAAGACAGGTATCATATGACCTCACTGATATGAGGAACTCTTAATCTCAGGAAACAAACTGAGGGTTGCTGGAGTGGTGGGGGGGGAGGGATGGGGTGGCTGGGTGATAGACATTGGGGAAGGTATGTGCTATGGTGAGCGCTGTGAACTGTGTAAGACTGATGAATCACAGACCTGTACCTCTGAAACAAATAATACATTATATGTTAAAAAAAAAAAAAAAAGAAGATAGTAGGAAGGGAAAAATGAAGGAGGGAAAATTGGAGGGGGAGACGAACCATGAGAGACTATGACTCTGAGAAACAAACTGAGGGTTCTAGAGGGGAGGGGGGTGGGGGGATGGGTTAGCCTGGTGATGGGTATTAAAGAGGGCACGTACTGAATGGAGCACTGGGTGTTATACGCAAACAATGAATCATGGAACACTATATCAAAAACTAATGATGTAATGTATGGTGATTAACATAACATAATAAAAAAAATAAATAAATCTAATCTGTCCACCTCAGTCTGTACTTTTAACCCCTCTTTAGTTTGATTTTTGATAAATATTTTTAGGAATTGTTTTAAATGTTTAAATGTTCTTTACTTAGATCCTTCCCCCACCAAGATCTCCCCCCACCATTGTCAACCAAGGCAGAACATTCTTTTTTTCTTTTCTTTTTAAAGATTTTTATTTATTTGACACAGAGAGACACAGCGAGAGAGAGAACACAAGCAGGGGGAGTGGGTAGAGGGAGAAACAGGCTTCCCGCCGAGCAGGGAGCCCGATGCAGGGCTCCATCCCAGGACCCTGGGATCATAACCGGAGCCAAAGGCAGACGCCCAACGACTGAGCCACCCAGGCGCCCCTCCTTTTTTCTTTTTTAAGATTTTATTTTTAAGTAATCTCTACACCCAGCATGGGGCTTGACCTCACAACCCCGAGATCAATAGTCTCATGCTGTACTCACTGAGCCAGCCAAGCACCCCCAAGGAAGAACATTCTTGTACATCTGAGCATGTTTAGTCTTTGGACATTTCTAATAAGAAAAATAATTTTTTTTTGCTGTTTATCTCTGAATAAATTTCGCCTGTACTCTTCATCCTCATCAAAATGAGTTTATAGTGGATCCTCCTTTAGAATTTCTGAGGGCAGACATCATGTGTTAATCTTTCATTTATCTCTATCTCCTAGTTCAGTTCCTGGCACACAGTTTGGGCTCAGAAATATCTGTTTATCTGAAGTTAGGATGGGATATGATACCACGGTGGGAGTTTGAGTGGTCATGGCTCTCGGCTTAGACAGAGAGCATGATGACATCTGGAAGCTCTGACCAAAAGCCCCAGCAATGCCTGGTGATTGGTGGAGAGGGATGCTGCGGACACAGACATTGCCTCCAGGGTATTCTAATGACAGTGCATGTTAGAAAAATGGTGAATTCAATGTATATGGGGTTTTCTTTGACTAACATTCAGGGTGAGGTCTTTCTGAGGAGCAGGGACCAAGAAAAGTAAGGCAGAGACTTTTCTGTGCTTGTATAGCCTGGTGGTTCCACCACTATTATGGCTCTTATCTCATGGTCGTTCAAGAAGGAGAAAGAGACAGACACAGACAGAGACAGAGAAGGAGACTGAGGTTCACAGCCTGAATCCTCCTGCTATTGCCTAGGTTGATAGCCTTTAGGAAGTAAGCTCTGCAAATTTCACATTCCTTACAGTGCGTTTTCCTTCCAAGGTTAATATGAGATTTAAATGACAAAATATTTATGTACCTTGTGAAAAAACCTGGACCTCTGCCCATTATGTAGAAATGTTGGGTAATTGATGGCTGTTGACACTGTGACATTTTTAGACTGACCTCTTTGATGTCAGGAGTTATGCCATGTCTATCTTTATGGCCCTGATGACAAAGCCAAGTCCAACTTAGAGAAGTGAATCAAGAAAGAATTAATAAAAGTAATAGCATTTTTCGGGGTGTCTGGGTGGCGCAGTTGGTTAAGCATCTGACTCGGTTTTAGTTCAGGTCCTGATCTCAGGGTCATGAGATGGGCTCCCTCATTGGGCTTCACGCTCAGCGGGGAGTCTGCTTAGGACTCTCTCTGCCCCTCTCTCTTTCCCTCTCTCAAATAAAATAAATATTTTTTAAAAAGTAATAGCATTTTTCTCTCTTTTGTCTTTCTTTCTTTTTTTTTTTTAAGATTTTATTTATTTATTTGACAGAGAGAGACACAGCGAGAGAGGGAACACAAGCAGGGGGAGTGGGAGAGGGAGAAGCAGGCTTCCTGCGGAGCAGGGAGCCTGATGCGGGTCTCAATCCCAGGACCCTGGGATCATGACCGGAGCCAAAGGCAGAAGCTTAACTGACTGAGCCACCCAGTCGCCCCTCTCTTTTGTCTTTCATCTCCCAAAGGCCACTGACCTTTAGGAAGCTGAGGTTACTCATCATTGGATTTTTCTAATCACCTACGGAAATCATTGAGACAAACTCGGCAAGAAGTACGGTGAAACAATGACAAGACACCCATTTGTATTTTTAATTATTAATCACATACTTTATTTGAATTGACTCTTTTATTTACCACTTGTCTAAGTGATAGTAAACATAATCACTCTCATTATGAACTAATTTGGAAGGCAATTTTCCAATTAATAAATATATACCAATGTAAATTGTGTTTTTCTGATAAAATAATTATAATAGCTGCCAACAACTTTGGAAAGAAAACAAAGGCATTTGTCAGTGGCAACACCTGATGGAAAATTTGATGGGCTAAACTAGAAAAATTGACAGGCACAATTCCCCCCACAAGAACAATTTGTTACTGATGATGAAACTGAGAAATAACCAGAATGAAAGTTGTGAGATTCATAGTGAAAGCCCTCAGGGTAAAATTAATTTCCTTATAACACAGTTTAAAGGCACACAAAAAGGAAATTGCTTGTGCCAGATGGGATAGCAAAGGCATTGTGAATAAAAATGAGCATCTCTTTTCTGCTTACAAATATTTAAATTAAGATGATACCAGCATGTCTAGTTAATGGAGTAACAGTATTAATTGCACAACTTCTAAAGATTTTCTTGTTTTTTTTAAATGGACTTTGTCAACACATTGAAGTACTTTTAGCAATATATTAAACCTGGCACTTAACAGAGCACATGCTCTTCTCTTTGAATTATCGTTGCAGGCAGAAAAGGAGGAATACGATGGAAAATGTGCTGGATTTAGGGTCTGAGAACCCATTGCAGCTCTCAGGCAGGCTCTGCCACCCAGTGGAGGGAGGTGAGGCAAGTTGCAGAGCTCCACGGGACAGTTTCTTCATTAGTAAAATGAGGACAGGAATACCTTCCCTTCCATCAACTAAGTTCCACGAGGATTAAATGAGACAGATAATGAAGGCAAATATTTCTGGAAACCCATAAAGCATATGTGTGCAAACTTTGATTTTGTGGCTTATTTTTTCTGGAAATGGTCTGGAAATGATCTCCAGTGTTGTCCTGCATCTGATCTCAACTGTTGGTTCACAGCTGCTAGCTTTCTTCTTGTTATAATCTCATGCATTTTTATACAAACCATTTTAAATCTAATCATTGAGGATTTATCTGACGGTGATCTCTCTCTGCTCTAAAGCACCTGTAATAGTTAGTTAGTATTTCTCATATGCCACCATTTATCTTTATATTCATATGTCCTCTCCATTTAGTTGTAACATAAACTCTTGAATATTAACACTACTACTACTAATAGCTTACACTTATTGTTTACTATATGCCAGGCACTGTGCTAAGCATTTTAAATAGATGACTACATTTAACAAGAAGCAGAAAATGCATCTTATTTTTCAGCAGGGTCACATCATACATCTGTGAATATAATGTGAATTAACATTTCACACTCATCAGCTTCCACTCTCCAAAAAATTAGAGATTAAAAAGCTATAGGAATATAAATTTAGAGAAACGTTTTCCTTCCATTTCATTCAGCGGGCCTATGCCCCAGAGTGAGAGTGAGATGGGAGAGGTGAATATGTTCCTTCCTCAGCCCACGTCACTTCTCATACAGCTCTCACAGTGTGAGCATCTAGCTGTAGAAAGTAGGATTATAATGTCTAAAGACATTGGTAAAATATGAACTATGAATGTAGTCTATATATTGTAGCTGATACTAACCTAAGGAAAGTTTCAATGCCAGGGCAAAAACTGGTCATATTAGACCTCCTAAGAAAGGATGTGTCAGTCTCCAGTGTGCAACTTTCCAAGAAATTTTTAAAGTTAATTTGACTCTATGCAGTTTTTGCCATACATGTTGGTTATCGATGAAGTGAGAAGTAAGGGCATCAGCTAAAAGTGGGAAGAGGAAAGCGCTTTGAAATTTTGAGCATAGAGGAGGGAAAAATGTGAAATGGGGAGTACATAAATTAGGGATATGTTGTAGGGTTGTCCAGCAATGGTAAAAATCTGCTATGCATTTGTGATTTTGACTTTAAAGTGTGACAGATGAATCTATGGCCATACCACCTTGAATGCGCCAAATCTTGTCTGATCTTGGAAGCTAAGCAGGATCTCGCCTGGTTAGTACTTGGATGGGAGACTATTTGGGAATACCGGGTGCTTAGGCTTTAACAAATAGTGTGACAAATGAGCATGATTATGCTTTTTCTCCCAATATATTTAGCTGCTCAAGTACAGAGGAAGAAGTAGGTGGAAGGTTGTGATTAATAGGAGAAGGGGTTTTACCATGTAAATTCTTCAGAGGGAGAGGGGGAGAAAGGAAATGTGGGTATACGCAAGAGGGTTATTTTAATTCTAGGCATGGAGTCTGAGCTGAACAAAAAGCAAGAACATGGATTGGGGGAATGAATATGAAAAAATTGGGAGGGTCAATGTATTGAAAGCCCTGGATTAGCCATAAATGTGTTATGCTCAGTAGTTCTTTTTTCTTTTCCTGTAAATGGTGCCATCTTCTTCCCAATCTCTGAAAAAAGAATCCTACGACTAATACTCTATTTCCACATCTTACTCAACCTCCTCCACCTTATGGTATTCACTCAATTACCAAAAATTTTCACTTCTATATTCTGATGTTTCATATCTAGATTATCTAGAATACTCACAGCTTATCTCTTTGCCTTGTGTAAGCCATTGCTGCCCTGTCCCTTTCCACCATGGAAAATTATGCCATGGTTTCCAACAGATTTTGGGATTAAGAGAACATCAGGGCCTTCATGATCTGGCCTTTGCCTACCGCTTCCTCACTGTCAGCTCACTCCCCATCCCAGCTGCCCTGCCACACACCCTTTAGTTGTTTCAGCCATCCTTGCAGTTTCCACAATCAGTCCATAATCTTTTCTGTTTCTCTTTGGCCTTTTCCATGAAATGACATCTAACATCTTCAGTCTCCAATAAATGTCTTTGAGGATGAATTCCCTGCACAATACTTTTGGAACTTAATTATTTGTTAATCATCTTTGATTTCAAAAGGTGACATATGATTTTCTAGTCTCTTAAGATTGATTATAAGGGTCCTGAGGTAAGGATTGTATATTATATTTAATTTTCCATTCCCTATAGCACCTAATGTGGTTTTAAATACATAGGAGACACTAAAAAGTGCCTGTTGAAAAGAATACATAAATAATTGAATGCATGAATAAATGAAAAATCTTCCTTTGAAGCAAACCTACACTTTTATGATTTGTTAGTGATTATTTCCCTCTAATGACTGAGTTTAAAAATCTGAATTATGGCTCAGCAGAAGAGCATTTTATATATCTTGTGAAAACCCTAAGATTAACAAGTCAGGAAATGACAGATGTTGGTGAGGCTGTAGAGAAAGGGGAACCCTCCTACACTGTTGGTGGGAATGCAAGCTGGTGCAGCCACTCTGGAAAACAGGATGGAGGTTCCTCAAAATAGAGCTACCCTATGACCCAGGAATTGCACTACAGGGTATTTACCCAAAAGATCCAAAAGTAGTGATCTGAAGGGGCACCTGCATGCCAATGTTCATAGCAGCAATGTCCACAATAGCCAAACTATGGAAAGAGCCCAGATGTCCATCAACGGAAGAATGGATAAAGAAGATGTGGCGCACACACACACACACACACACACACACACACACACACTGGAATATTACACAGCCATCAAAAATGAAATCTTGCCATTTGCAACGACATGGATGGACTAGAGGGTATGATGCTAAGCGAAATAAGTCAATCAGAGAAAGACAATTATCATATGATCTCACTGATATGAGGAATTTAAGAAACAAGACAGAGGATCATGGCGGAAGGGAGGAAAAATGAAACAAGACAAAATCAGAGAGGAGACAAACCATAAGAGACTCTTAATCATGGGAAACAAACTGAGGGTTTATGGAGGGGAGGGGGTGGGGGGGATGGGGTAACTGGGTGACAGGCATTAAGGAAGGCATGTGATTTAGTGAGCACTGGGTGTTATATAAGACTGATGAATCACTGAACTCTACCTCTGAAACTAGTAATACATGATATGTTAATTAATTGAATTTAAATTTAAAAAAAGTTAAAAAAAAAATATCTTGTGAGAGTGCATGATTTTTCACCAAAAATAGCCCTGAGATAAAGTCTTTTTAAAACACTTGAAAAGCTAGAGATTTAGAAGTTCAGATTCACTTCAATAGTTTGGTGTTTTTTGGATATTATTTCCCTTAATGTTGGGGAGTATGACTTTGTTAATTCATTCATAAAATATTACTGAATACTATTAATAAACTAGACATGAGGGAAGTGCTGAAGATTACAATGTTAGCAAAAAGAGGTGCACCAATGAAATGTACAATCTTGTGGAGAAGACAAATCTAATGTTTAACGAATCACACAAATGCAAGTCGTAAATGTTGGAACCCTATGAAGGAGAGGAACATGGCCCTATAAACACTCATGAAAGAGAGTTGACTTCGGGTAGTTGTAGAGGAAGTGTTTCTTGAACGGAGCTACTCTTTGCTTCTCTGAAACCTCAGTTTCTTCTTCTCTAGAGTGGAAATAAAACTTTCGTTTAATCCCATAGAGAACTGCTGTGGAGTTTCAATAAAATAATATCTATGAAAGGGTTCTGCAACTATACATTATTATTTCCATTGGATTTATACCTCCTCTCTGTCATGTTTTCTTCTCTTCCAGAAAAGAAGAGGGCTCTGTTGTAAGTAAAAGTTACAAAGCTTCAGAAAATCTTTGTTCTGTTCATTGAATTATTTTTCCTTTATTTTTTGAAGCAAAATAAATATACTGCCTAGGCTTTGCAAGTCTTCACCTTTTTTTTTTGATCTCCCACTTCAAGTTTTCCAGAGATTGGTCCCAGATCATTATTGAATATTGATCATTGGCATATACTGTCCCATCTTAGATAATGCCTGTTTTTGGACAAGGAGATGGTTATGTCGGGTCTCTATGTCACTCCCCCCCCCCCACAACTGGAGCTCCTTGGGCATCTTGCTCTGTCTCTATGTAGTCTCCCTCAGAGTCTCTCCAGCACAGTGTCATGGCTAGCTGGGCTCTTCCATGGCAACTCAGAGCTGCAAGGGTTCATGTCTGAGAGAAAGAGAAAGCCAGGCAGAAACTTTCCAGAGTCTAGCCTTGAAAGTCATGTAGTATTCTATTCATCAGAATTTTTAAAAAATTGACTATGCATTCCAATGTTGGTAAATACTACATAAGGGTAATTCTTGGTGTTATTTTTTCCTCAACACAAATTATTTTCAAGTTATTCCCAATACAAGGAACAGCTTGATTTTCTTAATTCTAAATAGGGGCATATGGATTACAAACGACATTTTCTCCTTAATTATATTTTTACATATAGTGTCCTACAAAGAAACAACTTAATTACATTTAATACTATACTCCATAATTGATCTTTTTTGATAGAACACATGAAATTTGGATGCTTTAGTGAATCACACCAATAGATTCCAATGCAAGTTAGAAATGCAGGAGGAAGAAAATACTCAGGATATGAGCAGATGTAGTAAATTGACTGAATAGTATAAGAGCCTCAGAGTAAATTTTAAAATCTCAAAGTAATTCCTTTCTACAGCTAATGAAAAATTTTGAAATTTTATGGGAAAATATAGATTGTCTTCCAAAATATTACTTAATGGTTAAACATAGAAAAACATGACTGTTCAGAAGAATTGGGACATTGCAGTTTGTTATAACTTCAAAAAAACCTCATTTTTGCGATCCCAGAAAATACCAATAAATGATGAGTTTTGGTGGAAATGAGTATTAATTATGTATAGAAATATCAATTCTTTCCTTTTTACTTAGTGACAGTAACTCCCAATTTTAAACTTGAAATAATCTTTACATTTCTTGGACCTGTTTACATCTAGGTATGGCCACGTGACTAAGTAAAGTGTGCAACTGTAGGGAAACTTGACTAATGGAAGAAGAAATGCTTTTCTTCCTCTAGTACTCCCAAAGAACAGTCAGAATATGGACTTAGTGGGGGAGGCGTGTGGCACCATATTACCATGGGCAGGGCAATATGACTGAATGAACTAGGGTTGCCGATGGTCGTGGGACCCCCAATACCCAGAGCTGTCCTGCCTGCTTAGGCTTTTACGTGAGAGAGAAATAAATATCTACTTTGTTTAAGCCACTGCTATTTTGGCTTTTTCAGTTATCTTCAGCAAAACCTAATCCTAATAATAAAGATGTTCATTTATATATATATATATATGTATTTTATAAAGATTTTATTTATTTATTTATTTGACAGAGAGAGAGAGAGCAGGAACACAAGCAGGGGGAGTGGGAGAGGGAGAAGCAGATTCCCCGCTGAGCAGGGAACCCGATGTAGGGCTCGATCCCAGGACTCTGGGATCACCACCTGAGCCGAAGGCAGACGCTTAAGGACTGAGCCACCCAGGCGCCCCGCATTTATATTTTTAAGCACATGTTCTTTCTCTCTCTCCTCCTTACTTCTCAGGTGGAATCTCTCCTCTGCTTTTACCTTCATCCTCTTATTATCTCATCTCTTTTTTCTTTTGCCTATTTCCCCCACTTCCCTTAAATATCAATAATAGTAGTAAGTGTATTTTTGTTGCTGTTGAATCATCCCATAACAATAACAGTTAAAAGATACAGGTTTTATGTTTCCTGTTCTTACTTTCTAAAACCAGGATATATATATATTTTAAATATTTTATTTATTTGAGAGAGAGAGTGTGCATGCGCGCATGCACGCGTGTGCATGAATGGAGTGGGGGAGGGGTTGAGGGAGAGGGAGAGAGAGAATCTCAAGCAGACCCCACGCTGAGCACGAAACACAATGTGGGGCTCCATCCCACGACCCTGAGACTACAGCCAGAGCCGAAACCAAGAGTCGGAGGCTCAAACAACTGAGCCACCCAGGCACCCCAGGATATAATATTTTATATTTTTTTTTCCTGAAAACAAACACAAAAACACTTCATCACATGAAATTTTTCTCTTGGCTGTGATACTCTACTGAAGGTTTTTACCTTCCAGTGAGTCAGTGTTTCAAGATTGACCAATGTTTTCCCATCCCGGCTAAGGTGACACAAAGGCTATATTTAATGCTTTCAAAAGTTTCAACAAATCAATGTTTCTTTAAGTTTATGATTAAAAACTCCCTGCCTTGAGGGTCTGTTTTGGAGTGGGAAACTCTTAAATGTGAGTCATGGCTTGGGAGTGAAAGTCTGTTAAAAACAAACATAAAACTCTTCACAGTTGGGAGTTGCCCTTTCATTTTTAGAAATTCATTCTTGTTTCCATAATGTAATAAAGACTTAGCCTCTGATCTCTGGTCATATCTCACAGGTTTTCGCTAAAAAGTGGCTGGCAGAAAATCCACTCTTTATAATTTCAGCTACATTAAATTGTCATTTTAAGGTATTCAAAATGCAATAAACAGAATGTAATAAACCAGAGTACTTAACATCCATCCCTACTGAACACTTAGCCATTATCCTAGAACTAGCCTAGATTCCTGTTTTTCATCTCTATTAAAAGACTACTTCAACCACACAGTCAGGTAATGTACTAAACCTAATTGCACGGGGACCTCTTTACAGAACAGGATTTTATGCTGTCTCTCAATTTTCTAAAATTTGTTTTTTTTTTCTCTTTCCCTAATAATTAATTTGATGTAAAGTCTCATTTAACAATTTTGAAGATGTGAATGAAACTCTTGTGATATCTTTAGGAAAGATTAACAGCACTATGTGCTTCACTCTTCTGGGCTTATTTTAAAATGGCTATGGATTTTAGTCTTAATGACTCTGGCTATAACCAAGAAATCTGTTTAATCATATAAAAACAGGGGTTCATTCTATGAAATGACTCTGAGATTCTGCCTTCTAATATATATATACAGACATACATATTTGCAAATATACATATATATATTTTTGCACCCAATCACTTAACCCTTGAACATAGCTATTATACAAAATTTTATACTAGTCCTTTTCTTATTTTGGGGTGTTGAAGGATAAATTAGCCTTAATTGCTGAGATTTAAAAAAAAAAAAGTGTATACTGTTCTGCACTATGAAACACAGTGTAAGCTCCTGGAAGGCTTATCCCTCCTCCACCTCCAGTGTCCACATGATACCTGAGATATTGGGACATGTCATATAACTCTACCCCAAATATTTGCTATAGGAAAAGCATAGACAAGTGTATGCTGTAAATATTGAAAACCCTATATAAATCTATTTTCTTTGGGTTTCCTTTGTATTATTGTGACTCCTTCCCCCTGCTGCCTTTTCTGATCCCATGGTCTTTGTTCATTTTGTCCAAAGACAATGGTAGCAATAATGGGAAAATTAGAATTATGGCTTCTTGGTATTTTTCCCTGCTCAAATGAGTAGGAAATGGAATGCAAAAAAAAAAAAAAAAAAAAAAAAAAAAAGGGCAAAGACAAAAACAAAACAAAACAAAACAAAAACTAACTAAAAATACCCAAGAGATAAGGTTGTTATAAGATCACAATCCAGTTATCAAGCAAATCCTCCACTGAATCAATTAACAGAATTTGCATAACTGACAGCTGGGTGATGAGGGACTATCACCCACTCAATCACAGTCCCAGGACCTGATGGAGCCCAGGTTTCTTCATATTTTTTCCCTTGGCTTGCTCCTAGGAGCGAAGGGGTAGAAGGAGGACAAGACACAGGGAAGTATGGAACTCTTCAATTTTCTTCTTTTCTACACTCTCTCCCTAGGTGACAGCATTTATTACTATGACTTTAAAAGCCGTGTACATGCCATTAACTCCAGAATGTATATCTTTACTTCACATCTGAACCTCAGGCTTATTTATTCAATGAACCACATGGCATCTCCTCTTAGATGGATTTTATGTATTTATTTATGTGACAGAGAGAGAGAGAGAGCACAAGCAGGGGGAGCTGCAGGCAGAGGGAGAAGGAGAAGCAGGCTCCCCACTGAGCAGGGAGCCCGATGCGGGGCTCGATCCCAGGACCCTGGGATCATGACCTGAGCCGAAGGCAGATGACGCTTAACCGACTGAGCCAACCAGGCCCCTCTCCTCTTAGATGTTTTATAGACATGCCAATATTAGGATGCCTCAAATAAAACCTATTGCCCCTTTCTTACTACATTCCCACAATTCCCTCAATCTTCCTATCAAGTTAAATATCATAATCCACTTAGACGTTTATATGCCAAAAACCTGAGAGCCATTTTTAGACATTCTACCTTCTTATCGTATACTCATTCTATTCCCATGATACGCCAATTCTATCTTCAAAATGCATCCAGAATCTGCCCCCCGACCCCTGCCACCTTTGCAGATATCACCTCTGTCCCAGCCATCATCCTTTCTCATGTGGAATGCTGCAACATTCTCTTACCTGTTTCTTCTCTTGCCCACCTTTCTTTTCTCAACACACACAGTTTATTCTATACCTGGAAGCCAAAGTGATACTTTAAAAACACAAATCGATTATGTCTCTGCCCTGTTTAAACTCTCCCCATGCCCAGGTCTTCAACTTAATGTTATACTACTTTTACTTTTGCTCATTATATTTCTGCCATCCTGGTCTTTTCTATTCTCCAATTGCGTCAAGTGCTCTCCTACCTTGGGACCTCTATTCTCTGCCTGGAATGTTCTCCACTGCCCCCTCTTCACCTGGCTGGCTGAATTTACCCTTCCAGTTTGTTTACATGTTGTTTCTTCAGAGACACTTCCTCTATCCTGTTATTTGCTCTCATGGCAGCCTTCACTTTCCTTAAAAGATTTACAAGATTTCAGAGCCATGACCATGAGAGTTAGATGCGATATTGGCTCCCTTGTGAGCTTGCTAATTCCAACATACCCTTATCCCTTTGCCTCTCCTTTTCCCTGATGGAACAGAGGTAGGTTGTACTTTCACAGTTCTTCCTGTGTCAACCTATGTACTAAGATATCTTCGTGAACTTATTTAATTTTGTTTGAGAATGTTCTTTCATTAGATATCAAATCTATTCTGTCGCCTAATGTTTCTTCCCTAGTGATCTTTTTTAAATGCTCCAAGCAAATGCCCTCAGGTGCTTGCTTTTTCTAAATAGCATATCTATGTCTCAAGTTTAAGACAAGTGGAAACTTTAAAAAAGAAACTAAACTCTTGCATTATTGGAATCAGAGTGGTTGCCTGTGGGACAAGCATTCTGACCCTATTTATTAAAATCTATTTTTCTATCCTCCACATCATTCAATGAAAGATTTAAGGTAGACTATAATAATAACTAATTCTATGAAATGATAATAAAATAGAAAAAAATTAGAGGAGTGGGAAAGAAAAGACAAATATGCCTATAATAATGGCCCCAATATTTCCTATAGTTGTATTCCAAGTTGGGCTCTGAGATTTTGGGCAGAAAAGATGAAAGGAGAGACTAGATGTGTTATACATTTCTTAAGATCAGAGAGAGAAAAACAAAATTATGTGGTTCCATAGAATAACCAAAGCTTTTCCCTGCACTAATTTCATATTGCTGTTTCTTATAATGACCCTATTGCTGAGAGAACAACATAAAAAAACAAACAACAAAAAACTATAACCATAAAACAACAATAACAATAACAGCAATGAAACCAATGCAGTGGCATTGATTCCATAGAAGGCTAAGGTAATAGGTTTTAAAAATAGAAGCTGCTGAAAATGATTCATTTCTCCAGATCACACACAAAGACATATTCAATTATTGCATTTGGTGGTAGTAAACTTCGGACCAACTCTCAACCATCCATGATGTATGCAATGGGAGTGCTTAATAAATGCAGAGCCAAGCTTCCAAAGCACCCGGGCTCCTCCTGGATTGTAAGTATCTCACTTTTGAAGGCTGCTATCTAATAATCTGGTACTTCACTGTGCTTAGTCTGATTCAGTATTGATTAAGTTCTCAGCCTTTCTGAGTTCACCACTCTTTTCTGTCAGTTGAAGATGATTGCCTCCATTTCTGTGCCTTTTCCTGGGAAATGTATCCCTTTCAAAATGCTGCCTGAACCAATTTCTTAGCATTGGAAGGCAGAGCAAAGGTATGCTATAATGAAAAAGGGATCATCTACAACACAATTTCTTTGACTCAAACAAGAACCTGTGGATTTATAGATTTTAGATGGAGAAAACCAATAAGTGAAATTTGCCATCGAAAAATTATACCCGAAGCCATAAAGAAAAGTCAGTTGCTGTTATAATCCATGATCAAAAATGACATAAATCTCTGTACTCAACTTCTTGCCGCTTACATTGAAATAAGGAAAAGGACAACACAACCACATTATTTTTATTCTAGTTGTAGGATCATTGAACTTGAAATTGGTACACTCAGATTTTAGAAGCATCAGTTTCTCTAAACAGCTGTGAGTTCTCAGGTAACTATATTTAAGTGTTTCACTGTGAACCTAATTTACACAAAAAATAACCAAAGAGATTGGACTAGATCATTGGTTCTCAGCTCTACCAGGGCCAACATCCCCTTTTATAACAAATATTTCTAATGCCCTGACATGAAATTCATATATAATATATAATATAATCT
Source organism: Phoca vitulina (assembly GCF_004348235.1). Classification (NCBI taxonomy): domain Eukaryota; kingdom Metazoa; phylum Chordata; class Mammalia; order Carnivora; family Phocidae; genus Phoca; species Phoca vitulina. Next base: position 6,005,231 of record NW_022589724.1, on the reverse strand, counting down.
ACTACAGATGAAATTACCATCAAAATACGTATAATACCCTAACTATATGTGAAGATGAATTGAAGAGAAAGTAATTCATAATAAAATAATATGTATATTTCAATAGGCAAATGTTCAGTTATGGCTTTACAGAAGGACATATTGAAGTGGTCAGAAAATTATACTTCCGTAATGTCTATCGGAGGGGGAAATGAACCATGAGAGACTATGGACTCTGAGAAACAAACTGACGGTTCTAGAGGGGAGGGAGGTGGGGGGATGGGTTAGCCTGGTGTTGGGTATTAAAGAGGGCATGTACTGAATGGAGCACTGGGTGTTATACGCAAACAATGAATCATGGAACACTATATCAAAAACTAAAGATGTAATGTATGGTGATTAACATAACATAATAAAATAAAAAAGAAAGAAAGAAAGAAAATTGTACTTCCTTACAATGAATGCTTGGATTTCTTAGATACCAAGTGATCAGAAACCATTCCATAGAAGAAGTATAGGAGAATAAGAGACACAAGAGTGCACATTTAAATAAGAAAAATAGTGTCAGACTTAATTTAAAGAAGGTCAGACTTATTTCTATATGGTAGGAAAAGGAGAGAAATAACCTTAACTGAAAGCAAGTTAACATGGCAAGGCATGTTAATCTTTAATTAGAGATGGAGAAGTAGATACAATGAGGGAATATATTATAGATTTTATTTATTTATTTGAGAGAGAGAGAGAAAGAGAGAGCAAGCATGAGCAGGGGAGAGGGACAGAAGGAGTGGGAGAAGCAGACTCTCCACCAAGCAAGGAGCCCATCGCAGGGCTCGATCCCAGGACTCCAGGATCATGACCTGAGCCAACGGCAGATCCTCAACCAACTGAGCCACCCAGGCGCCGCTGAGGGACTATATTATTATTCAAATGAAATGCATCCTACATTTACGTGTAGTATCCAAATAATTATTTTATGACGTGGGAAAAGGCAGGTATAGAAAAAAATATGCCCTATCTTGAAATCCTTCTATGGGTCTGCAATACTTGATAGGACCTTAGAAATTGTACCTTTTGACATGGTGGGGAAAAGAAGATGGACTAGAAAAATAAACAGCAATGAAGACGATGTAGAGAAGATGTGTGACAGATCTCTGAGGATATTAGAATAAGATTGAAAATTAGCTAGCATACTCAGAACAAATGAATGATTTCAATATGAAATTTTTACATCTGTGCTGCCCTAGGGTGTTTATAAATATTTTTGAAATAACATATTAATGAAATATGGAGAAATCTCTGATTTTCATATCTCTTTTACTGACTTAATAATATTTAGTTGTAGATTTTTAAAAAGAAGTTTCAAATCTCCTCTGTTGCCTATTTACGTGCAAGAGCTACAAATGCAGGCTGACAGCAGTGTGTGAGGCTGGCGCTGGCATTGGTGAGGACTAATTCTGGGTAAAAGGATTTCCTGAAATGTTAAATAACTCTTGTTAAAGCCAACACACAACAAAATTCCGATCTCTTAAGTTATATGGTCGTTGCAGTACTAACATAGTCAGTGTATATTAAAACCATGCAAAAGTAGCTTTTTTAAATATATAAAATGGATCTAGTTTTTTGACCCAGACCTATAAACAGTTTCCCACCTACATGACTACCTATCTAGAGCTGTAGGTCTCAAAGTCTGGTCCCTGGACCAGCAGCATCAGCATCACCTAGGAACTTGTTAGAAATGCAAATTCTCTGGCCCCATCCTAGGCACCTGAATCAAACACTGGGGGGATGGGACCACCGCTCTGTGCTTTAACAAGCCCTCCAGGTGATTCTGATACAGGCTAAGGTTTGAGAACCACTGATCTTCAAGGGCTACTTGCAAATTACCTAGGATGTGAGATAAATACCAGTCATATCCCCAGGAATTGCAACATCCAAAAAATGCACCCACAAATTTCTCAAATGCATCCTAGAATGTGCGGCTATTCCTGTTGAGAACCACTGGGTTAGATAATGGCTGTAGTTCTGTTCTGTTATTCTATTACTTTCATGGAGGCAGCAGAAACTTAAAAGGCAATGCAATTCAGAGCTAATAAGTTCAAAACTCAAAACAGTTAGTGAGATTGCTATAGGACATCTGTCCATAGGCTGGACTTGTGCTCAAATGTGGGTATTGCTGAGTCTCATTCTTCAGAGGTAATTTTAAATTGTAACTTAGCAGACAGAAGTATAAGGGCATAAAATCAAGCAGAAATAAATTCCAGCCCTAAATGTCCCAGGTTATTGGTTCTTCTACTTCAGATTTCTCCTGAAGGCCCTAGAGTGTGGCTGGTTCACACTATTGGTTAGTTACCATTGAGTAGACCATCAATTTGCATGATAGGGATTCAGGGGGCCAGGGAAGGAGGATTTGTTAACCCTTACTGCTTTGTCAGTTTTCTGTAAACCCAATCTACAGAATTCCTCAATCCTGCCTAATACAAGAACTTCAGAGAGGTTTTTTTAGGTTGACCCATGACAAATACTGAAAGACCTAATCAAGATCTGGTAAGCATTCCATTATTAGCAGAAATGTAAACTAGCAATTACCACAAATAGAATTTAAAATAGCTAAAAGTACTATATATTGAGAATCAGAACTATGTCCCAGATTATGTTTCTTGTATTAGTCTGGGTATAGACTTACAATTAGAGTTTGGAGGTATAATATTAATGAAAGCCCAATTTGAATTCTTGATAAATAACAAAAATAAATGGCATTTGGAGTTTCAATGATGGGTCCATACTTTGTCTCTTTACACAATTTCTTCTTCATTTTAGCTAATTTCCTCCCCTCTGGAAAATTAACAAAGGAAAAACAATTCAAATGAAATGCAATCTTGTGACTTTAATGCTAATCAAACAATTTGCTGATAAGAGCAGTCTAGTTTTAAGATAAATTGCTGGTGTGACAGCTCTCTAATTGATCAACTGACCTCTTGACAGAATCCAAGGAAGAAAGATACCTCCTTCAAACATACGTTCAGAGTTTCCATGGCATTTTCTGAGGCTTTCATTTTATGCACATTCAATAAATTTGCGTGCAGATCCTGAAATCAATGCCCGTTTTCCTGTTCTTTTGTCTCTTCTTTTTAGTGGTTATCAATATTGACAATTCCCATTTAAAGTGTAAACTCCTCAATTAACCAAAAATCTTGTTTTGCATATATGATCTAAAATCAGGGTCCTGTCTCTTTTTTATGCATTAAACAAACAAGGACTGAGCAGCTAATTGGGATAATATCAATGCTGGTGGTTGGTGATACAAAGATAAGTAGGACACTGCAAGATTAGAAATAAGACAAGCCACCAGTGTAATGCAATCAAATTGCAGAGCACAGATGAAGCACAAAAGAGGATGATTTTGATTCATTTTGACTGATAATCAGTGAAGAGGGGACTTTTATGTATGGATGAAGAACAGATGCACTTTACCCAGACAAAAAGGAATAAATATGCTAAAACTGAAAAGGAGCAGAGCATATTATATGTTTAACTTTCTATATCATTGCCAGATTGATATATCCTGAGTGATTTTTTCCACTATGAAATATTTTTTAAAATTCTGACTTAAAAAAAAGATTTTATTTATCTATTTGACAGAGAGAGACACCGTGAGAGAGGGAACGCAAGCAGGGGGAGTGGGAGAGGGAGAAGCAGGCTTCCCATGGAGCAGGGAGCCCGATGCTGGGCTTGGTCCCAGGACCCTGAAATCATGACCTGAGCTGAAGGCAGACGCTTAACCAACTGAGCCACCCAGGCACTCCTGAACTTCTGACTTTTAGTAACTGACAATTCACAATATATCATAATTTACTTGATTATTCTATATTTAAATGTTTAGGGTATTTCCATTTTTTCATTTTAGAAAATCTACTGTGTATGGCTTTGTTAAAATTGTGTTTGCAATTATCTCACCTTGGAAAGCGAGAAAAAGAAAACAGGTCTGTGTAAAGAACTGCTTATAGAATATTGCGTATTATCAATACACACTGGAAAAGAGGTAAAAATCATATAGAAAATGTGTTGTTAGAGGATATACAGAGAACAAGTTATTTTCTGTATGCTATTAAATTTTATAGCTGGGTAAGGCTATTTATAACAAATATAAATGTATTTGTTCTATTACAACTAACATACTTTTTGTTGTATGGTAACACGATTACGAAGTCCACAGACTTTGGATAACAAAATAGGAAGATTAGGTGTCATATCTATAATTAAATTTAATCTCTATTTTAAGCTACTGTTTAAACCTGATGGCAGACAAACTTAATTTGGGCAATTCTAGGTAAAACCAGTAAATTCAAGTTTGCTCTTAGTCACTTCAGTGTTATTCCCTCAAATTGGTATTTCCTCTCTCACTTCTTCCTGTAATTGCATCTCAGTGCAGGGGGAATGTTGGGTGTATGGTAAGGTGACTACATGGCATCGGGATATCATGAGAAGTTAATACGGAATACAGACCCACATCCATGCAATGCAGAGTCCTGACTGACTGTTGGCCATTATCATTCCTTCATCTAGTATTTGCTGAGCTGTTCATGTTTGCATTTGGGAGGGATTCTCTGCATCTAGGAAATCTCTGTCATAGGATAGAGGGTCTATGGCTGTCTATGCCCAGTTAATTTCCTTGTTAATCTCAGAGGATGGGAAGGTGTGAGGCTGCCCTGGGCCTATAAGCAATTAGTGGGGCTGCTTCAGGCAGTTGAGGTACCTGAAATCGTAGGCAATCAGCTCTACTGTGCCCATCTTATGGTGGGATGGGAAACTCTTGCTATGGTCTCCCAGGGTCCCAGCTTTATTATAATGACTATTATTTTTGAGGAAGCCTGTATAACTCTCCTCTGTTATTAGAGACACATGTTATGGGTCTCCTGCCGCTCTCTCTCTTACTACTAACTGGATGTGAGTTCAGAATTCTGTCTTAGAGACTTCCTTGAGGGTCATCTCTCTGACTGCTCTTCAGCTCATCTTCTACCCACAGCCCAGAGGAATTCTCATTTTTAAAAATTTCTTCTTGGTGAGAAATATAGCTCAACAACCACCCTCTCGTTTCAGTCCTTACCTTGGTCATACCCACAAAAATTCTATTTCCAAATAGGCTTACATTCTGAGGTTATGGGTGTACATTGATTTTATTTTTAGAGAACACTATTCAACCCACTGCAGTAAATGTAGAGAAGAGAATTACAATGCATAGAGAAAGAAAAGGAAACTCAATATCACGACTTTCAGAGACTAGATGTATGCATTATGTATCATATAAATAAAATACCTTTCCTTGAAAAATACCTGGTGGCTCAATTAAGGTTCAACTTATTAAATATTATAAACAACAGAAAACACATGGAAGGGGAGAATAGGGCACAGGACATAAGTGGGATTACTAGGCATCACATCTTTTTTTTTTAGTATTTTATTTATTTGAGAGAGACACACAAAGAGAGCATGAGCAGGTGGAGGGGCTAAGCAGGGAGCCTGACACGGGGCTTGATCCCAGGACCTTGAGATCATGACCTGAGCCAAAGTCAGACACTTAACAGACTGAGCCACCAAGACGCCCCTATGCATCACATCTTACATATATTCATAATACATATGTATTCTGCCTTAGATAACTGGCATTTGTAAATTTCATTTGCTCCTTTTCATGTTTGTATGCAAGTCAAGGGAAAAGACCCCACCTCATTCATCTTTGCCTAGAATAAAACTTTGTACTCCTGAAGTACTCAGAAAAATACGCCTTTGAAATGTGTACTAACAAGTCCAGAATATGCTAGAACACATGCAATACAGCCTCAAATTTATGTTAAAATAGAAAACATATATATATTGATGGTTTCAGCTATAGAGAAATCCACTTCAATCAGCTTAATTAGAAATGCCTTCATTATTATTTTCTTAATTCCCATTACAGAAAGCAGACAGGTAGAACAAGCTCTGACATTGACTGATACAAAGGCTCAATGATTTCATCAAGGGTTTCTGTTCTTTCCGCTCTGTTATCTGCAGGGCAACTGCACCTTAAGGCTGATTAGCCTTGTGGTTGGCAGGTAATTGCCAGGAGCAATTGATAAAGGCATCTTAGGAACTACTCTCAGCCTTCTCTTCTTACAGGCGAGGGAACTTGTCCCCAGAGAGATTAACTATCTGGCTCTGTTTAACAATGACACAAAGCTGCTCATGTAAAGTAACCATTCTGCCCATGGTTAATTTGGCAGGAAAAACAAGCTTTTTCACCAATGCATCATCCCCTGCCCAACTGTAAGTCCTCCACCAAACCGAACAAAAACAACGAACATGTTTTCAGGCAACAAACTTGAAGGAGCAACAAGTTGTTTTGTTGTTTTGTTTGTTTTCACAGCAACATCTGTTCACCTATGCACATCTATGACCCTATATGAGTACCTCATTTCTTTCTTTAATGAAGAAAGCGCCATAAAGAAGTGAAGAGAAATAGAACAGAAATCAAGAGACAGCTTCCAATCTCAGTGAGGCCAACTTCTATTTGTGTGACTTTGGGCAAGTCAGGCAGATCTTTAATGTGGCCCTATAATAAGTCCCCTGTTTCCTACTTCATTTTTCCTCATGTCATTTTTCCTTTGGTTTCCTTTAAGCCAGCTCACTTGTCTCTCATCCATTCTTGGAAAGGGTTAACCTCTTTCCCACCTAAAGCCTTCCTAAAGCTATGCCTAGCCCATTCTTTCTTGTACTTTTTGCCCAGGTAACTCCCAATCATCTCTGTGGTGTCAGCTTCAATGTCCCTTCTTCAGAGAAGGCTTTCCTGACCTTCCCATCTAAATTAAAACATAGTGATGTAATCCCTTGTATTTCCTTCATAGAATTTGCCATAGTTACCAATATAACATATTTAAGCCCTGGCTCCTCTACTAGATTTAAGACTCATGGGGGGCAGAATCTATGTCCATTTTATTGATAGCTGTACCCTTAGTGCCTCTCCTATCCAAAACCCAGGAATTCCTCAATAAGAATTGATAAATAAACTCTCAGGGTCTTGATTTCCTCCTCTATAAATCATGAATAATAATCACAGGATTATTATAATCAATATGAATAAATATATATTTTGCCAATAGTCATCCAGCATAAGGTATTATTTAAATAAAACTAGTTTCCATTACTAATAAATGAGTGTGTCTCAACATAAAAGTTTACAGAAGACTTCTTATAAACATGCTTCTCTACCATTATAAATACATTTTACAAATAGGCTGGACAATGTGCGAGTCAAAGCTTTGGATCTGAAGTGGGCCTGCTAAAATACGTGAATTTCCTTGGGGAATATCTATCAGTCTTCCAGTTGTGGTCCTGACTGAGAATGCTGCAGTTGGGTTTACAATAACAAGAGAATGCTAGTTGAACTGTGATGGGTGGGGCAGGAACCAAGGTTATCTGCGTCTGGAAACAGATGGCATTCCAATTCAACAATGCAAACCCATGGGCTGCTTGTGAAAGAAATGAATTCAGGAGATTATAAAGTCAAACCATTTACTTTTGAGGGGAAATTATTGGCTGAGTTTCCAATAATTTGGCTTGTCATCCCCAACATCTGTTGCCTTTGCTGTTACACCACTTTGCTCCTGATGACAAATTGAATAGGATCAGAACAGTGCATGATAACTAATAAACATCTTCATGGGTAAAATCAGTCAACATTAAATGCAGGGCAGTGGCATCACAGAATGCAGCTTCCTGGTAGAAGCCTCTCCATTCTTCCCATCCTGCATAATTCTTATATTTCTCATGGATTCCTCATTTCATCCATCCCTCCCAGTAAAGAACGTACTTGTAATATCTTCCTTGTGAAAGTAGCCCCAAAAGAAACACATGTCTAATATAATTGCAAGAATATCCGATGCATGTCTTCCGATGTAGAATTATCTATCACAGTCCTATCTGTAATGAAACTGGAAAAAAAAAAAAACTACATTGAAAAGAATATAAAATGATTTTGTTCTGCCTTCTGCTTGGCCCATCTGCTGTTATTTTTTCCCCCTATTGGCAAAATGTTAGACAATATTTCAACTTAGCATCTCATAGACACTTGCACAACAGAATAGATATACTGTATTAATGTTCCATTTATTTTTTAACTCTGTATACTATTTTGTTTCCCCCCTAGTTAATAGCCAGGCTAAGTAGAACATCATGCTTGATTTGATACAGTTTCTTTCATGTCCTATAAAAATCACATTACATATCGAGCTTTCCTTTGTGCCATGTAGTGGCTAAATACTAGTTCACTGATACCACTGCTCCATGGATGAAAAAAAGTGTACAGTGTTATAAAAGGCTTGCGGTTGATTCTAGGTGAGGATAAAGGCTCAGGAATCAAACCTAGAGTATGTGCCAGACACTGCATTAAACTTTTAAAATAATTAACTCCTATCTGAAACAGACCTGCAATGACCTAAGTTCATCATTTCTTATAAAGGATAGACCTGGTACTGAAAATAAAACCTGCATTTTGGCAATAGTGAAAAGACTCCGACCTCCATCGCATCATGCACTTACTACTCATTCATTAAATCTTTTATGTAACCTGAATGACCTTAGACCTCACCAGCTTTGGGTAAGTGTACGGTTGCATGAACTTTAACACTAAGTTTTTCATCACTCCTAGTTCTAATATGCATGATTATAGAGCCTCAGTCTGCTTAATTCTTCCAGAATAAGCATAACTATTTCTGGGAATCCCCAAAAGGGAGTTTATATGAGCTCTGAATAAATTTCTCCATGTTCTTCTGCTCTGATGTATTTGCCAAAGTTCAATGCCCAAATACCACTTGAGGGAAGGCCCTCTGCACCTGTATGACCACTGAGGCTTTCTAGAAGAGTGAAAATCTTGCTGGGTACCATAATTTCCCCTATTACTTCGTCATAACCAAGATTTTTCATGGGTCACCACTCCAAATGTTCTCATCCTACAGACTGTGATAGGGTAAGACAATTACCTTGCACCCACTTCTGTGAAATTCTGCTATGGGAACCCTAAAATAGTGCTTCTTTTCTAAAGTTTTACATTACTTCTTACCATCCCTTTTCCTCCTTCCTGTTGTTGCTCTTTCTGTCCAGGTCAGATCGAGCTCTTAGGCTGGATTAGAACAGCCATATTTTGTTTTCCATTTTCTCATTTTATCTCTCCAAACATCAGTGCAAAAAAAAAAAAAAAAAGTAAATGTAAGAAACTGTTCTTTCTTTCTCTTTATCAGTCTACCCCAAACAAAATTGAAACTGCATATCAATACTAGTAAGTTGATTCCCTGGTGTCACTAATCCACTGTTCTGCAAAGAGCCAGTCTGAGTCCCATTTTTACTCAGAATGAAAAGTTGAGCCATGAGCAGGGCTATATTAAACACTGGGTCAGAAATAAAATAAAAATGAGACTCAGTCCTTGCCTTCTTCAATGAGCTCATAGTTTGGGAAATGGCATACAAGGATAAACAAGTAATAAAAAACAATGTCACAGATGCCATAATAAGAAAGAGCTAAGAATTGTTGGGGGCATACATGGGAATGAATAATTTGATAGGGTATAGCATTTGGAGAAAAGATACTTGGAGGAATTGACAAGGTGAATTTCATACACTTGGTGGGTGTATTTGAAAAGGCTGACCTGAATCCCACCAGGTAAAGAAAAAGATTAAGGGCACCCAGCAACACAATGAGTAGTCAAAGCATCCTCAAATGCTCATAGATCTCATTGGGAAATTGTGCAAAGTTCTGTGTTGCTGGGATGTAAGGTATATAAAAGGGGATTGAAAGGAAAAGTTTGCAGTAAGATTTTGGAGGGGTTTTGATTGCCAAATTGAGGTGTATGGACTATCCAGTTAGATGATGAGTGGTTGTGGCCTTAAACAAGAGTCTGACATGTAATTGTGTGTTAATTATGGAAGAACTTTGCAAAATGGATTGGAGCAGGGAGAAATTGTTGGCATGAGGTTGAGTTTGGATGCTTTTGAAATAATCCACACAATAATTTAAAAGAGCCTGAATTAAGGATGCAAATGGGATAGAGAGGGGGAAGTTTGGGGGATGTTTTAGAGTTTGGGTGTGGGAAAGAATGAGAGGGAGGAGTCACTGCTGGCTTTGAAATTTCCAACATGGGATATCAGGAGAAACATGCCATGGTAGGTAAACACAAACAGAGGAATGGGTTTCACTCAGTTTTGCAAACTCTAAATAAACTAAAAAATTAAGACCTGTTTGGTAGAATAATGACCCCTCAAAGATGCCCCCATCCTAATCTCTAGAAACTGTAAGTATGTTACATAGTAAAAGGGACACTGCAGATGTCATTAAATTGAAGATTTTGAGATGAGGAGATTATCCTGGATTACTCAGGTAGGTTCAATGTAATAACAAGGCTCCTTATAACATGAAAGCAAAAAAACCGAGGTCAGAGAGAGAGGGGCTGTGATGATGGAGATAGAGTGCTTTGGAGGTGGAAGAAGAGACAACAAGATGAGCATGGCAGGTGGCCCCTAGAAACTAAGAAAGGTGAAGAAACAGATTATCCTGAAGAGCCTCAGAGGGAATGCAGCTCTGCAGACACCTTGATTGTAGCCCAGTGAGACCCATGTCTGAATTTTGACCTTTAGAACCATAAGATAATTTGTGTTGTTTTAAGTCATGAAGGTTTTGCACTACAATTTGATATGTCCAGATGATCTCTGTGCACATTCTTGGGAGGACGTCAATATTTTTTCCCCAGTGGAACAGAGATAAAACACCTTAGCATCATTAATATTTTTACTTATGTCTCAGATCCCTTTAAGAAGAGATGGAAGTGTTCCAGGTAGAGTAAACCACCTGTGCAAAGGCCCACATTCTAAGTGCCCAAGAAGGAATCTCTGCTGAGGGTCCCCTTTACTTGCTTTTTGCCAACATTACTGCTCTCATCATGTCTGTTTGCTAGTTCTACTGACCTGAGAGAAGTTAAAGCCCCGTTGTAGACAATGGCTGCCACTTCTGTTCCTGGGTCAGTTGACTCTAATTCCTGTACCTTCTCTGTAATTCTTGCTCTGATGACCCATTCTGGATCCTCTTTTCTTGAAAGTATACCCTAGCAATACTGATTTTGTCACTTGCAAGCTGTGTGAATTTGGTCAATACATAAGTCTTCATAAAGTGTCAGAGGGTCAGTTACTTACATATAAAATGGGAGTAACAATGACAACCTCATTAGGTCAGGATTTGAGATTGCCTTTTGGCTTCTTGATGCAAGGCAATAACACGCTAAAAGACACCCAACCTCAGGATACCCATAATAAGAGGCAGCTTCTCCTCACCTCCTTGCCAAAGGGACCCAGCGTACATAGCTTCTTATTGTTATTTTCTCTCCCCACAGGGCTTCACATCTGACTGGAGGATGAGACCCTCATTTCTTCCAGATGTATGAGTGGGCGGACAGTAAGGGGTGAAGTGAGTTTCTGTTACCAGGCTCTGGGTATAGTTGGTGTTTGAAAGACTTCCTAAGGACAGGTCGTATCATAAATCACAGCTAATTACAGGGGCTGAAATGGATGGCACCAGAGTTCAAAGCCTATATATTTTCTGATGTTTCAATTCACTTGTGGGTGGGTGCAAATTTTCTGGAGACACCCTTTCACCTTCCTATTCTCTCCCTCTTCTTATTTCAACCTCCCTACTGACTTGAAGATCTAAGTAGGTGGATGATGTAGTTTGTATAGAATAGAAGAATTTCTTCTCCCCATTTCAAATTAATGACATAGTGGCAATATACAATGTCAGGAGTATCAACAATTTTATGTCAACATAGAGGAAAATGGACCCAACTAGCATCTACTGAGCACTTGATATATGACAGACACTATGCTAGGTATTTTATATATATTCTTACTTAAAACTCATATCAACATTCAGGGGTGCCTGGTGGTGCCGTCAGTTGAGCATCTGACTCTTGGCTTTGGCTCAGGTCATGATCGCAGGGTCTTGAGATAGAGCCCCGTGTCAGGCCCCGCACAGTGCGGAGTCTGCTTGGAGTTTCTCTCTTCCTCTCCTTCTGCCCCTCTCCCTGCTCTCTCTCTCAAAAAAAATAAATATCTCTTTTTAAAAAACTCAAATCAATTTTAAGATGTTGGTGTTAATGTCTCCATTTTATGCATGATTAACTGATAATCTGATACTTAATGAGACTTGTATATTGCCAAGGTGTACACAGCTAGCAAGTGATAGTGTTGAGGTTAGACTTTAGGTCTATTGAAAATACCATGTGATAGGGGCACCTGGGTGCTCAGCCGTTAAGCGTCTGCCTTCGGCTCAGGTCATGATCCCAGGGTCCTGGGATCGAGCCCCGCATCGGGCTACCTGCTCAGTGGGGAGCCTGCTCCTCCCTCTCCCACTCCCCCTGCTTGTGTTCCCTCTCTTGCTGTCTCTCTCTCTCTCTCTGTCAAATAAATAAATAAAATCTTAAAAATAAATAAATAAATAAAAAAAATAAAATACCATGTGATTTTACTAATATGTGGAATCTAAAAAAACAAATAAATAAACAAAAAGCAGAACCAGACCTATAAATACAGATAACAAACTGATGGTGGGGGGGGATGGGCAAAATGGGTGAAGGGGAGTGGGAGATACAGGCTGCCAGTTATGAAATGAGTAAGTCATGGGAATAAAAGGCACAGCCTAGAGAATATAATCAATGATATTGTAACAGTGTTGTATGGTGACAGATGGTAGCTACACTTGTGATGAGCAGAACACAAGACAGAGTGAAGTTGAATCACCTGGGAACTAATGTAACATTTTGTGTCAACTATACTCAAATAAAAATAATTTTTAAAAAAGAATTTTTGTCTGTTTAATTCCAAAGTCAATGTTCTTCTCTTTGCCCCATGCAGATATTTAATAGCCCTGGGAATTATTTTATAAGCTGTCACATGGGGTCTAGTGCAGAAATCCTAGAATCAGAAGTGGATCTGCATGTATACAAAATGTTGGGTGGACTAGCTGTGTGACTTTGGAGGAGTTATTTTTTAACCACTTTGACATTCATTACTACTGGTGGCATCACACATGCGATGGTGAATGGAGATAGCACTTGACTAAAAACCAGGTGTTTCCCAGTTTGGGTTCCAGCTCGGCAGTTAATTAGCTGTGTGGTTTGGAGGATTTCACTTAGCCGATCTAGATCTTAGTTTTCGTCTGTTTGTGTTTTTGTTTTTTAGCCTCTACAATGAGAGGAATATGGAAGGCTTATTCCTTTTAGGTTTGAAATTTTATTACTCTAAGGGTTTCAATTTCAATAATAATAGTTTCACCCAGACAGCTAGTGGGAGCAATTCTAATAGTTCCCTACTACACACACAAACTTCTTTGAGCAATGAAATACTATCCTGCCCAGCCTGGGCTCCAGCCAAATATATTTGCAGAACATCCTTTAGCTTGAAATAGGAATGTATTGCTCAACCATCTGTTACAATTAAGAAAAGGTTTGAAAATGTTTTCTATGTGTTTGACTAATCATGTTTTAGGGCCCTGAGGGTACTTTACAAATTACATGCCTCCCTTCTTTTTGGCATCATTAAAAATCTGGAATCTGTTTCCAAAATCCACCAGCTCTATCTCTCTCTCTTATTATTTACTCTGTTCCATTTTTTCCTAGAAACTTTTCAGTCTCAAATGGAACAAAGTAAGCAAATATGCTTCAAGATGAAGTTAGAATGTAGCAAAGTATTTGTAATTTGCTTTCATAGGACAATGACCTGACTCGTATCAGCCATGAGGAGTTAAGCCATTGAGATCCATCTACTAAGTGGAATCTCTGGTTTCCCCCACTAAGAAAATAATGATCCAAGATGATGCTGTTCAGCCCTTCATTACAGATGACCTACCCATGTGGCCAGTACTCAGGAAGAAAGTACAGCTGACCCTTGAAAAACACAGGTTTGAGTGGGGCAGGTCTATGTATATGCTGATTTTTTTCGATAAATACAGTACGGTAAATGTATTTTCTCTTCCTTATGATTTTAATAAAATTTTCTTTTTTCTAGCTTACTTTATTGTAAGAATATATAATGCATATAACATACAAAATACGTGTTAATCAACTATTTATGTTATCAGTAAGGCTTCCAGTCAACAATAGGCTATTAGTTAAGCTTTTGGGGAGTCAAAAATTATACATGGATTTTTGACTGTGCCGGGGGAGGGGTGGTCAGTGTCCCTAACCCCTGTGTTGTATTGCAGGGGCAGGGGGAGCTATGGAAACTTCTTGCCTCATTCTACCTTTCTAGATCTTCTCAGCTGTATCTCTTACTTTGTCTCTGTGTTTCTTTCATCCCATACTTTCACTCAGGGAGGTAAGACGTAGGAATTAGCACTTGGACTCTGTTCCATTATACTTCATAATTTGCCCCATTCTCTCTCCTAGTCAAGGGAATGCTCCTTTCTTTCTGTGGTGGGAGAGATGAATTCCTCTTACAAGGTGTTGCTCTTGGAAATGTTCTCAACTACTTCTGTCAGATTTATTACAGTGGGATGGTGAGGTTCTTTCTTCCTCCCTCTATCTCCACGTGTCTGTCTCCTGTGTCCACAATTTCCATACTTGTAACAGGGAAGCTTACATATTTCCTGGGAGGCATGCTATCTATCAATAATGATCTGAGGATGATGGGAGAGGACCCCACTCACAGACAGCTTGTTCTCTGGGTCCCTTCCACTATACTTCTACCTCTGGAGCAGCCTTTCTCAATCCTCCTACTCTGGAGGAACTACTGAAATAATTGTGGGCTCTCAGGGAACCTCTGCATAAAAATTATTATAGCAATAGTTCAGGGTGCCTTAGGATTACTGGGACATAGATGAATCACTGCCAATGTTCTTTTGAGTGCAGAATGATATTTTCCTGTGGATCTGTTTATTTGGCCAAATTATTAGCCTATTTTTTATAGTTCCCCATCTCCACACAGGAAATAAGCTTTATGCAAGTCAGTAGTGTTGATAAATAAGAGTTCAAGTGTTCCTTTTCTTAAATTTCTTATTTGATTTTTAAAAATTTTATCCTTAGACCTAAAGGTCTTTGTACAAATTTATATTATTCAAGCTGCTAATCGGGTCTTTCTCTGTTTAAGCCAAGAATGACTTTATAGCAAAACTTCTTGGGGAAAAACAAAACAAAACAACCAGATTGTTAAGCCTAGCTTAGGTTTTTTTCTTAACTTCTTAAAGATCCAAAGACTCATAAGGTAACCATAATAAATTTCTGTTAAATAAGGGCCAATAACCTCTTCCCCTAAAGGGCCAGATAATAAGTATTCTAGGCTTTGGAAGCCATATAGTTTCTGTAGCAACTATGCAATTCTGCTGTTGTAAAGCAAAACAGCCATTGCAAATACATAAGGGAATGGACATGGCTATATTCCAACAAAGCTTTATTGGTGAAAACATGATTTCATATATGCCAAATTTAGCCTGTGGGTTATAGTTTGCCTCTGTTAAATAAGTAGCTTAAGTCAAAATAAGATTTAGTTCCTCTAAAGGTAGGCTCAGTAAATTTAATTTAAATAAAGATAATATGTTAATTTAAGTAATGTGCATTACAACATGAAAATTTGTTGACAATGTTGAATATAGTAAATTTACTAAAACTGTAAGACAAGCTAATATGATAAAATATATATCCTGAAACACAATTTCATGCAAGACTTTGATAATTTTTTTAACTGAGTGACATGTGATCATGTCAACTTTCATCCTAGCTCTATTTTAATTCTATCAGTTGCAAAATTATTATACACATGTGTTGGTTTCTTGCTCTTTTATAGACTTATACATACATAAAAACATTATTTTTGAAACTACAAATAGAGAAACATTTTACCTTTTAATGTGGAATCTGTGTTTCATTTTCACTGCACAAATTCTTAATTCTGGATGAAGCCTGAGATAAACACACACAAATTTCATATTCAACAGAAATATAGTTTCTGTCTTAGCTCTTGATGATTGCTAAGTGAATAAGCTTGCTCACACATGTCAAAATTTGAAAACTTCAGCACAATGTTCTTTGCTTTCCAATGAATGGCAGGGTACTCTTTATTCACATAGACCTAGAACTTCTCTAAGGCAAGTGAATAAATATCATCTTGAGTATTAAATCAGTCTGCAGCTCACAAGGTTCTTTTCTTCGCTCCGAAGTTCTCAGGCTAGGCAAAAGTTTCAGAGAAAGGGCCATACCCAGTAATACATAGGTGTTAAAGGGAGAAGAAAAGAAAAACTGTTCTTTTTTTCCCCTGCAGTTTTCCTAAGTGATTTTCAATATAACTTGATTCCCTCCCTATATTCTCAAGCGCTGGCAGCAGTGGAAACATTAAAAAATTTTCTTTTGCAACATGATATTTTTTCTCCCTAAATTCAGTTTCCTTTTAGGGCCAAGAATCTTTCAATTTTGTCCAACCAGTTCATGTGAAGAAAAGTATCTCTTCAGTAGGCTAGTTTCTGTACCATTCTTCTTCCTCAAACCACTCAGCAAAATCCAGCTACTATTTTTTTTTTTAAATCCTAGTACTCCTATAATATATATTTTAGTTCAAACACCATATTGAGAACTCTTCTCTGCTAAGCTGCCAGATTTCTGCATTTAGAAGAAATTTATGTGCTCTTTGTTCAGGTTTTTACAGCTTTTAAAACATTTTCAAGTAAACTGGTCTTTGCTTAATAAAGCTAATTACTTTTGTAGCATCAACCAGAATGCAATTTATTTCATCTTCACCTCTTGCAAAGAAATCAGTGTGTGGATACAATGTTAGGATTTTCTTTTTTAACAATTACAGAGAGAAACCCTCTTCCAGAGCCAAACACTGGTGGGGCACCATGAGGACAAAAGCCAATGTAATTTCTCTAAGACACATCTTTTTTTTGGCCAAGTTGAAAGAAAAAACATTAAATATATTGTTACCTCTGTTCTGGGCAACTTATGGCAGCAGTAAATTTTTCTTAAGTTTCTCCATCATTTACAAACAAATCTTGCAAATGCTATAGCATGACATTTATTGGTGACATCTGTTTATACATCAACCTGGATAGAAAAGCTCTTGTTTTTCAGTTTATTACACAAAATTCCATTCGATATGTGACATGTCATCACTGTGTTGACATATTTTTTCAAGAGTGAAATCTTTTTAATTTCTCCTGCTGAATCTTATTTTACTCACTATACTGGCATTTTTCACCAACTGTGTAACATTTTTTCTTTGAGGCAATGTTTTGTTGTTCAGTAACTTGATTTTGAGACTTTTCAATGAGAATGACCTTTTCTTGACAAAAGCTTTCTCTGTTTTGAAATTCCAATAGATGTCTAAAATCATCAGCTTTCCTTGTCAAATGGATGTGATTTATTGTTAAGTGTCTTTCCAAGATTTCTGGAGACAGTGCAGCATCTTAGCTTGCCTGGATGATTCAGTCAGTGGAGCTTAAGACTCTGATCTCGGGGGTTGTGGGTTCAAGTCCCATGCTGGGTGTAGAGATTACCTAAAAAAAAAAAAGAAAAAAGTCTTTAACTTACCTGCCACAAACAACATGCAACAGATCAAGACAACTTGGATTACCAGCCCATGGAAAATCCATGGAAAAATAGCTTCCCTGGTAAGAGAAGAATTTATTATTTGTCTTCCTTGATATACTAGCTCAGTGAAACACCAAGAAGATTGAGATTCTTCATCACTAACTGTATGGGAATTGTTCATTGGCCTAACTCTAGAATCTTCCTTTCCCATCTCACATCCTGTCTGCAAAGATGTTCCACACTGAACCATCAGACTTGCTTACGACACACAAATATTAATAAAATGTAAAACAAGAGGGCATAATAGATAATCAAACAAAACACTTCAAAAATGTCTTCTAACTTACACAATCCATGTTTTGCAATATTTCTAAAAACAGCAAAGCAATAGGAGGACAGTTAAGTTGTGGAACATAAAAATTCCTTTTCTTTTCTTTTTTTTTTTTTTAAGATTTTTATTTATTTATTTGACAGAGTGAGAGACAGCGAGAGAGGGAACACAAGCAGGGGCAGTAGGAGAGGGAGAAGGAGGCTTCCCGCGGAGCAAGGAGCCTGACACAGGGCTGGATCCCCGGACCCTGGGATCATGACCTGAGCCGAAGGCAGACGCTTAACAACTGAGCCACCCAGGCACCCCAAAAATTCCTTTTCTATAATGAAAAATTCCCTCTGATTGTCTGTTACATCAGGAGACTTGTTACAGACTTGGAGGCATGCATGATCAACAATGTAGGAAAAGATTAAAAGACTTAGGGGAGTGGACATGCTGGGACAGATATATTATGTGAAGCCAGAAGACCCATCAGAGGTTTAATGGGAAACTTTAGGAAACACATCACCTACTAAGGCCTTCAGGAATGCCCTGGAGAGATGGGCACCATCATCCCCGGTTGATGGGCACGAGCTTGGTTTGTTAATATAATAATGCAGATGACGAGGTCCCAAAGCTGCAGCAAGGAGATTGCAATTATTGTAATGACTGACAAGTCAGACGGGCAGCTGGGGAGGCTTAGAGATGATTAATAGAATATAGTATCCCCAGTGGTAATACAGATTAGCAGAGTGTTGCTTAGTATATGCAATAAAAAGAAGGTAAACATGTATATTCAAGAGACTGTGGTTGGGCCACTTTAATTGGAAGTCATAATCTTTTGCCAAATTTCTCAGCTTGAGTCAGTTTTCAGACCTAGAACCTTATGACTAAAGAGGTCATTAGATCCTGAGGAGGAAGGACCATGCAACACCATGTCAGATTTAGACTGTGATGTTTTCCCCAGATGCCTATTCATTTACTCAGATCACTGTTTCAGGAATAGGATAATATCTAGGCATTCTGAAGGTTACTGGATGCAGCTGACACTCATACCTGCAGCCTCAAAGTATTATCGAGGATCTTGTTAGAATGGGAGCCTATAGGGACCAGGTAACAAATAGAGTCTTGCCGAAGGTAGATTTACAGCAGAACTACTGGTTCTGTGAGTCTACCCGACCTTACTGGTCCTGTAAAAATAGAACACTGATCATGGGGCACCAACCAAACATGCACCCAGAAATCTACATTATGAGTTGGATTCTGTCGCACTGACCAGGTCAGTAAAGTCAGGTGGGCCCAGTAACAGTCCATTGTAAAATGGAAATGGTCACCTCCCAGTCCTCGACTCTACAATTGGAACTGACATATTCAGTGGTTGATGTAAGCCCCACCACAGATCCTTGTCCTGTGGAATCAGAGTGATCAAGTGGAAGCCTCTGAAACTGTTCCCCTCCTCCACCAAAATATGACTAATCAATACAATATGGCATTCCAGGGGGACGGTGGAGATTAGTGCTATTCTTAAGGATATAAGGGTGGTAGTCATTATTCGATTGCCACTAAATTCGGAAGTCCTTCCCTGCAGAAAACACCTGTATTCTGGAGAATGACTTTAATACTGCTGCAGACTCATCCAGGTAGTAGCCCTGATCGTCGCTGCGGTAGCTGCTCTGCTGTCTTGGTTGGAGCAGATTACAATGGCCTAAGGCACATAGTATGCAGCCACTGATCTGTTGAATGCACTATTTTCTATTGCAAATAGTTTGTATTCACATAGAATGGACAACAAAATACATTTACGGTGTTCTTCCACACTACATTTACTTTCCTGCTCTCTGTCACAATATAATCAGAAGCGATGTGGACTGTCTGGACATACTGCAAAATATCACATTGATTCATTTTATTGATGCCATCATGTTGATCAGGCAAGGTTAGCAAGAGGTGGCTAGGCTGCTGGAGGCGTTAGGTAAGATTTACATGCTATTGAAAGAGACAGATAAAATTTATAAAGATTCAAAGTCCTGCCACTTGGGTAAAATTTTTAAAAAGATTCAGGTTCTGGTTTCTGTGAAAAGACACATTTCTGCTTTCTTGCATTCCCTACTACTGAAAAGGAAGCACAATGCCCAGGAGACTTCTTTGGATTCTGGAGGCAACATATTCCTACACTGAGGAATAATGCTTTGGTCCATAGTTTAGGTGTCATGGAAGGCTTCCAGCTCTGAGTGGGACTAGAGCAGGAGAGGACTCTGTAGTAGGTCTACACTGTGGTGCAAGCAACTCTTTTATTTGGGTCCTATGATCCAGAAGAACCTAGGGTAACAGAGGTGTCCATGGTAGAAGCGTAGGCTTTGGAAAGTCTCTGTGGGAGAATCATGACACAGGCCCCGAATCTGGAATAAAACCATGCCCTCTTCAGCAGAGAATTATACACCTTTAGAGAAATAACTCCTGGCATGTGATTTGTCCTGTAGAGATGGAGCCCTTGACTATGAGCAACCTAGTGACCATGCATTCAGAACGCTACACTATGAGTTGGACTCTGTCAGACCTACCAGCTCGATGAAGTCAGGTGGGCTCAACTACAGTCCACAGTAAGACAGAAAGGGTGCATCTGTGTTAAAGCCCAACTAGGAAGAGCAGGCCCTCATGTCACCCAACAGTTTCTCCCTCCCTCAGCTTGCACCTGTGACCATATAGAAGGAGAAAGAAGCTCAGGTTTGGCTTATAGAGAGGTCAGCGGATTTGTGGGTAGAAGCCGAAAATGGGCAGTGGCTGCAGTCAGCCACATTTGGGGGCAGCCTTGCAATACAGTTGTAAGGAAAAGTCTTCCCGATGAGCAGAGTGGTCACCGCATCTGTGTGGAAGGAGAAATGGTCTTAGGTGAGAATATATACAGAACTGTGAGCAATAATTGATCAGGGGCCTAAAAGGAGAAGGATGGAAAGATCAAAGTAAGGAGGTCAAGTGAAGACCTATGTGGATGAGCATATGGAAACAGGCGCTAAGCATGGAAGTTATTTGAACAGTGGGGGCAGGGAAATTACCTGCTGGACGTGCTGGATAATCCTGCTTGGGTGCTTTTCAGTAGGCCCTTGACTAATTGTGACCACAGAGGGGACAAATGCAGCAACTCTGGCCTGAGAAGGATATGGTTACTTTGGGAATGCGGATGAGAGTCACACTCTCCTTTAAGTCACCGATGTAACCAGAGAAGGGATATTTGGAAAGGACAGTGGAGGAGGGATACTAACTACTGTACTTTGTCCCATTAATCTCCTGCTTCTAAGTTTCTCCACAGAAAGAGAGGTCAATGGGAACCTGGAGGATCTATAACCTGAACACATATGGAAAAGTGGGTTCACGCCATGCAGGAGGTGGAACATGGCGGCCACGGAGGCGTGCTGCTCTGATTTCCTTTCATGAGAGAATTTGCTGGTGAGCTTTGAGGATGCCGCCCTGCGGTGTTTGAACCAAGGCCATGTTCTTCCCAGGCAGCCCGTCATGAATGACTGAGTGTGGCTGGGTAACAGGGTCTGACAATTTATGTCCAGTGAGAGATTCCAGCAACCTGTTCAGCTGTCTGCCTCTCACAACAAACTGCGCTGTCATCTTCAAATCTTCCAACCTGATTTTCCTCTCCTTCCTTCCCCTTCCACAGATGTCAGATCAACATTCCAGTCTGAAGGCTTCCCCTGCCGACTTCTGTTCTTTATCTTTCACAGGAATTTTCCCGAATACATCTCTTTCACTTCTAACTCCATTGTGGTATCTACACCCGGAGGATCCAACCCACACAGCTTCAAGGAAGGGTGGTTTTCGAAGGAAGAAGCCTGTCATTGGCTCCTCGATATGATACCATGCTCATCAATTATCACCAGCTTCCTTTATCTTGGGTCAAAAACTGAGAATGGACTCAATCAAGTGAACACAATCCCGTGCACTGCCATTTGGGGTTAAAAGACATCTGATGAAATCGCAAGCAAGGTGGCACGAGGACCATCTACCACTCAAGTGCTGGCATTCCACAGAGCACAAAGTTCCAAAAACCATGCATAATTTATTTCTCTAAGTCACAATCTCTCAAGGAACCCCTAGCGGCATCTTGTGGAATCCTAGGTTTCTGGAGAACCCTGCTTAAGAAACTCTGCTCTACACTGGGTGTTTTATAAGACTGATGGATTGCTGAACTCTACCTCTGAAACTAATAATCCACCACATGTTAATTAACTGAATTTAAATAACAAAAAAGAAAGAAAGAAAGAAACTCTGCTCTAGAAATTTTGTCCTCATTCTCCTACCCTTGTTCCTCTCATTCTTCCTATGAATCTCTCTTCTACTTAAGTGGCCACTTTTCTTCCATGCTCCTGTCTGTCAGTCCTAACCTCACATGATTTCTGTGAGGGGGCAAAAACAGCCCAGGAAGTAAGCCGATGAGCTTTTAATCTTTATTTCTGTTTTGGAATGTGCGGAAGGGGAGAAAATGACACCTTGTGTTCTATTAAGAAGAGGAGAAAAAAACAAACAAAAACACCCCACACTATTAACACTGGGGTATATAACCCTATCACATGTCATTTTAGCAAAGAACTTTGGAGGCCTAGAAACATTACGATAGATTAAAACATTGAATTTTATGGGGTGCCTGGGTGGTTCAGTCAGTTAAGCTTCCGACTCTTGATTTTGGCCCAGGTCATGATCTCAAGGTCATGAGATGGAGCCCCGCTTCTGGCTCCGGGCTCTGTGCTGGGCGGGGAGCCGGCTTAAGATTCTCTCTCTCCCTCTGCCCCTACCCACCACTCAGTGTGAGCTTTGTCTCTCTCTAAACACACTGAATTTTAAAGTAAACATTTCTTTATAACCCTTCCAACCTTTTATTAACTCCCTCTCTCTCCAAATTCACACGAATCTGCCTTATTTTTTTCCCCTGACAGGTAGGTGATGTTTTATCCTATAGAAAAAGAACCGAGACTGTTTATTTGGTTGATTCTTCCATGGTCCCTAATTCCTAGTTTGCTGATTCAATGTAAATTGTAGTTCTAGTCTGCAGTGTTCTCCATTTGTTTTATACTAATTTATGATTTAAATTGTTATAAACTATCAAATGTCTCTATCAGTGAGTTGAGAAAAAGCAAAAAGCACACCCTGGCAAACAAACAGGTAAATATTTGATGACAGCAAGAGAGTCTAGGGGAAACAGAGTCTTGTAATTAGGTTAGAAGATTGTCAGTTCACAGTTGTACTTAACCGGCTCACATATTCCTCAAGAGCTTCAAAATATATCTATGTCAGAATGATGACCATGCAGATCTGAGTATCAAAGCCCTGAAGTGGACGGTATTAAAGATCTTCTCTCATTATTCTTGTTCCTGTTTAACTGGTATATCACAGAATTAGGGGGTTCACAAAACTTATTTCCCACTAACTGTAATGATCCCTGTTAAGGGACAGTTAAAAACTTTTAAACTTACTTTTAGTGGAAATATATCAAAACAGTGGAAATATATCAATACATATTTTGCTGGCTTTCTAAACTATTCGCAGTTGAATGTTTAAACTTTTTGTAAGGTGACTTGGAGGTTCTTATCAATTGTGGAAACACCTTATTATCCTACATCATGTTCACTACACTCAAGTCCCTGAAACACAACTGGCAAGGGAGACTTCTCACTTCAAGTAGATCTTTTATTTATGGACGGAGGTTTCACTCTATGCCCTGGTGGGCTAAGATAAAGAACATAAAAGAAAAAAAAGAAGAAGATAGCAGGAAGGGAAAAATGAAGGGGGGGAAATCAGAGGGGGAGACGAACCATGAGAGACTATGGACTCTGAGAAACAAACTGAGGGTTCTAGAGGGGTGGGGGATGGGGGATGGGTTAGCCTGGTGATGGGTATTAAAGAGGGCACGTACTGAATGGAGCACTGGGTGTTATGCACAAACAATGAGTCATGGAAACTAATGATGTAATGTATGGTGATTAACATAACAATAAAAATTAAAATAAATAAATAAATAAATAAATAAATAAATAAATAAATAATACAGTATGATAGTAATAAGTGCTCTGGAGAAAAATAAAGCATGTGAAATAGTTATCTATCACTGCTTAACAAATTATCCCAAATTTAGTAGCTTAGAACAATGTATATTTATTATCTCCCAGTTTCTGAAAGTCAAGAACACAGGCATTGTTAGCTGGGCAGCTCTGGCTTAGGGTCACCTATGCTATTTCAGTGGAGATATTTATCAGGCCTGTAGTCATCCAAAGACTTGTTTGGGACTAGAGGATCTGCTTCCAAGATGGCTTATTCATGTGGCTACTGACAAGAGGTTCTACTCCTAGAGATCCTACTCCAAGAAACTGGGGAACTTCCAAATCATAACACATGTACAGGATTGTCCAGAGCAACATTCTTCATAATATCCAACTGTTCATCACAGTAAAATGGCATAACAGTCAGGGTTCTCCAGAGAAACAGAACCAACAGGATATGGATATGTATATGCATATGTGTTATATGTATATTGATGAGGAGATTTATTATAGGAATTGGCTTATGCAATTATGGAGCCTGAGAAGTCCCACCATCTGCCATTAGCAAGCTGGAGAACCAGGAGAGCTGGTAGCATGGTTCAATCCAAGTCCAAAGGCCTGAGAATCAGGAACACTGACGGTCAGGGCAGAAGATGGAGGTCCCAGCTCAAATAAAGAGCAAATTCGCCCTTCCTCTGCCTATTTGTTCTAGTTTGCCCCTCAATGGATTGGATGACGCTCACTGCATTGGTGAGGGCGATCTTTACTTAGTCTACCTACTCAAATGCTAATCTCTTCCAGAAACATCCTTACCGATACACCCAGAAATAATGTTTTACCTGCTCTCTGAGTATCCCTTAGCCCAATCAAGTTGACACATAAAATTAACCATCACAAATGGATAAGCAAATTATGGCATATTCCTAAACAGAATTCTTTAAAGCAGTCAAAAATGAGCCAACTGTAGCTATGTACAGCAACATTGATGAGTCTTACACTTGGGTTGAAAGAGGCGAAATGTAAAAATACATACAGTATCAATTTATATTTCATTCAAAAGCAGGCAAACAATCTTCACTTTTAGGGCTGCATTAATGGATGGTAAAACTTTAAAGAAAAATCAAGGTTATGACTATCACCAAAATCATCCAGATGATGATCACCTGGATAATCAGAGATTATCAGTCAGAGATTGAGAACTATAATCAAGAATGAGCACATCCCCTTTTGGGAAAGCTAGTAATTTTATAATTCTTAATCTAGATGGTGATCAGACAGGTGTATGCTTAATAATTTTTATTATGCTCTACATGTTTAAGTCACTTATCTATATGTACTTTATGTTTTACAATTAAAAGGGAAAAAAAGATTGTGTGTTCACAGTAGGCCACTGGAGGTCAGTGACATACAAAAGAGATATGGAAAAAGGTGTAAAGAAGAGAGTTCTCTTCAAAAAAAGAAAGGAGTTGGGGGGGAAATGATGCAACAGACTTGTTTGGTACTTTTAAAGGGGGATATTTATTCCATTCTCCTCATGTTTCCTTCTATGCGGAGGGAGTTTCATTAACGTGCCACTCCTGGTAAGTATCTATTCTCCATTATTCTTCCCCTAGGGGGCAGTTAGAGGGATGGAGAAGGAAATGACAAACCTAATTGATGAGTTTTGGAGAAAAACTAGACCATTAATAGCTCAGGCACTTTCTCTCTCTCTCTCTCTTTTTTTTTCCTTTTGTGAGTGAGCTAATTGCAGGGAATAGTGTGAGTTTCTGCTCCTCTAAATATAGGTGAGTGAATCTAACCATAAGTGGGTGGAAAAGGTTTTCCCATTCAGTAGGTAAGTATGAGGAAGCTTACTTGCTCACAAAAGAAGCCACAGTCTCAAATTTCTGCCTTGTTTGTAACAAACATAAGTAATTTGATATTCATCTGCTGACTTCTGGCCTTATTATTTTTTAAAAATATTTTATTTATTTATTTGTCAGAGAGAGCACAAGCAGGGGAAGCTGCAGGCAGAGAGAGAAGCAGGCTCCCGACTGAGCAAGGAGCCCAGTGTGGGACTCAATCCCAGGATCCTGGGATCATGATCTGCGTCGAAGGTAGATGCTTAACCGACTGAGCCACCCAGGCGTCCCTCTGGCCTTATTTGCTTGATTGATTCAAAACCTAAATGAGGAAAAACCTTTATTTATCCCCCTGCACCCTCTACAGTCTTGGGTAACGTGGCCACTGTCAGCTCATTTTGATAAGGACTTTACCCAGCTCCTCACTTGCCCGGCTCTAGTACTGTGAATGACATTATGGCTCTCCTTGTGACTTAGAGGTTTCAAAGTAATTTTGTCTTCCTTCCTGTTTTCCAGATCAGGACTAAAATAGGGTTTTTATGATCAATATACAGTTAATGGGCACATTTTGGAAGCAGGCCCTCAAGATTTCACGGCAACAATGCCAAGCAAAAGCAAAGCTAACCCAATGATGTATACG
Source organism: Phoca vitulina (assembly GCF_004348235.1). Lineage (NCBI taxonomy): Eukaryota > Metazoa > Chordata > Mammalia > Carnivora > Phocidae > Phoca > Phoca vitulina. Next base: position 5,978,829 of record NW_022589724.1, on the reverse strand, counting down.
TGGGAAAATAATATAGGAGTAAGGAACAATAACACAAAAAACATGGAAAAAAGCTACATAAACATAAGCTAATATATAAACTAATAAACGTCTCCCTTCTGATACGCCTTTGCCGCATGAACCAAAATAAGATTAGAACACAGATGTCTTCAATTTCAATGAGCCAAGAGGCATATTGTGTCTATTCTCCAAGCATAGGATAAGACAAAGAACATGCATGGTACAATGAAAACTCTAACAGCTCAATAAAATAATTATTGTTTATAATAAAAATATTATTAACAGTAATATTTGTAAGTGCTCTATGAACTTACATAGGTAGCTGTTACTGCTAGCTATTAAGAGTACTGTTGGTGTCAGAAATAAAAGTGAGGAAGAGGAGGATTATGAAAAATAAAACCCAAAGAAAAGTCTAAGATCTATTTGTTTCTATATGTATCTTCCTCATTACTTCATCCTCCTTCATGTCTGCTTAGCTATTGAAGGAACTTGTGGTCTGCAGAGATAATAAAGACTGTTTCCTTACAGTTGGGTCTATGACTGCTCTTTAAGAAACTGATATTTGTGGTTAAAAACAGATAAATAAAATAGAGAAAAGGGGGATTCTTTCTGCAGCTGTGAAATAAAGCTGCCCCTGGGGCACAGTGACAACTCTAAGCTCAGATGTTGAGAGATCAACATCACATTCTAATTCGAATTGAAGCATAGCCAGAGTGGCTCAGGATGTCACCAGAAAAAGACGACTTAGCTGTCTTTCACCAGGCTTTACGAAGTGCCATTATCTTAGTGGATTTATCAAGGTCCTGGCTATGGTCATCAGCTTTGCAGTCTTAGAAATCTGGAAGTTTCTTTTCTAACACAAGTAGAATAACAGTAATTAAGTTCATCAAACTGATGTACAAAATCAGAATGTTAATATATTAATTTAAAAAGAAGAGTTAAACTTTTACATAGAGTTGCACTCTTACACTGGCATTTCTAGAATGTGTTTATTAGGTCAGCAGGCACATTAAAGTCTGAAGAGTGCTTGCTGAGTATGGAAGCAGAACAAGCCCACCATCATCCCTCATGTTCACCTCTTCAGTGAACTTCCAATTTGGGTTTGTGGATACTCACTCTTCCTTCCTCTATCAGGGAGAAGCTACAGTGGACTTACTTAAAAAATGCCAAACAGTACAACTTTGTCCCTATGTAAAACTCTTCAACTGCTTGCCATCACGGGCAGAAACCCTAAACCCTTTGCACTGCCTGAAAGTCTCTGTATATCATGACCTCAGCTTACCCTGAGAGAATTTAATCAGAGATGCTTAACTTTTAGAGCAAGACTTTCGGGTTTAAAAATACAATCACTAAGGGGCGCCTGGGTGGCTCAGTTGGTTAAGCACCTGACTCTTGAATTTGGCTCAGGTCATGATCTCAGGATCATGAGATCCAGTCCCATGTTGGGCTCCCCACTGGGCATGGAGCCTGTTTAATATTCTCCCTCCCTCTTCCTTGGCCCCTCCACCACCCCCTGCTCCACCACATGCTCTCTCTCTCTCTGAAATAAATAAATAAATAAATAAAAACACAATTACTCAAATTCCTGTCAGGAAAAAATCTTATTTGAAAGATTTCTTTATTTGAGAGAGAGAAAGAGAGCACAAACAAGAGGGGCAGAGGGAGAGGGAGAGAGAATCTCAAGCAGACTTCGTGCAGAGTGAGGACCCAATGTGGGGCTTGATCTCACGATCCTGAGATCATGACCTGAGCTGAAACCAAGAGTCTGATGCTCTACCCACTGCGCCACCCAGGTGCCCCTCAGAAAAATACTTTTATTGTGACTTTGAAACTATCTATCTCATATTCCTCTTTTCCTCACAGAGGTTTGTTTATATAACTTATTTTTAATAATATAGTATTAAATTAATTAAACAAGGAGGCATTAGACTGAGGTGCTTCTCATGCTGCGGCTGCCTATGTAAGCAAATCAAAATCTAAGCCTGCAAATGCCTCAACGTTATGAAAGCAACCGGCCAAGGACAACCAATCACAGCCAACTAGGCTTTAAGTTATAGCCAATCAAATGTTTTCCTTTCTTTCCTTCTGCACTTTTTCTGTGTAGGTGTTTCCCCAAGTCTCCTGGTAGGGGTGGGGTGGGGGAGAGCGTCCCTAACTGCTTCAGTTTAGCACTCACTGTCTAATTGGAATTGATAAATGCTCAAATGAACGCAACATTTTTTTAATATGCCTCAGTTTATCTTTTAACAACAGGTTTATTTCTGCTGGAACAACTTATTTTGAAAATCAATTGTTACCAAAATAGGCATGATCTCTATTAATGATTTATTACAACATCCAACCTTAGTCACAGGGATTTAGTTAGAGTCAGAGGACCTTACTTGCTCATTCATTTCATATTTATTAAGCACCCTCTATCTACCAAGCAATGTCTTAGGTGTGGAGCAAGAAAGCAACAATAAAACACACAGATTTTCGCTTTTTCATGGGGCTTAATATTAGGTGGAAGGGGAGGCAGGAAATACACACACACACACACACACACATCAGATAGACTCAAGATGCACAGAGAAAATTAAAAAAGAATAGATGGATACAGAATGATTATATTGTAAGGATGGGAAGAGAAACCTTAGACACTATAACTGGGTAAATAGAATCCAAAAGGAGATATATATATCTATACCTATAACTATATATATAGTTAACATTTGAAAAATTCCCTGTGGCTTAGAGGAGGTTAGAGGAGGATTTAATAATTTATATGCAAAAATATTACTAGGAGCATGGGCTCCACTGATCTAAATGCTGATATGTTACATTTGGATGGGACCTCTGATTCTATATTGCCTGATAGGATCCCAAGTGGACTCCTTTGCATATTGGAAAAGACTCGTAAGGAGGATCAAGCTGATTCAGATAAGTATGCACATTTTAAGGTACTTTGAATTCTTGAGAACTCTTCAAGAATGCTTGAATGTGGTTTATAGGAACAAACTACTTGCTATTAAATACTTTAGTGGGTCTGATTATTTTCTTACCAAACACTTCTGCTGCTCTCGGCCCCTGTAGCACCAGATAAACTGTGAGGATTGCTAACAGGCCAAGGGGGGAGTTCTGAAAGTAGAGTTAACTTGACGACATCTCTTTTTATGAAGATACATTAAAACTTGTACCTGAACTATTAAGAAATGCCAAGCTACTTAGGTGATGAAAGAAGATGTTCAGAAGAGATCATTTCAGTTTAATCTTTTTTGAAGTTTGATTTGAGGAGGCTAAGGTGAGCCAGAAGCCAATGTAGTGATTATTTCATAGAAAAATGAAATACGACAGTAGATACTGAACATGAAAAACACTGTTGAACAGCTTCATTCATCAGTCTTGATTTCCAGAAAAATCTATTCATAATGAGTTTATTTTAATCTCTTAAAGCAATTAGAAAGAGAAACCAGCAAGACAAAATCCTCAACATTTAGATGAAGAAAGAAAGAGGTCTGACTTTGGAAATTTGGTCTGTAATAAAATTTACCTCAGTGGTTATATTTGGAAAAATTATAAAATAATAGTGCCCTAAAAAAGTTCAGAATTAGAAATACCAAATACTGGCAGTGTTTAGATGTCTTCAGATGGCAACTATTAAGATGGAGTTATTTTTAACGGCTTTGGAAAGGGAACTAGCTATATGACCCGAAAACTGTGTTTACACTTTTTTCTGTATATTTACTACGTCTGTATCCTTGGTAAGTTATTTCCTTTATCACTTTTTTCTATCTTTCTCTGTCTGTCTGTCTGTCTCTCTATATGTATATATTATACATATATGTGTGTGTTTGTATACATATATATATACATATACACACTTATGATAACCTTAGTTAATATATACTGAAATTTACTATGTACTATCTTATTTCATCTTTATGGCAATAAGCCAATGATACAGATAGTAGCAATATTCATATTTTGCAGACCAGGAAACTGACAATTACAGCAGCTATGAATCTTCCCTTAGGTCATGCATTAACAAATGGAGGAGCCAGTATTTGAAATTAAGTCTGTCTGAAACCAAAACCTGAGCCTCTAATCCCTATGCACTACAGACTCAGAGGGTCATTATAACGCTAAATGGAATTATGCATGGGACAATGCCTAACATAATTTAAGCACCCAATATATACGCAGCAGTTACGAATCTTAGTATGGATCCTCAGTTGCACAAGAAAAATAATATTTATTTCCTTTCAATCAAGACAATTAGAATTTTACCCCTCATCCTATCTTGCCAGGCAGAAATTCAGTCTGATTCATTATTTGGATTCAACCCTTCTGGTGTTATACTAAGGTCTCTGAGTCCTATGCTCTGCCAAAGAATTGGAGCAGGCCCCTCTGGTTTTTTGGATTTGGTCCATATTGGTTACTGCTGAGAAGCTCCTTGTTCCTCCCAGCACTACTGCTTACAGTCCAGTAGTTCTGTTATATCTGAGGCATAGAAATCGTTGTTGAGACTGGGTTTCCTGCTGCCATTGTTCATTCATCTAATATTTATTAAGTATCCTTCATGTATCAAGCACCATCCTAGATGTTGAGGAAAAAGCAGCAATAAGACACACAGATTTTCTGTTCTCTGTTTAGAGTCCAGCTGCTCCTGGCATGTCATGTGATCCTATTACCCTGTAGAATCCTGCCATCTCTTAATGGGATGCCCCCAAGTGGCAACGGGTTTCAGCCAGACGTGAATCTACCATGAAGCGAAAAAAGCTTGGACTTAGACTTTTCAAAGCCATTCCAATATTCTAAGATGGGCCTTAAGAATGCTTGTATAAGGTGGTTTCTGTTTTCTTTGGTTTGTTTTGTTTTTCAAAGTAAAGATACTTTAACTGTAAACAATTAGACGGCTGTCTGACTTCTCTGTGTTTTTATGATCTGGCCAAAGGGAAATTAAGTTCACTATTAACATTGTCAGATGGCTAATATTATGGTGGTTATACGAAAAATTTGTTCTTATTTATTAAAGTTGTATACTGAGTATTTATAGGCAAAACGACACAAAATATCTTCCTCCCAAAAGGAAAAAAAAGGGATACAATAAAAGAAAAACTAACATAATATCTGTAATTGCTGAAGACAAGGGATGGATACATGGAGATTCCTTATATTGTTCCTTTTATTTTTGTGTATGTACAGTTCCAAAGTAAAGAGTTAAAATGCCAGAACCCAGGATAAATCTGGGTATGATTTTTTATGTGTTTTTCACATAACTTAGTAGGTCATTTCATGTGTAGTTTCTAGTTTTTTTTACTCGCTTTTTCCCCAGAAGTTCTTAAATTGTATCTTGGTTTTGCTCTTGCTGTTAATCTTACTGCGTTTTCAAGAGCAGCACATTTAATTCATAGGTTGGATCTGTAATTCTGCTCAAAATGTTTATCGTATTGTCTTGTATTGATCTCTATATCTTTTTACCCTGCATTCTTAGAATTTCTCAAGTTTATCTGCCATATTATTGATTTTATTTTCTGCAGGTCAAGCCTATTACTTATTGTACCCCATTGCAGAATAAAATTTTGTTCTTGATTTTGGAGTTGCTATTGTTAATCTTTATTTAATGAGTTCGTTTTGCTTCTTAGTCTACACTTCTCTCTGTTGACTCTTACCTTATAGCTCCCTGTCCCTTTTTCATAAGGCAACTTTTAAAATAAGCCAGACAACTTACTGTGTATGTAGGTGTGTATGAAATAGTCCTTTCCCTTATGCTGCAATAGCCCTTGAAAGGCTTCATGGGTGCGTTGGTGCAGTATGCATCTCCAAGAGGAGGAAATGCTTCCCAAATTTTTAACTATTTTCCCCCATTATGTGGAGACCTCGAAAAATCTCCAGCAACACTATTCTATTTGCAAAATGTTGGTTAAATTTTTTGAAATTGTTTTTTTCTGCCCATAATCAGCAGGAAGAGGGTAAATTCATACTTTGGATCTTGTATATATCTTCCCCATTACTCAGTTCAGTAGAATATTACTTTACAATGTAAAGGACCAAGCCCTGTGTGGCTCTGGAGGTACAAAGACTAATACTTCTTCCCAGCCAAAGAAGACTCTGGGATAATAAACACATAAACGTAAGTGTTCTGGTGACAGAAAGGAAGGTGTATTTAACTCTCACTAATAGCACTAAACTAAAGGCTACAAAAAAATCCATTAACAGAAAGAAGCCTTCCAGGAGTAGTAGCTCAATTACTAAGTGGTTTGTTTTTAAAAAAATAAGAGGCCATGTGTTCTCTTTACAAGCTAAGGGTTTTTGGTGTTAGTTTTGGTTTTGGTGTTTTGGGTAACCCTGAGGAAAAAGAAAATTAATCCTATTTTGCCAAAATGTTTCAAAATCTTTTAATGTGTATTAAAGTGAATGGTTTCTGAATTAAAAAAAAAAAAAAGAAGTTATTCTGGTTCAATGCTAAACCTCTTTAAGATTTACTGAGAGGGTGTTTAATATGAGAACAACTGTTTTGGTTCATTAAATTTTTTAAGAGGTTCTAAACTTTAATCAGTGAGAACTCACTCAAGCTTCTAATTGCAAAAGCAGACTCTTTTTAAGTCATGTGACAACTTTAAAATTTTACCATTTTAAAACTCTTTTCACACAATTTGTCATAGGTGTCCCAGAAGTTCTGGATTTTGCTAATGTGATAATGCTTATAAATAGAAGGCTAAAAACTCTATAGGATATAAGGAGACTAATTCAAATGAGTTTTCTAAGTCTAAATTTGGTTTGTAAAGGTTAGGATTTTAGATTATTTTAAAATGTTACCAAAAAAGCTAATATTTGTTAAGACCTTTATGGTTTAGTGTTTTCATCTGTTTTTATTTATTTATTTATTTATTTATTTATTTATTTATTTATTTTAGAGAGAGAAAGAAAAAGAACTGGGGGTGGGGGGTGGTGCAGAGGGAGAGGGAGAGAAAGAATCTCAGACTCAGCCCTGAGTGTGGAGCCTAATGGAGGGCTCAACGCAGGGCTCAATCTCACGATCCTGAGATCATGACCTGAGCTGAAATCAAGAGTCAGATACTTAACAGACTGAGCCACCCAGGCACCCCTCTTCTGTTCTGTTTTTTTTTTTTTTTTAAAGATTTTATTTATTTATTTGACAGAGAGAGAGACAGTGAGAGAGGGAACACAAGCAGGGGAGTGGGAGAGGGAGAAGCAGGCTCCCCGCAGAGCAGGGAGCCTGATGTGGGACTCGATCCCAGGACCCTGGGACCATGACCTGAGCCGAAGGCAGTCGCTTAACCAACTGAGCCACCCAGGCGCCCTCTTCTGTTCTGTTTTATAATCATTCCTCTGCTAGTATATCCAACAAAGAAATGATTAGAAAATTTAACATCATGTTAATATCCCTAATATATATCAAAATATTACACATTGGCAAGGAAATGTGGAGTGGTCTTACAGAAAAATGGATAAAGGAAATAAAAAGAAAGTACACAGACACACAGCACAAATCACCGATACATGTGTAAAATACTGAGCAGCTCAACCTCAACAGCAGCAACAACAACAAAACATCTATAAAAGAAATGAATAAGAATGGAAGAAAGCATCAAACTGGCAAACCATTTAAAAAATAACAATCACATTTTGGTGAGAGAAAACATGAATTCAGGTACTCTGTTACTGAATTGAAAACTGGCACAGCCCTCTGGAAAGGAGAGAGGTAAAATGTCCCTAAAAACCTTCAAAAGCATTTATTGTCTCTGAGTCATTAGCATCACTTCTGGTAATTGCTTCTCAGGAAAATCTACTCATGGTGCTTGAGCATGATGTCTTTGGATGACCCTTACTATAGTTTGGTTTTGTATCACTCATTATTCCCATATTACTGGTGGGAAAGCCAAAACCCAGGGAAGATGACACACAAACTCCTACCACAAGACACTGACAGGCTTGGATCAGATCTTTTAAATCTCAACTTCATAATTATTGCTCAGGCTGAAAATATTTAGCTCAGTAATTTTTTTTTTTTTTTAAAGATTTTATTTATTTATTTGAGAGAGAGAGAATGAGAGACAGAGAGCACGAGAGGGAAGAGGGTCAGAAGGAGAAGCAGACCCCCCGCCGAGCAGGGAGCCCGATGTGGGACTCGATCCCGGGACTCCAGGATCATGACCTGAGCCGAAGGCAGTCGCTTAACCAACTGAGCCACCCAGGCGCCCGCTCAGTAATTTTTTGGTACTTTCTCCATGCCACATTCAACGTTTGTTTCCAGATATACAACATAATGGCTATCGAACATTTACTAATTACTGAGTTCTTCATATATGGATCACCTCATCTTATTCTTGGAACAAACTTTTGTTGTCCTTTCAATGAAGAAGCTGAGTAATTCCCCCAAGTATCAAATAGCTGAGTTTACAAACCAACCTGAGCAATCTTACTCCAAGGTTCTCTCTCTCTTAACTATTACATTGATCTCTCTCCTTGAGTAGACCACCACCACCCACAAATCCTGTCCTCAAAGAACTCACATTGTAGTTGCAGGAAGACAGATTTGTTATGGTTCAGGACACATGACAAAAATACTATGCAGACAGAATAGGAGACTAACATAACTGTGCTTTGGTCCTTATGGTGCTGATGGTGGTGGGTAGGTGGGTCCTCATTAATATTGTCATTTTAAGATCAATTTATATATTTATATATTTATATTTGTACCTTCAGATAATCATATCCATGGTCTGAGAAGACATTGTAACAAGAGATACATATTTTTACTTATTGATTGATTGAAAATTCCACATGTGTTTTTAATCCTCCTATAAAAAAGAAAGTAAAACCATAAAAATTCATAGAAAAATAGTGGAATTAAATCCATTAAAATGTTAACAGGGTCTATCTCCACTCTCACCAACAAAAGGATTTATTTTCTTTTTCATATGTCTCTATAGTTGCTTCACTTTTATAATCAGACAAATGTTATACATATTAGTTTGCTTTTAATTTATATCATGATATGAATGATATGATATGAATATCAGTGTCAGACACTTAATTTGTAACCTCTTCGGGGTTACACATAGTCTAGCAGGTATTTATATGGTTGTTTAGAGGCGGAGGGCAGGGAGGTGCCATGTGAACTTTCAGTGATTTTCCAAATTCCAGCCTAGCTTCTAACCTCATTAGGTAAATGTGGGTATTCTCACACTGGCCTTCCTAAGAGGACTTAATCAAAACTTAAGACTCTAGGGGCATCTGGGTGTAAGTGTCCAAATCTTGGTTTAGGCTCAGGTTGTGATCTCCCAGTAGTGAGATAGAGCCCAGCGTCAGGCTGTGCATTCAGCGAGGAGTCCACTTGAGTTTCTCTCTCCCTCTCCCTCTGCCCTTTCCCAGCACACATGCACACACTCTCTCTCTCTAAAATAAATAAATAAATAAATCTTAAAACAACAACAACTACCCAAGAGTCCAGTGGTGGGACTGGCCACAGAAACAGCATGGTAGCTATGAAGCTAAAGTGTTGGTTGTCACACCAAATGAAAAAAATACATACAATTGCATTTGAAAATATGTAATTGTTATATAAATATGAGATATATTTTCAAGGTTTTAAAGTATGAAAAGGAATCTCTTTTTTTCTAAAGATTTTATTTATTTGAGAGAGAAAGAGAGAGAGAGCACAAGCAGGGGAAGCAGCAGGCAGAAGGAGGAGGCTCCCCTCTGAGCAGGGAGCCCGATGTGGGACTCGATCCCAGGACCCCAGGATCATGACCTGAGTCGAAAGCAGATGCTTAACCAACTGAGCCACCCAGGTGCCCCTGAAAAGGAGTCTTATTAGCAGAAAAATCACCAAAGAAATAATGCTATCCAGAGTGTTCCTGGTGTTGATCCTAGCCACAGTATAACACTGTTAGCCAGTCATTGATAGATGCTTTCTTGAAGGTAAATTTTGGGTGGAGTAATTTTCAAGCTCTAATACAAAGAGCAAACTTTTGTCGAATGTCCTTTATACCAAGTGCTTAAAGGCAGTACTCATTTGAGCCTTACAACAAACTTTTGTTGCATCACTACAAATGTGGGGTCAGTAACTTGTTCATAGTCACACTTTTGTGAGCTGTAAAGCCAGGAATTAAACCCAAGCAGCAACTGGGCCCTCACTCATTACCAGATGATCTATTGCACCGAAGAAATAAAATATTAAATATTGGGAATTTGATAACCATTTGCTCTATGTTTTCTGCTTCTACTCCCATCCACCTAATCTATAACAACTCCTCCAATAACTTGCATAATATTTTTAAAAAGGCTAATATATGTTTTCTAGTTATCATTTAAGTATTATGAGATAACTTGGCAGAATTAAATACATCCAGCAGTCCTAAAAAATTAGAATTAAGATTCTCTGGTATGGATAAAAGAGATAAACTAGCAAATAGTACATTCCTTTATCCACTCTCTATTATACAGTGTTTTGAACAGCCATATGTGATTTTGCAGTTTTTTTCAAATATTCCCCAAAATACAGTAGTTCATAAGTTCTGCACCTCTCTAGTCTTCCACTTCCAACTCAGAAAATTTGGTAATTCCCACTGTATATTGTCTCTTGAATCCAAATGTGTCTACTATAATTTTATGAAAATAATGATGCACTATTATCTCCATAGTGTTCTCTACTCCAGGAGTAGGGTAGGTTAAAGAGAACAAAGCACATTTTCTAATTCTGGTTATCCCACTAATTATATATAATGAATATGTAATTAAGGCACAGGTTCAAGAGGAGAACCTTTATCCCATCTTTGGTAGGTAGAAGATTTACAGAACAGTACAAAGGTATAAGAATCTCCTGGAGGTCACAGATGTCCCTACCGGAGGTGTGTAAGACCAGTTTTAAGAAATTTGTGGTGGGGGGCCTGGGTGGCTCAGTTGGTTAAGCAGCCAATTCTTGATTTCGGCTCAGTTCATGATCTCAAGGTCTGGGGATTGAGCCCTGCATTGGGCTCTGCGCTCAGCCCGGAGTCTGCTTGAGGATTCTCTCTCCTCCTCCCTCTCTGCCCCTCCCCCAGCTCTCTCACTCTCAAATAAATAAATAAATATTTTTAAGGAGAGAAATAACTGGTGGAAAGTTAAAAATGGGAATTCAGAGAGAAAATTGATGAGCAACATGGAATAGTGGAAATACTGGAGAGTTTGTAGTTCAAAGAACAGGTTAAAGGTTCACTTCTGTCGATACAAGCTACATTATCTTGGGAAGTTAAATAAAAGTTGGTTTTCTCACCTAATCCCACAGGGGTATTCTGAAGATGAAATGATATTATACAGAATGCTTGCACATGCTAGAACACAGTGGGCAGCAAATATGTAATAGTTTTCATAGCATTCTTAGATTACTAATTGGGGGATAATGCTATTTACCACACAGGGTGATCATGAGAGTTAGATGAGTTTCTCCACAGATGGAGTTCACCTTTCTGTACCAGGCAAGCTCCTGGATGGATCTCTTTGTTCTTGGTTAAGCCTTTGTGGAAACATTAATTCATTTATAAGATCCTGCCAGAGAATTTATGCACCTCCACAAGACATTCTACCTATCCGCTCCAATGCATTTTCCGTATCTTTTGTCATAAACAAGTTTTATTTTTATAATCTGACCCAAATAATAATAAATATTGCTTTGAGGGAAAAAGAAATCCTAGTTCTTGGGAAATTTGGCCACAAGGGGGAAGTAGAAGAATTTGTTCAGGAAATCTAGCAGTGTTTTTCTTTGTTTAATTTCTCCTCCTTCCCCCCCCCCCCCACTTCCTCAGCTCTGTTTGGCATCTTGTACTTATCTTGCAGGCTTCCTGATGCTAAAAATACCCTCACTGGCTCTATACTTGGAAAGTTTATCAAAGTCCACCACCTTTTGATATCAGAGTGATGTCTGCAGAATGAGGTAAATGGTGCCTTGCTGGTAATAATGCCTTCGATTCCTGGTCTGTCCTTATGGATTGGAAAGCAATAATTGCTCGCTGCAGCATTGTCCTGGTGCAGTTAATCACTGAGAGGAATTATCTGTAGCCCCAGGAAGATGGCTGGTTAGAGCCAGTAGGACAACACCTACATGGGAGGAGGCACTTTTCAGGTTCTGTCTCCGGGGGAATTACTCATTTAGATTGCCTGCTTTTAGCTTATAGGATTTCTCTGGAATCTACCTGTTTTGTTGTTCTTTCTTTCCAATAACTAGGGGCTCTTTAAAAAAAAAAATGCATTCTCTTTGTCTGTACTTGATTAAAATTCAAGCTTTAGGCTACACAGATTTAATCAATTGTTTTCAAGGTTACTTATTTTGTTTAGTAAGTATGTGTTGTGGGCCACGTATATCCTACTGGTCTTCTAGGTGCTGGTTATGGCACCAAATAAGGCAAGGGCTCTGCTCCTAAGGAAGCTGTAGTGCGATAGGTTGGTTTTTTCCTGCTAATATTCAAACTGTATGGATATCTTTATATTCCAAAACCTTTGAGTTCTCATTTCCTGCAGAATGAAGTTCAAATCTCACACGATGTAAGGCTTGTATGGCTTAGGTTCCTTGTAGAAAGATGGTGTGTCCACTTAACAAATTTACAGAGACAACAAATGTGTGTGGGGGAAGGGTAAAGAGAAATTCACAAATGATGGCAAAGCCTTAGCCTCTATCCCTGAACTGAGTGAGATCTGCAGCCTCAGGAGAGGGTCACCCCATAGGAGGTGAGCACTTTGGTAGTGAAAAGGCTGTGATTCAGCCTGCAAAGTAGGGAGCTAAGAAAACAAATGTCCCAGTATATGCCTTATAATCTCTGGTGCATCCACTAGTAGAACCCCAAAGGAAGCAGATGGTAAGGGAACATGGCACATATGGTCCCCAAAGTTCAGACTCCTGGGAACCCAGGACAGGGTAGATTAGGGAGGAAAATGCATCAAGAATATCCAGCATAAAGGCCACTCTCAATCTACCCCAGATTAACTTGCTATTTATTATGGATTTTTAAAAATTTTTTTTAAGGTTTTACTTATTTATTTGAGCGAGAACGAGTGGGGGGAGGGACAGATGCCATTTATTATGGTTCTATCCCTCTATTTCTGTCCATATTTGCTACTATTCCAATTCCTATAAATGTAGATCATTTGGGAAATAAAATTCTCTTTAATAGCAAGAATTCAACATTAACTTAATAAATATTTTTGGAGTGTATATTATAGACTAGACATATTTCTAGCAGCTAGAAGTGGTTTTAGGAGCTTGTGTAAGATGACAAAAGAAAAAAAGAGACCAGACAAGTACATTCCAGACAGAAATGAAGGTGTGAGCAAGGACCTGGACCTAAGAGCAAACACAAACACAGCCTATTCTGTGGAACCACAGACAGTTCATACTGGTAGTGTGTTGAAGGGACAGGTGATGTATGAAAGGTGAGCAGAGGCAGAACACAAAGCCCTTGAAGACATGCTAGAGAGGTTAGGAGTTAGTTGGACAGTTAGCTAGTCATGGCCAGGGTCCCCAACAAGAAAATACGGAGTCAGGACAGCTAAGATAAAACAGCACTGACATTCTGTTTGCAGCTTAGACAGGACCACACTAGCATTCTGTTTGGCAGCCTTTGCAGAGATCACTTCTGCAAAACGTCCTAAAATAAAACAATTTACCACAAAACATTTGTCACCATCAGCAAGGGGCAGTTAGGCGTAAGCCCCCAGATGTCAGCAAAAAAAGACCATCAGCTTGTTGACATTAACCTAATAGGTAGACAGATACGTGACCAAAGCCCTGATTGACACAACTCAGCACATTCTGATTGCTTAAGAAAGTTCCGTAAAAGAGCTCATAAAAATCCCAAAACTTAGAAACTCCAAGGACAACCCTCTCAGGTCCCCTCCCTCTTTCTGAGCTTTGTACCATTGTTCAATAAACCTTGCCTTGCTGTCTACTACTCTTCGTCTGGTCTACCTCTTCATTCTTCAAAGCGGCATGACCAAGAACCATGGGCACTACAGGAATAAAAGTCCTGCAACAGAGAGTCAAGGCTTTTGGGTAATTGGGAGGAACTGAATATGCTCTGCTTTCAGCAAAAAAAAAAAAAAAAAAAAAAAAGAAAATCCTGCCACACATTGTTTGAGAGTGTTTCCTAAGAAAGGAGGCTCTTGGAGGAAAAACCAAAATTTCTCCAATATGCCCAATATTTCTCCAATGTGAAGCCCTTTGATGTGTGCTTGCTCCCTGTGTGGCTCCGTTACCAAACAATCCACCAGACTGAAGCAGCTAGGATTAAAAATGGTCCAAATGCTATCTTGGTGCTTTTTGCCATTACCTGAGGGTCACCTCTAAATCAGCATTACTGAACTTTTCATTCCTGGGACCAGATAGGCCTAGGGTATCAGAGCATCACATGTGGGGGTAAAGTCTCCATTCTCTGTACCCACCACGTCCTACTGCCCCTCCTCTGCCCCAGAGCTAGAATCGGACTGCCTACATTGAAATTTGGGCTATGACTTAAACTAGTTCTATAACATTCCTTCTAATTTCTCTGAAGCTCACTTTCCTCATCTGTGAAATCTTGAGAATTTTAATTTGTGAATTGAAATTTCACTACAAGTTCTTTAAGGAAACTTAAGCAAAACAGTTAAAAAATAAAAAAAGTTTTATAACTTGTAAGTACACCGCTGCCTGAGGCGGTCTGGCTTAGAGGCAGGTGTCTCTGGTTCTTAGCACGAGGATACAAAGAACCCTTCTCGGCCGATGTCCGGAGTGTTGGGAGGAAGTTGGGAGGTTGGCAGGGAGGGAAGTACGACAACTGAAGGCACTGATGAAGTAGAACGGGTAAAACCCTGGGGGACCAGCACTGGAACAAATCTAGCTGTTGTATTATGCGATGATTCTACCCCCTTGACAAACACTGCAACTCACTGTTTTTTAGTATTTTAGCAGACAAGACTGTCCTTGGGGAGCTAGGAAGCCAGGGTAGTCTGTGGTTTCCACGTTATAGGAGAACAGCACCTACCTGGCTCATTTCCCTGATGGATATTGACCCACATCTTGAAGCCCATGTTTCTGTTTCTACAGAGGAAAGCTGAGTAGGTCACATCCCCTCCTGAGACTCTCAGGAGGTCTGAACACAGATGCCACTGGGATCCGTGCCTAAACTGAGAGGACTGGCAGCTAGGTTCAGTGCCAGGATTATATGGCATTTAGCATGCATCTCAGACCCCAGACTGATCTTGAATATGCTATCCCTGGTCCTAATGACAGTCTAGGATGCCAGCATCTCAGGAGAAAGTCTGATTACTTTTCTGAGTTGGAAGCAAGAGGATTAATATCATCCGTTTGGGACTGGGGTTGAGGCTGAGGGAGGGGGTGACAAAAGCAGGTAAATGGGTAGCTGAGAGTGAGAGAACCGGGGCCCTAATGAACCAGAGGATTGGGAAGCCATGGACACATAGGCAGGTCAAGCAAGCACACAGGGAAGTGGTCTGAGTGAAAGCCAGACTGGGATGCTGTTTCCCTCCCACATACCTTTCGTAAGATCTCTGGGAATCGATGGCCACACAAGCTGGTACTTTTCACATGACTAGAGTCGGGATCCATGCTTGAACCTTGGTCCTGTGTGGGCGAGCAAGTAATTTAACTTCTTTAACACTCATTTTCCCGACCGGTAAATACGGTAATGTTTATGGCTTAGCTACCTCTAAAGGTTTTATGATATTCAAATAATATTTATCTAATAGTAATTTTTATTGAATATATGATGTTATAATAATCTAGCACAGGTATGTGGAAACTATATATACATCAAATATATGCTTCCAATTTTAATTTTTAAAGACAATTTATTAACTGAAAAGTGCAATAACATTATAAGATAAAGCTTGTTTTGGTCATTTTTTTCCTATTTAAAAAATTATAAATTCCACCCAATGTTTACCTTTATCATGGTAATTTCAGATAAGGTAGGCTACATTTTCATTCTTCATTTTGTGGTTTTATTATTGCACCAATTTGGTCTCCTTGTAATGTATCCTGTAAGTGTTCCATTTTCCTTCACCATGTTGAAATCCAAACAGCAGGGGAAATGAGGCTGTAAAGCTCAGGTCTATGTGAATCACAACAAATTTCTTAAATTCCGGCTGTAGAGAATATAGCTTTCATTTCTGATTAATTCTGACAGTCTTCTTCATCTGCCAGTGCATAAACCTGAAATTGTATTCTACAGATATTCCAGAGGCATGCTTTTGCTCATTCCTTCTTTCATTTATTCATTCCATAGGTATCTCCTAACTTTACCCCTGATGAGCTAGGCACCGAGCTGGCTGCTGGCAATACAACAATCCGGCATGGTTTCTGGACACAAAGAGCCTATGTTCCAATGGAGGAGATACTGACAAGGAAGAAGGAAGTTGTGATGCAGAATGATATCAGAAATGGAAGCTCAGGGCCATCTGAGAGCATAGTTTCTCACCCTCATTAATGTATTTTTTTTTTTTTGACAGCAAAACCCTAACATTTTGACTGCATTTGGATATTTCTTAAGAACTCCATAATGTGCCCAAAAAAGAAATACCTTATATGTATAAGGTACTATGTATATAGAAATAAAAAATCTTTAACATCGGAAGTCAAGACAGAATTGACAATTTGTTTCAGACACTGAAATATACCTGAAATACCAATGTATTTTCTTAAGCCATAATTTGGGTCTTTAGCTTGTTTATTCCTTATTTCTGTGAAATGTCTTTCTTTCCCCACTCCTCTCTCCCATAATATCCTTGGGGTTTTCATTTTTGAGTCATTTAGAAATAACAATCACAATTTGCTTTTCAGGATGATTTCATAGAAGACGAAATTTTATGTAACTACTGGAACAAAACAGTGTCCTTGGTGTTCCTTGTAAAGTGCCTTATAATAACTAATTTGTATATCTAATAACTTTCTTATACATATACCATTAACTCAGTAATACTTTAGATATTTCTTTGATTAATTTTTTCCCATTTCATTTATTCATTCATCAAAATTTATTGGCACAGCCACTCTGTGTGAGACTTCTGCCACTAAAATTATATATATATATATATATATATATACATATATATATATATATATATATATCTCCACATTCATACATTCATACATGCACACCTTCAGGTAATTTATAGTCTAGTGGCATAAACAGACAAGTTCACTAAAAGTAGCATTTCTAGATTGTTACTGCTGGCCCTGGTATCCTTACTTATAGATATTTTAAAAAATAACTCCTCATCCAACTGTTTTTGAGAATTTTTGACTCAAACCAGGAGGGGAAATGTTACCTTTGCTGAGTGTTAAATGAGCTAAATGGCTCACTAAAAAAATAATAATAATAACTTAATGAGAGAAGATTCAGAACTCCAGAGACAGACATTACTCAAATGAATTTGTCAAAAATTACACTCAATATATCATAATCAGATATTACATATGAGCCGTAAAGACTTAACTGCTGCTTTAGGAAATGGAGGATTAAAAAAATTGTCTGCAGGCAAATTAATATACAACTTCTTTTTTCTCAGTCGAGGCACTGACAGGCTCTCCTAGTCTCTAATAGAAATACTATAGAAATAAATTTTATTTTTTTTTTGATACAGGACTGTACAATATCTCACAGTCTTGTTTCTTTCTGTGTTGTTAATTACATAAATTATTTCTTGAAATGGAATTGCCCAAACCCTGAGGTACCATGTTCTTCTAGTTTCAATTTTGTGGTATAGCTTTATATACATAGAGTTTAGAAAGGAGCTCTGTGGCAGATGGCCAAAAAGTCACCAGGGCCTGCAAAGTTCAATTGCTTGAGAGTCCCCTGGCACAGCAGCTTAAAAGAGGAAAATAGGCTTATACTGAAAATAAAAGAAACTGATAGAAATACCACATGCCTAGTGTTCCAAAATAGGTACCTATCCAACTCCATAACCTGTGGAAGTCCTCTGAGCTCGGTCAATGTGGAGCTCCCTCGCTTTCTTACTTTAAGACTCCTAAATATTTCTAAAATTTATATAAGTTAAAACACAACCCCAAAGCAAAACAAAACATTCAGATGACCAAATATATTTTTCATAATATTTGTTCTGTCCTTAAGTCCTGTTTCGTACAACCATTGGAATTTCCTGTAATAAGAGCAACAGAAGTGTCTTTTATTATGTTAATAAGGTGAGTTTTGGAAAGCCCTTAGGTAACTTCTGGATGGGGGAGGGCTGGTTGTCAGGGGAACCAATTACAAGATTAGAGGATTGGAACATTCCTGTACCTGGCCCCCACACCCATTCTCAGTCTCCTCCAGGAAAGGGAGAGTAGTGATTGGATTAAATTGCCAATGGCCAATGATTTAATCAATCATGCCTTTGTAATGAATCCCTCATAAAACCCCCAAATGACAGGGTTTTAGAGAGCTTCCGGGATGGTAGACATTTGGAGGTTTGGGTAGAGGGGCTCCTTCAGAGACAGCATGGGAGTTCCTCGCCCTTTCACCAGTAAACAGATGTTCTGAGCTCTGTGAGCCATTCTACCAAATTAATTGAGCCAAAGGAAGAGGTCTTGGGAACCTCTGATTTATAGCCAGTTGGTCAGAAGTATAGGTAACAACTTGGACTTGCAACTGTCATCTGAAGTGGGGAGGCAGGTGAGTCTTCAGGACTGAACCCTGAAACTGTGGAATCGGACACTGTCTCTGGGTAGATAGTGTCAGAATTGAGTGGAATTGTAGGACACCCCATGGGTGTCCAGAGACTTACTTGGGGGGTGGGGTGGGGAGAACTTCCCACCCATGAATTGGAATTGGGATCTGGACATTTTTAGAATCCAAATCACTTAATACCTTTTAAAGCATGCACATAAATAATTCTGTCACTTTTATGCCTTCCTCCATTAGCCCCCTTCAGAATGAAGTCTTCCCGTAGTAACATACTCCCCACCCGGGGTGTAGCTTACCTCTCTCTGGTGTAATGTCCACTCTGGGTTGGTTGCTTCTATCATAGCACTAATTGTTGGTATGGTTCTTAAGGGAACAGGTGCCTGAGAAAGAAAGAGAATTAGTTAGGTTTATGTTACAATTGTTAAATTATTTAGATCTGTAGGGTTTTTGTGTTTTACTCATTTAATGTCTAGATGTCTTTGAGATGCTTATGATAAGAAGTGAAAAATTACAAGGCTAGTTTTCAGACCATGTTGATGGCACCTGGTATCCTAGGACAACTCCCAGCTCACAGAAAAATCACAAATAATCTCCTTATATTCACCCAGGAAATTTCTACACATGATTTAGAACTCATTTTTACTAGAAAACTCATTCAAATTATGGGAAATGTCTTTATAATAATAATTACAAATATTTTTCAAATTATGTTTTCAAGCAGTTTAAAAAAAGAAGTAGTTAACCTCAGTTTCCTAACGAGTTTTTCTTATGTTTAGAATACATTAAAATGTGTTGGTTGGTGAGATCTCTATGGAAAGTATTCAGTTACCCCTTTATGACTCAAACAGATTTGGCCATATTTGCAGCATAGCACTTTTCTAAATGTACTTCTAAATATGAGATTTCTTTCCAAGACGATTTTGAAACTGATCTTGAAGACAGTGTCAGACAATTTTTCATTTGCTTGTTGATTGTTCTTTTTATTGTTTTGCTCCTAGTCAAGACATTTCTCTTTTTAGCTCCAAAACTTCTGATGATTTTCCTTCAAAATTTGCATGATTGGCTTTTAAATGTTGCTGAAAGAGAGTTTCATGCAGTAATTGTTCAGTTTCTTTTTTCACACAACAGATACTGAAATTTAGACTAATTTGCATCTCCCCAATAATAAAACCCATACTTTAAATAAACATCTAAGTACATCCCATGGTTTTTAGACTGATGACTACTGCTTAGTACTGAGTCAGTAATTGTGGCTGAGAAGTGCTATCATCTTTGTTACTTTGTTTCTTTGGGAAGCCTCAGGGACTAGATGAAAGTGCCAAGTTTCCTAATCTGTTGCTACAAATAAAATGTTCTACTTCTGTGAGTTTTCATGATGAAAACGTGACCTTGGCCACCTGAGAACAGTAAAGAGCTGCTGACTTTGTATGTACTGGTGTGTGGTGAAACTGCCTAAAAATACAGAACCCAAACTTATTTTATCCCAAATTCTAAGTAAAATGTGAATTTCTTGAAAGTGCACCATGCTTCTCCCGTGTCTTCCATTTACGGTCCAGCACACCCCACACTAGGTGGTGAGTATAAACTGGTTTTACCTTCCTGCCCCAATCTGGCTTTAACCACAGGGGGTTTCTCAAACGGCAATTTAAGTGATTTTTTGTCTTAAATGTAACTTATATAATGTCACTCTGATGCTTCAAATACTTACAAGGGGTTCTGATACCTCTGCTCACCTCCAGAATGTAAGTCAAAACTCAGGGTTTCCCAAGTTTGTGAGGGTCTATCACGAATTGGTTGGCATCCGCCTCTGCAGCCTCAGAAGTGACCATTTATTTCCTCGTGGACATTCTACACTTTTCTCAGTTCCCTGAACTTGTCATATTCTTTTCCTTTGGATCTTTGTCTGTGTTGTTCCCACTGGACAAATCACTATCCCAGAACTTCATACTCTCCTCCTTTCTTAATTCTTAATTCCTCTTTATCCTTCAGGCGTGGAAAGGTTTCCCCAACTTGCCACATTTAGGTCAGCTTCTCTCAGGCATGAATGTACGAACATAAACTCTACTTCCCTATTATATTACTTGTTGCATTATTTTAATTTTCTGGTTTTCTGTTGCTCCTGTGATCTTCCAAAGGCAGAGATGAACTCTGTCCTTCTTTCTTCTGCTTTATTTTTAGTCTTTCACATAATGCCTGGCACATGACTGGGTTCAGTAAATATTAGTTGAAGTAACAAATGCCCACTGTAATAGGCAACCACCGGTCAGGAATCAACCGAGTCAACTTATAAGAGGAATTGCCAATCTCACCCAAGGCTTTAACTTCTATAGTATGCTTTCCCTTCTATAATCTGTCCTTCTTCCTCTCCTGCCACCCAGGTGGGACCAAACTGTAGGTATCTCATTAGAGGCTCACAACAGGACTCTGGCATGAGGTAGATCGGACAGGAGGTATTCATCTTTTCTGATACACATGCACACTCCACAAGGGGCTTTTATGGTACTTTTTACCCTATATTATAATCATAATTTTCCCCAATAGTCTGTTGGCATTTTAAGGGCAGCAAGCTTGTCTGGTTTCCAATGTTGAACCCCAAGTCTAGTATACAGTAGTAGAGTCTAGCATCTAGTACATTTAATAAATGAAAAATCAATTTCATTATATGGGAAACTATGTCTCAAAGACACAGAATAATGGGGCACCTGGGTGGCTTAGTCGGTTAAACATCTGCCTTCGGCTCAGGTTATGATCCCAGGGTCCTGGGATGGAGCCCCATGTCAGGCTCTCTGCTCAGTGGGGAGCATGCTTCTCCCTCTGATGCTCCCCCTGCTCATGCTCTCTCTCTCTCTCTCCCTCTCTCTCCCTATCTAAAATAAATAAAATCTTAAAAAACATAGAATAACATGTTTGAAGTTCACAACTACTAAACTGTGGAGACATAAAAGGTTGGAAATCAAAACTTTTGACTCAAAATTTGATCAGAATCAGAATTTTTGATTCTCTCAAATCATTTAATAGTAACCTGAATCTCCCTATTTTAAAAGATACACCAGATTGTCAGTTCACTCTTTAATCTTTAGTGTGAGACTGTCTAACACATAACTGTTGCTCAAAAATACACGTTAAATGAATGGATGAATTGTTAACTCATTAGTTTGGCGAGGATGTGCTCTTTTCAAGGGCATTTTAATGGGTAAAATAAAGAGGACTTGGTGAACAAACTGAATGTGGGGCTGGGAAGAGGGAGCACTGAGCATTATTTAAAGCATTATTATTTCTAGCATGAAATGGTTGGTGGATGATAATGCCACTCACTGAGCAGGATCAAGTTGTTATTTTTTTTAGATTCAAATTTGAGGAAAAGACTGTTTCTTTAAAAAACAAAGTTACCAGCAAATGACTTTGTTTGAACATCGCAGAACCTTATCTACTTCCTTTCCCCTCTTTATACTTCTATCCAGTCATGGCAACACCCCCAACACAAATCTTACACAAGTGATGCATACTGGCATGGAGTACAGCTTATGCATTTAAGGTCCACGCCTTAGACTGACAAAGCCAATTTTCACACCTGTCAGATCCTCTCCCCTTTGCTCCGCTCTCCCTCCTTACTCAGAGCAACTCTTTTTTTCCTCCATAACGGCTTTAATACATAAGAGAGAGAGAGAGAGAGCATGCCTGAATGAAATGACGGCTGTCTGAATTTGTTACAATATCTGCTGCAAAATCCTGAGTGAGTGGTGTACCTTGGTGCTAGAGTTTGAAATAGAAGGGCAAAACTCTAATTGAATCTAATCTTCAAATAACCAGAGTAATAAAAGAGAAATAGGGCTGGAACTTCATCACAGTTCAATCTGAGAACTCTTGTAGCTGCTCAATTTGCGAACTCCACATAACAATTACCTGTATATTAACAGATCATAGGTGAGTCTCGATTTTTCACCTCAGTGAACATTTTTCTGGCAATAAAACAAGCAGTACTTTCTTTCCTTATTACGGTAAAACTGCCACTGGGCTTCATTTAATAAGAATTAACTGTGAATAAATTACAGCATCAAATTATGCACCATGACATGACTTGGTGTGAAAAATCTAGGCAGCTGCAAGACTCCTCAAAGTTAATTCAAGCTGAGCTCAGTAGAAAAACCGTTAATTACTTCCTGGAACCTGTGGATCTATTTTCAGTTCCTGGTGCCATTGGGATCACAGTTTAGATGAATTACCAGCAAATTCTAATGAAAGGCAGCAGTGGGAATGGGCTGCAGAAATGGGGGTCAAAATTTTTTATTCTTGGATTTGCCTCTGGCTTTTATTATCAAGTGTCTCTACAAATTGGTTTGAGAAATCACAGCTGGATTTAGAAGACTCTACATTTTATATTTGGGAGGAAACCTAGAATCATCTAGTTCTACCTCCTACAGAGAACAAACTTCTCTTCCTTGTCATTTCTGAGAGATGGTGAGCCTCTACTTATAATAGCTCTGTGACCCGGGCTCATTACCTCCCAAAGCAGCTTATTCTTCTGATAGAACATAGTTTTAGAAGTTGTAGTCAAAATCTAGCTGATTTTAATAGTCTTTCTAGATCCAGTTCTGGGAATTGGAACAGTTTCCCAAATTTGCCTGATTAATAGCACCTGTTGCACTTGTTAAACCTGCAGATTACATAATCTAGCCTCTTGCCTGGAAAATTCTGAACCCAAAAGTCTGAGTTTGGGCCTAGGGAATCTGCATTTTATCACACACATCGGATGAGTATTACTTTCAGATAAGTTCAAGAAACACTCCTCTAACCACTTCTTAGACACGAATGTGTACGTAAGGATCACCTGGCATCTTGTTAAAATGTAGATTTTCATTTAATGAATCTGGGATGAGACCTGAGAGTCTGCATTTCTAATGATTCCCAGGTGAGTCAACACTGTTGGTCAATGAACCACATGTTGAATATCAAGACTCATATCTCCAAGCTAGAAGCCCTCTATTACTTTAATTATTCCTCATACAGTATGGATATGCTGTGGTCTCTACTCTCTTTATTATCTTGGTTATTTTCTCCTGGCTCCATTTTGTTTTGCTAATGTCTCTCAGAAAATACAATGTATATAATCCAATACGATTTTCCTAATGTGCTTTGAAATTGGCACTCCAGTGTTCTTCCAATAATTTAATCCAATTTTCACCAAACTGTAGGTTCATATTAACTTTGTGATCTGCTAAAATCTTTAAATCTTCCTTGCTTAAACTACTGCCAAGCATGGTCTTCTGGAAGCCAACTTAATTTTATTTTGATAGGTGAATACTAAATTTTATGTTATCCCTGTTGAATTCCCCATTTCTTTTATTCTTTTTGAGAAAAAATTACAATCTTGATTGTGTTACCTATAAGAGCAGCTATCCCTTCCAACTTTACTTCATTCTTCCTAGTTCCTCATGGGTTTTTTTGGAATGTTGAAAATAAAAGTACGGAACTTTCTGACACATTAATGGAGAGGACTACCATAAAGTGACAAATTGCTAATCTGCATACTTCTGGTGTGGTTTTTAAACAAGTGGAACTCTACCTAAAGTTACTATCAGCCGGTCATTGTTTTCTAAGAGGGGCTCTACTGGTATTTCAGTATGACAATTCTGTTGTATGGGATGCTCTGCATATTGTTATTCATTTAGCATCCCTTGACACTACCCTCTAAATGCAAATAACACTCCCTAGACCCATTTCCAAATACCCCCAGGATACAGTACCTTCCCTGATTGAGAACTGTTCAGCCTGTATTTTACCTTCTTTCCAGAGTGTATCGTGGGAGACTTCATTCAATACCTTTCTCTATGTTGAACTAAGACCATTCCTTCTGTGAAAACTAAGACCACTGCTCCATAGAATTTAATAGTAGTTAAAGTCTAAGGGACTGAGACCACTCAAGTCAATATAAATCAACTGTTTGCTCAGGAAATTTTTAACCACGAAGATAAACCTGTAACCCAATAGATAATTCATTTTTTTTGCTTAAAGAAATTTTTATAAACCAAACTAAGTGAATGATCTGGACAAAACTTCATAACCAAGACACCTTGCTTATCAGAGCAATAGGTTCATTATCAAGGCTTGCTTTAAGATCCTCGACCTGATGGTACAGCACTACTAAAGGATACATCATAAACTTTTCCCAACCCCAGTTCATTTCCCATCTTGACAGACCTGCCTTAAACCACTTTATCCCAGACTCCAAAGTTCAAGACTTTCCCAAACTTCTCTCTTTTGAGACATTTTTGAAATTATCAAGATGGTGATCTCTTCTGCTTCAGTAAGTTTAATAAACTCAGTTTTGTTGGGTTAACAGGTTTCTCTGGTGGTCTTTATGAGGGAGCTGGCACTGTTTATTCATAAAGGCTTTAAAATATTCCTGGTGGTGAGCTTTGATATCTTGATCTATAGGTCCTATGAAGATGCTGAATACTTGCTCCAAGCTTGTTGAATGATTGATATGTACTTTTGCAGTCTTTCAGGAGGAGAAGAAAAGAAATGGAAAAAGAGAGAAGAGAGGTATTGATGAAAATGACAGAAAAGAAAGGATCGAGAAAAGGAGGAGTAGGTGGATGGAGAGGAAAATGGAGAAGACAAGAGGAAACAAGAACAGGAGGGGAAAAACACCACAGGAAGTATGTAATAACAAAGAAGAATGAAGAAAAACAAAAAAGATATGAAGAACTACCTTTTCCCTCCTTGTTCTTTTCATCATGGAAAATAGGTTGTGACTCCTTGTTGTTCTCTGTCAGCATGATTTCAGCTACAACTGCGGACAAGGAGAAGAAAGACAATGAGAATAATCAGGTGGAGGGGATGATACAAGGACAAGACTGATCATTTCACTCATTCTGCAGACAAGGAGCACTCCTTCCTTCCAGAGATGGCTCCTCCCACCCAAAATTGTTAAGCAATGCTTGGGACTTGACTAGGGTTAGGACTCCTAAAATCTGACACATAATGAATTTTAACTAATATTTTTCCATCCATTCTACAATTAATTGAGGTTCATTCTTTATGATTTTTCCTAGCCAACTTATTTGTTTTTTTAGTTGTTTCATTATTAAATATTTATCTATTTAGATCCACACTACTGAGATCCATTATCTTTTTAGAAAATAGAGGTATTTACCTCTTCCTAGTTCTTTTGTACGTTTCCCTATACTAGAGATATCTTAAAAATTATTGCTTGTTATCTTTAAAAAACATTTTCAGATGTCTTAACTCTGAAAGTGTAACCTGCCTAATCATGCATAAATTGGATGCTTCTAATAATTAAAGTTATACGGGAGCGTGTGGCTCAATAGGTTTTGTTGGGAAGTAGAAATAGCATGAATAGATATAAACAACTTTGAAAATAAAATTTTTCT
This sequence comes from Phoca vitulina, assembly GCF_004348235.1. Taxonomy (NCBI): domain Eukaryota; kingdom Metazoa; phylum Chordata; class Mammalia; order Carnivora; family Phocidae; genus Phoca; species Phoca vitulina. The sequence goes on along the minus strand of NW_022589724.1, from coordinate 5,952,779 downwards.
AAAGAACAGTTTAGACTTCTCTATAATACAGCATAATATTTCACTTCTGGGTCTTTAATTTTTCTGGGTACAGGACAGTCAGATATTCATTCTCCATTGGCTGAGAATAAATTTCTCTCATTCTTCCTTTAAAAAAAAAAAAGATTTTATTTATTTATTTAACAGAGAGAGATAGCGAGAGCAGGAACACAAGCAGGGGGAGTGGGAGAGGGAGAAGCAGGCTTCCCGCGGAGCAGGGAGCCCGATGTGGGGCTCGATCCCAGGACCCCGGGATCATGACCTGAGCCGAAGGCAGACGCTTAACGACTGAGCCACCCAGGCGCCCTCTCTCATTCTTCCTAAGCCATTGTATTATAGAGTACAATACTCCCCCTTACAGAATCCAGGTGAATTCTTATAACATCTTAAAACTGGTCCTTTTTTTCATGTAAAATGTTTTATTGTTGAATATGAAACATAGGATGGAAGTGAAGAAATTAGTTTCAGTAGAAAACCAGTTTGTTAATCTAAGCAAACTTGGGTTAACCACTTCATAAGACATAGAAGCCACAAATTAAACTTCCCCCCCATTGCATGAATTTCACACTAAATGAGCCTTTATAAAGCAACCAAGAGTGTCTTAAACGTTAGGTCTGAGCTGCATTATTATTATTATTTTTTTAAAGATTTTATTTATTTATTTGACAGAGAGAGACACAGCGAGAGAGGGAACACAAGCAGGGGGAGTGGGAGAGGGAGAAGCAGGCTTCCCGCCGAGCAGGGAGCCCGATGCGGGGCTCGATCCCAGGACCCTGGGATCATGACCTGAGCTGAAGGCAGACGCTTAACGACTGAGCCACCCAGGCGCCCCTGAGCTGCATTATTGATATTAGGAACTCTTCCAAGAATGGAAAGCCAATAACCAAATGAATGTGAACTGGAACTAGTTTATATGGATTTGATAGTGCAACCAAGACAGGGTACAAGCACAAGGTGAGGAAGAAGGAAATGGTGGTGTAAATCTAGGATCATAAACGCCAGGGACACTGGCCAAACTCAAATCCAAGCCAGGCAGACATCTGTTCCAAAAAAACTCTATTCTAAATGGGGCACATATTTTGTGTGACATTACAGATTTGAGAGCAACAGAGGGGACACTGGTAAGAAGTATGAGTAATGACCACAGGCTGAGGCCAGAGACCCAGTATTCCCAGCCTATCTGAGGGAGTTTAGTCTGTAGTCAGTCAAGCAGAGACACTGCACCACATTAGCGTAGGTCAAGAAGTTTCATCATGATGCTCTCACGGGCACCTGGGGTTTTGAACGCCTCCAGAAAGTCATTCATCAGGCATAGATGGCAGCTGTGAATTATTTCTGAATTTCACTTGCTAAGAAGCAAACTATTAATATATTTTGGTTAGTTTTCACACTGGTTGGGATTTAGCCTGCAGGTGCACATAGAGCATTACTGGAATGAGGTTAAAGAAGTCATAACTAATGTGGAGATATGTGGGCAATATGGGGTGGAGGGTGGCGAGTGATAAAGAGAGGCCAACTTCCTCTTAGGGTATTCTGGTGGAGAGACCTTCACTCCCTCCTCATTGTTTATACTTCTAGGTCAGAGGAAGAGGAACCTGGTAGCACAGTCATATATTCTTTGTTATGATCATTCCCTTGTTATAAACCAGACTGTGATCAGAGCATTCGTTTGTGGTGTTTTATTAAATTATTCCCAAACTGTGTGAACTAGGTATTATTAATTTTCATAGATAAAAAAATAATGAGGTATGGAGAGGTAAACGCTTTTCCTTTGTCTGACTCCAAGTTCTGTGCTCTTCTACAGCTCTTATTTTGAAGACATATTTTTTTCTATCTCCCAGATCACTCAAAGCATCTGCAGAGACTGACTCCAGAAATTACCCTTGATAACATAGAGTAATCCGCTGTAATTAGGGGAATTAAGCTCGAACAACAGTCCTTCGTTCTTACATATTGATAGCCTGAGGAAAGATCATTTCTGAGACTACTTCCATAAATCTGGTCAATGATAGCATATATCACCGCAGAACAGGAGAGCATGATGCTGTTGTTTGATTCCATGCTGATCATAAATAAGTTATAGGAAGTAATTTGTATTTTTATCAGCAAGGGCCATCCTCCTAGATGAATGAAGAGCACCGGTCACATTCCCTTCAATCATTATAGCTGCTTGTGTTGTTGTGTTTTTCATAATTCTGACTATAGGTCTTAATCCAGCACTAACACTTAGCAGACCATAGTGATATCTCTTCTGTGCTCTGTTTAATGTCCAAACATTAAAACTTTATGAATGACTGCAAATAGAGAACAAGAGCCAAGGCAGGCTCCAGTTGCTATTGTTCAGCCGTGTTTGCTCTGCAGCAGTTTTCGGAGCTCGGCAAACATATCTTCCATCTGGCAGCTGGCTATGTTTTCAATTTTTTCTCCATAGAAAGCCCTCAGGCAGTGCCACTTCATACATTTTGCTACTCAGGCTAAGTGAATAGCCTATCAACATCTTCTGAAGAAGTCCTAGTAATCAGTATTATTGATAAAGTACAGAAAAATGAAAGCATATATTTGAATATTCCTCACTCATGAACGGAATCCATTAAAAAAAAAAACCTTCCATTGCGGAAGTGTATGTTTGGTTAACAAATTATTTTTTATCGTTTTCCTTGTTACTAGGACACAGACATCTTCTGCCCTTCCCAGTCTTACAGTTTAGGTATCTCTGGTGACCCTGCATCGCTGAACTCAACTAAAATCTGAGGTCAAGCTGGGCAAGTCAACTCTCTCTGTTTCACCATTTACCCAGTCCTGGAATTTGTTTCTTCTTGCAGGCTCAGGGTACAGTGTGCCATGAATGAAATTCCAGTCCATTTGAGCTGTCAGCATTGCAGTATCTCCCATTCCTGGTCCCATACCCCACACTGACTCATTTCATAGATGGCCTTCACTTTAGATTACCCATTTATGTGAAAATAAATCTATTTGTTTATGATAGTTACACCTGACCATCTCATTCCAGATGATTTCCGCCCCCCCCCCCCAAAAAGCCCTGTGTGCATACCTACTATAATTGACCTGAGTAGCTTTTCTGACAGATAGTGCTTTAAGAGTTGGTGTAGCCTACCCAGAACAATATGGAATTGGATGTCAAAACCTAGGTTCTTGATCCAGTTCTATCTCTAACAGTTTTGTTTTAAGCAACCACCTAGCTAACACTGGATCTTAGTTTTCACATCTGTTAAATGGGGAAGGTGGATCGTCAGAGTCTGTTTGGAAGAGGCAGAGAAATTTATCTACTCAGATAGCACCACTGTCCTCCTTAACCTCTGCACTGAAATTCACAAAGGAAATGCATCATACAAGGAAAGAGAAACAGCCTGGCCAGATCAGCTGAATTTAATCACAAGGTAGGTAGGTAGATTGCCCTGAATTCTATGTTAATTAGATTATTCCTTAGCTGTCCTTCAGTTCCAAGTAAGTCAATAATTCACTTGTATTTGTTAGGAAAAGATAGGCAAATAATCAATTGATGTAGTTTATGAATTAGTAACTGACTGGTTTTATAATTAAGTTGGTTTTCATGCAATTAAAGCAATCACTAATGTAGAGTCTCAGAGTTTTTCTGTTTTTTTTTTTTTTTCTTTATTTTGCACAATTCTAGCTTCAAAGTTCTATTAGAGCACTTAACATTCCTGCTGGAGAGCAAAGACAATCTACAACTAAACACCTCCCTCTATTGAATGAAGAAAGCCTTTCTGTCATGTGGGAAACATTAATTAGGGTCTCAGATGTTGGAAGCATTATAAATAGAGGGATAAACAAAGCTTTGGTTTTTGGGGACAAACAGAAATTTGAAAAGCAGAAGCACCATAATAAAATTAATGCAAATATTTTTCATCTTAAAATGTTCTTCCTACAATTTGTAGAAGCTAATACAGAAGGATTTTGCACAGAAGTTGAATCAGTCTGGGGTTTATCATGCTATTAACAAAGGTTCATGTGCTAATACAGATGGAATCTATAGAAAGGTATTTAAAAAGCCCTACTTCGGCACCTGGGTGGCTCGGTTGGTTAAGCATCCAGCTTAACCAGCTTGATTTCAGCTCAGGTCATGATCAGGTCCTGGAACTGAGCCCTGCGTTGGGCTCCGTGTTCAGTGGGGAGTGTTTGTCCCTCTGCCCCTCCCCCTGCTCATGCTCTCTTTCAAATAAATAAAATCTTTAAAAAAAATTAAAAAAAAAAGCGCCCCACTTTACTTAGCAGTGCCAAATTTTCCCATGATTAAAGTGTTATAGGTTTAATCCTTTTTAAAAGATAAATTCTTAGTGTAGAAAATGTGGAAAATATTATAATGTATAAAGAAGAGATAATAATCTGCTCAACCTCAGTGAATATTATTTGGGGATTTTTCTTCTATTGTTCTGTGTATACGTGTGCACATATGTATTTTGCAAAAAAGGTATATTATAGGAATATGGTTTTGAATCAAGGTAGTTTTACTTAACCATATGTTATGAGCATTTTCCTATTGCACTAAATATTTCACAAAACTAAAAAGATTATATTAGATTTTATCAAATGGATATATCAGTTTTTAAACATTTCCCTAAAAGAGATTTTATTGTTTCATCATAATAGTGTTAACCAACATAGGTTTTTACTATATATGAGATAGTATGAGATGTATACTATTCAAAATGCTTTACATGTATTAACATATTTAATTCTCAAAATAAACATGAGGTAGGTATTATTTTTCTTTTTTTATGGATAAGGGAACTGAGTTGTCAAGAAGTTAATAATTACAGCACCTACCTCACCTGCCTCCTAATAAATATGTTAATGATGTATCTGCTAGCAGATCCATTGATGGCATTTGCTAGCAGAGGAGGCTGTATTATGGAATGCTTTTAGCAGGGTCTATCCAATCTGTCTAGAATTGTTTGTGGTAAACAAACCTACATTTATAGGGAATAGGTCCCTGGAATATTCATATATCCTATGTAAATGACTATGAAATTGAACAACTGAATGAGTAGGAAATGACTGCAACAGTCCCCTTCTCTGCAAGTGACGTGATCATATACTATTCTTAGAGTATTCATAATGTGACAAGAAAGGACCTGGGGAGCTGTCCTGATGGTTTCCAACCTCTCCCTGTGATTACTTATAAACTTGAAACTGTTATGTCCATATGGAGTAAGATTTTTTTATTCATTTGAATCTGATTTTAATACTGTCCTTTATGTAATATCAGTATTTTTTAAGACATTTGATGTGTAGGGTATATTGGGAATTATCTACATTTTATAAGCACAATCACTTACTACCTTTGTTCCGAACAATTTTCATAGATGTTTATGTAGTGAACAGTCATGGAAAATACAGATGATGTCTCATGCCCAAACATTGGCAAAGCATGCTTACTGTCCAGCATAATTAAGGTTCAAGTTCCTCTCTTCTATTGCCATCCGTCACATGTGGGTGTGTCACCTGGCCCTCTTTGCTTTCCTCTGCGGACACCGGGGCTTGGAGGACTGGCACAAAGAAATAATGACACTGCGGCTACAGGAGTCCCATAGCCTCTGCCAACCTCCATATAAATGCTGCAGGATAAATTTTTAGCTTGCAAGGAAGGTAAAATCTCCTAACCCTTCACAGTTCTTTTCTGGGTCAAATTTCCCTTCATTGATACCTTGTGGTATCAATTCACAATATCATTAATAGTGGATAGAGCGCTTATATACTCACTTTTGATAACATTGGCTATTATAAAATAAAGTCGACTTTCTCAGCTTTGTTAATTGACAGTGTAAAGAAGGCATCTCTGTGTTTGGATATGTATATTTTTATAGTTACTGAAGAAGTATTACATGGTGTTATAATTACCTTTATTTGTTTACTCCTAAAATAGACTCAACCTCCATAGCCAAAGACTGTCTAAAGTAGTCTTTATTTGGTGTGGTCTAACTCACTCACTGACCAGCATCTACTAGGTAATCAGAAAATATTTAGAATTGAATGAAGAAAAGGATGTGTTGCTTTATTGGCTGCTAAGACCTTCTCTGGCTCTTAATCTTTATTCTCTAAATTAACTATTCCTTTTTTATTTAATTTTCTTGAAGTTTTAACATTTTCCTTAAAAATTCATGAGTTTTTCAGAGGATCATAGGGGAAGAGAGGAAAAAATAAAACAAGATGAAATCAGAGAGGGAGACAAACCATAAGAGACTCTTAATCATAGGAAACAAACGGAGGGCTGCTGGAGGGGATGGGGGTGGGAGGATGGGGTAACTGGGTGATGGACATTAAGGAGGGTACGTGGTATAATGAGCACTGGGTTTTATATAAGACTGATGAATCACTGACCTCTACCTCTGAGACTAATAATACATTATGTTAATTAAAAAAAATTCACGAGTTTTTTTGAGAATCATTTTCCATTAGCAATCTGCTCCCTTTCTTCTCAGTAACCTTTCTTTTCTATGGCTGTCAGTTGAAGTAATCCTTTGTTTCTAACTTTACAAAAGAGAAAATTGATCATTTATAAGTCGTTTCACTCTGACAGCCCTGAAGAAGGAATCGTATATTTTCTAGTCATCTGTTCCTTAAAGCCTAACAAACGCTAGTCTTCAGTTCAACACACTCACCTTCTTATCTAGCATCTGTTTCTTCCATTAGCTTTGATGTTTTTTGTTTACCATTTTGGACCAATTTACTTCCGTAATCTATGAATGGAGAAATTTTATTTGCCTCAGTGACTTTTATCCCAGCACAGTTGAAAGCTTAGTTTCTGTAAGGTCATGTTAGCAGTTATTTCTGAAATTCTCATTCACATATACCAGATTGGCTTGCTTCTTCAAATCTCTTTTCAAAAAATAAATATTACAAATATATTGAGCAGATTTGAAATTGTGTATCTATTATACACACCAGTATGTATTATTCTCATATGTATATTAAATATTATATTTTGGCACAAACTTTCTGGGCAGAAAATTGCCCATTTAAATCAAGAATCTTAAAAAATGAAAAATCTATCTCTTCTCAAATTATCCTAAGGGCATCGTCTGAAATAGAGTAAAAAATAAAGCTTTATGCTCAGAGATGGTCATTGCAGTATTATTTCTACAGACTAAAACTTTCAGAAAACTTAAATATCCAGCATTAAGGACATTAAATAATTAAAAATGTTTAGAAGAATCTTAATTAACCTTGAAAAATGTGTATTTATGTGAAAAAGCAGAAATTTTGAAGAAACCACTTTGAAGTGCTATCAATGATTATATTTGGGAGTTGAAGCTAGTTTAATGAAATTTTTTAATTTAACAATGTGTTCTCAAAGACTTATTTTGCTTCTCTGTAAAATAGGAATAATAAATGTAGCTCTCTGATAAAGTTGGGTTTTTTTTTAAGACATAGAGAGGTAATGGATGTAAATTGCTTATTACAGTATATTATACATATTAAACATATCATTAGAAATAGCTGTTATTGGGGTGCCTGGGTGGCTCAGTCGGCTAAGCATCTGCCTTTGGCTCAGGTCATGATCTCAGGGCCCTGGGATCAAGTCCTGCATCTGGCTCCCTGCTCAGCAGGGGGTCTGCTTTTCCCTCTCCCTCTGCTCCTCCCCACTGCTCATGTGCTCTCTCTGACAAATAAATAAAATTTGTCAGAGAGAGAGAGCACAAGCAGGGGAAGCAGCAGACAGAGGGAGAAGCAGGCTCCCCACCGAACAAGGAGCCCAATGTGGGACTCAATCCCAGGACCCTGGGATCTTGACCTGAGCTGAAGGCAGACACTTACCCGACTGAGCCACCCAGGCATCCCTCAAATAAATAAATAAAATCTTTAAAAAAAAAAAAAGAAACAGCTGTTATTATTGCTTGGACTAATCATTCCTTTAATATATTTTTTTAGAGTCTATCACTGACTAAAAATCAATATTGTGCTTCCCACTCTCCCAGCATTATTTTCAAAGTCAGAAACTGAGATTCAGATATGTTAACTAGTCCAAAGTCATTCTAGGATTGAGAACAGTCAGGCTTCTAACATGTCAGAATTTTATCCTTGATAGGCATGCAACCATTGCCACCATCTGAATGTGTCATCTCAACATGGCAAACTGGGAAAGGCTTGGAAAACAGTGCTCACATATCATTTGCTAAAAAATGAATCCCATAAACTTCTCTACTGGACTGTAACTTGTATGAAATCTGTGGGGTTGAGTGCTTATTATTACCAATTATTAAACGCATATATGTATGGGATTGATTTAGATGTTAAATGACTTACAAAACTCACCAACTAAGTTAGATTAGAACTGATAATGTAATCCATATCTTCTAACTGTCCCTTTTCTGCATGTGACTATTTTACCAGGGAATCACAGTGAATGTATTCTTTCAGAGGTTAATCTACAGAGTATACTTTTAGCAAAGGCACATGCTCCCATCTGGCTCAAAATCTTTAAAGTATAGGACTGTTATCCAAAATATACAAAGAGCTCTTAAACTCCACAATAAAAGAATGAACAACCCATTTTAAAAATGGGCAAACTAGGGGCGCCTGTGTGGCTCAGTCATTGGGCGTTTGCCTTTGGCTCGGGTCATGATCTCAGGGTCCTGGGATCAAGCCCCGCAGTGAGCTCCCTGCTTGGTGGGAAGACTGCTTCTCCCTCTCCTACTTCCCCTGCTTGTGTTCCCTGTCTCAGTGTGTCTCTCTCTGTCAAATAAATAAATAAAATCTTTAAAAAAACAATTGGGCAAACTATAAACAACTCTAGGCCCACATATTTGGTAATCCAAATGAAATCAACCAATTCCTTGAAAGACACAATTCACCAAAATTCACACAAGAAATAAATAATCTGAACAGACCTATGTCCATAAAAGAAATTGAATCAATAATTAATATCCTTATAAAATAGAAAATACCAGGCCCAAATGGGTTCACTGGTGAAGTCTAATAAACATTTAAGAAAGACATTATGCCAATTTTCTATAATCTCTTTCACAAGACAAAAGCAGAAGAAATACTTTCTAACTCATTCCAGGAGGCCAGCATTACCCTAATATGTTTTGAAACCAAACGAAGACATTTTAAAAAAACTACAGACCAATCTCTCATGAGAAATAGATGCAAAAATTCTCAATAAAATATTAGCAAATCAAATCCAACAATGTAAAAAAAGAACTATACACCATGACTAAGTAGGATTTATCCAGGGTATTAAGAGAGATTTCAATATTCAAAAATCAATTTATGTGATCCACCAATCAAGAAGAAAAATCACATCATCATATCAATAGATGCAGAAAAAGAATTTGATAAATTCTAACACCTAATCATGATTTAAAACTCGCAGTAAACCAGGAATAGAGGGGACTTCCTCAACATGATAAAGAATATCTACAAAAAACCTACAACTAACACCATACTTACTGATGAGAAACTTGAATATTTCCCAATAAAATCAGGAACAAGGCAAGGATGTCCCCTCTTACCACTACTCTTCAACATTGTAGTAGAAGTCCTAGAAAATGCAATAAGACAAGAAGAGGAAATCAAAGGTAAACAGAACAGGAAGGATGGCATTATTGTCAATGTAGAAAATTCAAAAAAATCAGCAAAAGGAAAAAAAAAAACCTCCTGGAATAATAAGCAATAATAACAAGGTTTTTAAAGGTTAACATATGAAAGTCAATTTCTTTTGCTGTATAGTAGCAATGAACAAGTAGAATTTGAAATTACAAACCACTATAACTGACATTACCATTGACATTAGCACTCCAAAAAATTAAACAATTTAAGTATAAATCTAACAAAATATGTTCAAGATCTATGTGAGGAAAACTATAAAACACTGATGAATAAATCAATAACTAAATAAATGGAGAGATATTTCATGTTCATGAATAGGAAGACTCAATATTGCCAAGATGTCAGTTCTTCCCAAATTGATCTATAGGCTCAATACAATCCCAATCAAAATCCTAGTGAGTTAATTTGTGGACATTGACAAACCGATTCTAAAATTTATATGGAGAGGCAAAAAACCCAGAATAGCCAACACAATATTGAAGGAGAAGAAAAAAGTTAGAGGACTGACATTACGCACCTTTAAGATATTCTACAAAGGTACAGTCATCAAGATGGTGTGGTGTTGGTGAAAGAACAGACAGATCAATGGAAAAGAATAGAGAGCTCAGAAATAAAGCCATGCACATATAGTAAACTGATCTCTGATAAAGGAGCAAGGCAATACAATGGAACAAAGACAGTCTTTTCAACAAATGGTGCTAGAACAATTGGACATCTACCTGCAAATAATGAATCCAGAAACAGACCTTACACCCTTCACAAAAGTTAATTCAAAATGTGTCATAGACTTAAAACACCTATAAGATAAAATAGGAAAAAATCTAGATGACCTTGAGCTTGGCAGTAACTTTTGAGATACAACAAAGGCATGATCCATGAAAGAAAAAACTGATATAAACTGAACTTCATTAAAAGTAAACATTTCTGATGAGAGACCTGTCAAGAGAATAAAACGATGTGCTACAGACTAGGAGAAAATATTCACAAAAGAGACATCTGATAAAGGACTACTTTCCTAAATATACAAAGAACTCTTAAAATCAACAAGAATATGAGCAACAAAATTAAAAAATGGGCCGAAGACATTAACAGGCACCTCCCCAAGGAAGATATACAGATGGTAAATAAGCATATAAACAAATATTCCACATTGTATGTCTTCAGGGAAATACTAATGAAAATAACAATGAGATACTACACACCTCCTAGAATGGTCAAAGTCCAGAACACTAACAACAGCAAATGTTGGTATGATTGGAGCAGCAGGAACTCTTATTCATTGGTGGTGGTAATGCAAAATTACAAATTGATACAGCCATTTAATTAATTAATTAATTAATGTATTTATTTTTAAATATTTTATTTATTTATGAGGGAGAGAGAGAACATAAGTGGGGAAGGAGAGGGGTAAAGGGAGAGGGAGAAGCAGACTTCCCACTGAGTGGGGAGCCCTCTGTGGGGCTCTAACCCAGGACTCGGGTTATGACCTGAGCTGACAGCAGATGCTTAAATGACTGAGCCATCCAGGTGCCCCAGTACAGCCATTTTAGAAGACATTTTGGTGGTTTCTTGCAAAAAGAAACATACTTTATTTTTTTGATGGAAAAAAAAACCATACTCTTACTATGTGATTCAGCAATCACACTCCTTGATATTCACCCAGAGTAGCTGAAAACTTATGCTCACACAAATACTTGTACATGGTTGTTTACAGCAGCTTTATTCATACCTGCTGAAACTTAGAAGCAACCAAGATGCCCTTCAGTAGGTAAATGGATAAATAAACTGTGCTACATTCAGACAATAGAATATTACTCAGCGCTAAAAAGAAACGAGCTATCAAGTCATGGAAAGATATAGAGGAATCTTAAATGCATATTACTAAGTGAAAAAAGCCAATCTGAAACGGTTATGTACAGTATGATTCCAACTATATGAAATTCTGAAAAAAACAAAAGCATATAGACACTAAAAATATCAGGTTTATTTGTTTTTAATTTTAATTGTCCTATGTATTTCTTTTATTTGGCTGCTCATGAGTTTTATCCTTTATAATAAACTGGTAACCCTAAAAATATAAAAGAAAAGAAAGAAAAAAGATCAGGGGCTGCCAGAACTCGGGGCAGGGAGGGATGAATAGGCAGAGCACTGAGGAAATCATTCTGTATAATATTATAATGGTGGAAACATGTCATGAAACATTTGTCAAAACTTGTAAATCATATAGAACTCCCCAGGAGGCAATTAAAAAGAACCTCATAGAATGTACACGATTGAACCCTAACATAAACTATGGACTTTGGGTGATAATGATGTGTTAATGCAAGGTCATAGATAATAACAAATCTACCATTTTGGTGGGGGATGGTGACAGTAGGGGAGGCTGTTTTTAGACAGAGGGTATATGAGAGCTCTCTACTTTCTGTTCAATTTTGCTGTGACCTATAAATCCTTTAAAAAACAGTCTATTTCAAAAACCCTTTAAAAAATGTTCAGCTTTTCTGACTGTGATGTGGCTTTTCACTTTGGATATAGTATCGGTGTTTTTATTTTCATTGTCATGCTCACCATTGTTACTACTAATAAAATGCAATGGAAAAAAATGAAAAGCAATTACCCATGACTCTTGCTATCCTAATGTAGCAGGTATTTTTCAGTTTTTGCATATTACTTTCGTGTGTTATTTGCAAATAGCTTATTTTACACAGTTGATGTCAAGTATAAATTACAATCTATGGGGGTTTTTTGCCACTTGAAATTGTATTACAAATAGTTGTCTCCCCTTTGTCTTCATAATCATCATTTTTCATAGCTGTGTAATATCCCATTATGTTAATGTACCATAATTTAGTAAGCCTTTCCCTATTGTTGAACATTTATTCTATTAAAGAAAATGCTGCACTGAATATTCTTTGGGCATATACCTTCTTTCTTCCATTGAATTATTCCCTTAGGACAAATTTCCAAATGTGGAATTACTGTAGCAAAAGCCATGAAAATCTTTGTTTTTTGCTACATACTAGCATATTCCTTTCATAAGTAATCTATCTGAAATGAGTAAAGCACAAATATAGTGATTTAACTACAACTTTTTTTTTTCCATTAGAGACTGTCACCTCTAATGATGATTTATTAGTTACTGCAGAAATGCTTTATTTTTGGGGCGCCTGGGTGGCTCAGTTGGTTAAGTGACTGCCTTCGGCTCAGGTCATGATCCTGGAGTCCCGGGATCGAGTCCCACATCAGGCTCCCTGCCCAGCAGGGGGTCTGCTTCTCCCTCTGACCCTCCTCCCTCTCATGCTCTCTGTCTCTCGTTCTCTCTCTCTCAAATAAATAAATAAAATCTTTAAAAAAAAAAAAAAAAAAAAAAAGAAATGCTTTATTTTTTTTTTTTTTTAAAGATTTTATTTATTTATTTGACAGAGAGATAGAGAGAGAACACAAGTAGGCAGAGGGAGAGGGAGAAGCAGGCTCCCCGCAGAGCAGGGAGCCCGATGCGGGACTCGATCCCAGGACCCTGGGATCATGACCTGAGCCGAAGGCAGCCGCTTAACCGACTGAGCCACCCAGGCGCCCCACTGCGGAAATGCTTTAAACTGTTTTAATCATTTTATCAAAAATTTGGCTATTTCATAATAACATCTACATAGGAATGTCAGTATTACCATATTTCCTGATAGTAATCCTATATTCATCTCTGTTTGAGCATCAGTCAAAGGAGAAGAAATAAATATTTGAGACAAGTTGATTAATGATTGGCAATTACACCATACACACGTAAGTATATGGTTTTGAAAATTTGAAAGTAGCTCTGTATCTGAAGTAATTTAAACACTTACTTTGGTAATTGTGTTAAAATAATGGATCTGTTTAGAACTTTTCATGAATATTGCAAACTTGAAGATAATCTCTGTTTAATTACGTAAATTACAAATCCAGAAGTTTGATTTTCACATTACTAAGAGTGACGGGTGAGGGCGATAGCCGACCTTCAGCTTTTCTTCATCACAAATTCTCTTTTTTCATTATTCCAATGTAGACATGGCTTTGAGAATACAGATCGAGCAGGCTGGCTCAGCAATGCCAGGATAGAGTTAGTATTTAAAGTTCAGTCAAATACCAAAAGGCCCAGAGGGTTTCTTCTGCACTAAAATAGCAAATCCTATTAGTTAGAAAACCAGAAGAGAATAGAGTACCTCACCATCTTACCCATACAATTCCTTGACGTTTTCATGGATAGCATTGCCTTTCACAGTGGTTTTGCAGATTAGATGAATCCAACATCCACTTTTGACTATGCTTGTGAATACTGAGTTGATAAAACTCATTTGGTCAAAGGTAATATATTTCTACCTATTTGGACAATTTCTATTTATTTTGGGGGTGGGCAGAGAAGGAGAGAGAGTCTTAAGCAGATTCTGTGCTGAGCGTGGGGCCCAACGCAGGTCTCCATCTCGCGACCCTGAGATCATGACCTGAGCCGAAACCAAGAGTCAGTTGCTTAACTGACTGCGCCACCCAGGCGCCCCTTATTTGGACAATTTCTAAATGCATTCTCCAAATAAACACTGAGAAACACTGGTCTGGCCTGTACCTTTCTAACAAATGTATGGATTTCATAATAAATGAAGTTGGAATTTCTTTTCACTCTCCAAGATTAAGTTGGTGGTTGCCTTAAGGCAACAACAATTTATAAGTTGTTTTAGATGTTTTTGTTTTTTTTTTCCTGGACTAAGCAGTATTAAATTTCTGAAGAGATGTTGCTCTGAGATTGGTAGGTGAAACTGACCTTGTGCCATACACAAAGAAGAAAATTCAACTATTGTATTTTTCTTAGGCTGACCAATGTCCACAGTGAATATTTATGTAGGAAAGCATAAGTATGTGAAATTGATGAACATATTTTCCCAGAAAAATCAGCTCTTTGCATGGATAATTAATACTTATGGATTCAGGAAACTTATTAAGATAAATCATCAGGGAGATAGACTATCTACTGTGTCTCAAGTAATAAGTATATTTTATTAACATATATTTGACCAGCAGCAAGTCTAGAATTAAAGATAAAATTATTAACTTAAAACTGAGATGAGTTTTTTATTTCAATTTCATGCACAAAATCACATAAAAAAACACAATACCATATGGTATTGCAAATTGGAAACCCTTCCGGAGACAAATAGATTTTACCAAAAAATAAGTGGTATCTTTTTGTAGAAGAAATTTCCTTTACTCTTTTAAGTCTTTGATAATACAATTGGACAATTCATTTTAATTTGGCTGAAATACTAGAACGAAACTGTTTAAAATGTTCATTAAGTATATATCATATAGATACGGTTTTTAAAAATTCCAGTTGTTTTATATTTTTCTTGCCAAATTACTGTGGGGCCTCTATAGTGCTTTTTCATGGAAGCACTGAATAGAAAATTTTAGTCAAACCTATTTACATACACACACACACTCACACAAACATATGCATAATTTTTAAATATTTAAGTAAGAGTGGTAATTATTTTGTGATAGGTGTTTGGCAAGAAAGTTATGCTTTTTTACTCTTCCCAATTATTATTATAGAGAAGAAATAGAGACATTCAGAAATGTGCTTGTTAAGCCCAGATTCATTACAAGTAGAGTGAGTTATTGATTTTGATGATTTAAAAGGTTCAATCTCTAGCATAGGGATTTATCTCCCATGTATAACTTACCCATGTTCATGGTCTTGAACTTTTTGTCATCAGCCATCCCTGTGCTCTGGTATGTGGATAATTACACAGTTTGGGGAAGCACTTGGGCATAATAAAATACACAGTATAGAGATCAATGCTCTAGTTCTGTCTCTAATTTCCTCCTCCTCCTTCTCTTCTTCTTTTTGGAAATCAGGTAACCATAGAGTGGTGATTTAGACTTCCTTATTTCAAATTCTTGTTTTTCTATGTATTAATTACTTAAGTTACTTAATATCTCTGAGGCTCCATGTCATCAACAGTAAAATAGAGATGTTAGCAATAGTATCTATTATGTATTAAATGGTACTAATAATAGTATCTTCACATGGTTGTTGAAATTTTTAAATGAACTAGTGCATGTGATATGTTCAAAGGCAGTACCTCAAATATAGCAAGCTTTCTGTGAGGGTTACCTATGATGACTGTCACTATAATTAATAATTTAATGTTACTCAAATAATAACATTTTCTTTCCACAAAAAGTATAGCATCTGGCTTACTTCATGGTCTTTCCTTCCTCCCTCTCCTGAAATCTGTGTTGTGTTCGAAGCTATAAATGTACTTCCAAGAAAAATATCATTTTGGAGATGAATAGAAAATATTCAAGTATGAAACAAAAGATTGAGGTTAGAGCTGAAGATAAAATAAGTCTTTAAAACATTTTCAAAATTAGCTTCATGGGAGGTTAAACAAACGAACTAGATCTCAAATATTTTAAAATCAATTCTTAGAGAAGAGATTAGCTAAGACCATACATTATGGGTTCTACATTTTCTTCTCTAGGGCTGAGTTCGAAACTGTGTTCAGACTTTAGATTAACAATCGTTACTTTCTCTATAGGAGTCTGCAAAATTAAGAGGGAATGGTCAGGCTTTCAAATCAGACAATCCCCGATCAAAGCTGTAATGCCGTCTTCAGGTACTCATTAACGAGGGACTCTGAGCAAATGACTTAACTCTCATGGGCCTTGGGTTTTCAAAAGATGAAATATAAATGGCATATGCTTATTTGAAATAATGCTAATACTAAATTCTTGGAATGATATATATAAAATAAATAATATATATTATATATAAAATATATATAAAATAAATAATACATGCAATAATAATACATATAATAATATATGTATGTAATATATAATATAAATATATAAATATATAATAAAATATATATTCATAATATAAATGTATATAAATATAAAATACATAATATAAACTATAATAGATAAAATAAAAAATATATAACAGATATATATATATAAAATTGGGGAAGGAATATAACCAGGCTTATCTTCCAAATCTAACTCATGAATAAATGTGTTATGGAGCACATTATGAAGCCATTGTTTTTTTTTTATAGAAAGCAATGCTGAAAGGCCATGGTTTACAACTTACCTGACAAAATGTTTTCATCTAAAGTTTTAAGTCTGAGAGAATGGTAACTGCTTCCTGGAACTCTGAATTGAGGAAGATTTGAAGATAGGTTCAGACTTAATACAAGAGTGGGCCATAGTCAATTATTCCCAAACAGCAAATATTTTAAAAACACCCCAGATGATTGTATAGCCAGTACTGGGCTGACCTGACCAACCATCCAATTTGAATATATCATTAAACCATAAGTAGTATAAAAACAAAGAAAATTATACCTAAGCAAATCAAAGACAAACCACTGAAAAGCCAAAATAAACACCAAATTTAGAGAGCAGATTTTATACATAGGGAGATAACAATAAATAGGACTTCTAATTTCTTGCTAGAAACAATAGAGTTCAGAAGACAGAATTTTATATCCTATGAAATATCTTTCAAGAATGAAGGTAAAATAAAGATATTTTTAGATAAATTCAAACTAACAGAATATGTCACCTGCAGACCTACATTACAAGAAATGTTAAAAGGGTGCCTGGGTGGCTCTGTCGGTTAAGCATCCAACTCTTGATTTTGGCTCAGGTCATGATCTCAGGGTTTTGAGATCGAGCCCCATGTCAGGCTCTGCTTTTAACAGGGAGTCTGCTTGAGATTCTCTCTCTCCTCTCCCTCTGCCCCTCCCCCTGCTCAAGTTTTCTCTCTCTCTAAAATAAATGAATAAATCTTAAAAAAAAAAAAGTTTTTCAGGCCATACAGAAATGATACCAGATAGAAATTTGCTCTTTAGGAAAGAATAATACCAGAAATAGTTTTTCTATTTATTTATTTATTTAAAATATATATGACTAGTTAAAACAACATTGTAACATACTGTGTTTAGTAACATATGTAGATGTAATACACATGGAAACCATAGCACAAAGTGGATAATTTCAAGGTTCTTACATTTTATGTGAAGACATATGTGAACTCTAATTACTTTGGGAGACATTATAGGAAGAAACCTCTAAAAATTAACACGAAGAGGTATAGCAAAGAGTCAAAAGATAAATTAAAAGAGAACTCTAAAAAAAAAAAAATCAATTAACATGAAGTTCAGAAATGAGTAATAGAGGAACAAGGAACAGAAATTATAAACAGAAAACAATTAGTAAAATGGGATAAACATAATCATATCTATAATTACATAAATCTACCCATATATAATTACATAAATGTAAATCAACCAATTACTATAACATGCACATATGAGTGAAAAGGAAAAAAAATCTCAGCAAGACCTAAATATATACTATTTAGAAGTGATGCACTTAAAATATAAAGGCACATAGGGGTTGAATTCAAGGGGTGCTAAAAGAAATACCAAGTAAATAATAAGGATAATATCAGATGATGAAGACAAAATCTATTGCCCGAGATTGAGAGATATTTCAAAATGATAAACAGATTAATTCTGCAGAAACATCTCAAAAAGCATGTCTGCCTCTAAAAGCAGAGGTTCAAAACACATAAAGTAAAAACTGACAGATATAAAGAGAAAAATAGATAAATGCACAAGCATATTTTGGGATATTAATACCACTCTTTACGTAACTGATAGAACATCCAGACAAGATATCAGTAAAGACATAGAATATCTTTAACCATCTTGATCAGATTGACATTTATAAAAAACTACATTTTTAACAATTGCCAAATGCACATTTTTTAGAAGGGCACAGTGTACATTCAATAAGATAGGACATATGCTAAGACATCAAAACAATCTCAGTAAGTTACAGAAGATTGAAATGTGAGAGAGTTTATCTGTGACCACAGTGGACCTAAATTAAAATCAGGAAAAATGTTGTATCCAGAACAACTGTTCCCCAAATATTTAGAAACTTAAAAACTTCAAGAAAAGCTATGGTGAAAGGAGAAATCAAAAAGGTAATTTTTTTGAATGACAGTGAAAATATAACCATTTGTAAGATTCAACCAAAGCAATGCTTTGAAGGAAATTTTTAGCTTTAATAACTTATTTTAGAAAAGAAGGAAGATATAAAATCAGTGATCTAAAGCAGGGTTTGATAAACAAGAGCCAGTGGGCCAAATCCTGGTAGGGACTTTTTTATAGCCCATCAAATAGAAATGCTTTTAGATTTTTAAATGGCTATATTTCAATATTCACATATGTTTATATAGAATACCTTCAATATGCATATCTATAAAAAATGCCTATCTATAGAATATCCTCAATCTGCAAAGCTTAAACTATTTACTCTTTGGCTCTTTACCAAAAAGTTTCCTTAACTGTGACCTAAAGTTCTATCTTAAGAAGCTAGAAAAAGAAGAGCTAAGTAACCCAAAGTAGAAGAACAGAATTTATAAAGATGAGAGCAGAAAACTGTGAAATATAAAACAATAGAGACAATTAACACAGAATATTTGGCTCATTGAAAAGATCAACAAAATTCATAAGCCTTTACTTAGACTGATCAAGAAAAATGAGAAAGTGCAGAAATTGCCAATATGAGACATTAAAAAGTGGATATTGGCAGAAATCCAACAGACATTAAAAGATTCAAAAGGTAGAGGCAGCTGGGTGGGTGGCCCAGTTGGTTGAGCGTCTGCCTTTGGCTCAGGTCATGATCCCAGGGTCCTGGGATTAAGCCCCTCATTGGGCTCCCTGCTCAGCAGAGAGCCTCCTTCTCCCTCTCCCTCTGGCCCTCCCCCGCTCATGCTCTCTCTCTCTCTCTCTCTGTCAAATAAATAATTCCTTCATTAAAAAATATTCAAAGGTAATATTATGAACAACTAACTTTAAGCTAATAAATTTAACTATTAAGATCAATGACAAATACCTTATAAGGTACAATTTACCATAATTGATACAAGATGATTAGAGAAACTAAATGGCTCTGTATCTATTAAAATAATGGAATTTGTTACTAAAGAAAGGACACATATTCAGAGAGTGGGTGGGAGAGAGGAAAGAGAGGAAGAGGGCTAAGAGAGAAAGAAACTCCAGGGCCAGATGGCTTCATTGATGAATTCTTTGAAAGATGTCTTCGGTTCATCTTTCTAGCCACCTCCCTTCATCCTTCATGTACTGCAATCTCATTTCATATATGAGGCTTCTCTTAGAGACTCATTGCTTCCCACCCTTGAAATCTCCATGCTTACCCTGAAAGGAACCCCGGGTGTGACAGACCCCAGGTCTATCTCCCTTGTTGTCCTACTCCTTTTTGCTCCACTTATCCACATCAACATAGCAGTCTTCCTACTTCTCTAGGTTATATATTGTAACCTCTTCTATTCCAAGATGGCATGTGCCCTGCTGTCTTCATAGAGACCATAAAGGGAGAGAAAGCCAGAAGGAAAATAGGTTTGCACATGAGAGAAGAAAAAAAAATATGACCTCCTTTAAAGTGATTTTCTTTATATTTAGCTTTATTCCAGGGCTCATGATAAAATATAGATTACCAAGGTCAAAAGCCCATAGGGGTCAGCAGACAACATAACACGTGTGCATCAAGCTCGATATAAGATCAAGAAATGATGGAGATTCTGGCAGCCGGGGGAATGCATTCTCTTCGTAACAGCACTAACAGCATTTAAAGTTTGCTTTTTGTTTTTGTCTTTTTAGCACAGCCAACTTTACATTAATCTGGTTGACTGTCAGTTTGTTGCCTACAATTCAGTCACATTCAGTCTAAATTTTTGCCAATTTGAATTGTTCCATTTTATTTATTTATAAATAGGCAAGAATACTAATTTCCAAGAGAAGAGAAAAGGTCACTGAGTCTACATCAGACGAATTTTAGTGAAAAAATTGAGCAAAAGCACATGTGAAAAGTGAAGGAATGAGTCAGGATGCACACAACTACTGAAGTATATATTACTAAGCATATGTTTAACTTTTGACAAGTAACAAAACACAGGGCCACTAGATACGTTGTTTCATAATCTTGACAGCAACTTTGAATTAGGCAAGGTCATATTTGTTAATTTTTTTTATATTCTAATTTCTTATGAAAAGGATTTAGAATGGCTAAGATTAAGTAAATAAAATAAAATAAAAAATATTTGGGACACCTGGGTGGCTCAGCTGGTTAAGCATCCTACTCTTGGTTTTGGCTCAGGTCATGATCTCAGGGTCCTGGGATGGAGCCCTGCACCAGACTCATGCTCAGTGTGGAGTCTGCTTGGGATTCTCTCTCTCTCTCCCTCTGCCCCTCCCTTCCTATTTGTGTGTGGGCTTGCTCTTTCTCTCTCTCTAAGATAAATAAATAAAGAAAATCTTTAAAAAATATAGTTAAGCAAGAGATGAGACTTTGTCTTTGAAATACAATAGATTTGAAGATGAAATTCGTACCCAGGATATATACCATAAATTTACACACCTTTGCTAAAGATGGACATTATTTTTGCTCTAAACTAATGAACTACTATTAATACTATAACTCATAGTGCACATAAGATAAAAACCCATCCTGATGTTTAGGATGAATCTATTTCTGGAAGAGAAACCAAAAATGAATTTCTCTTATGGGTCCTCATAGAAGGCATATGGGTAATCTGATGAAAAGTGTTCTCACTAGCAACCTATCAGCACATGCTGTGATAACTACAACAGACTACTTTTATGAAGTTCCTTTAACATAAACTGATGTTACAAAGTAAGGGCACTTTTAGAAGGGGGTTGAGAGGAGATTACGTATCCCCAATGGCAGAAGTAGAAATGGGAAGAACAGAGTAGGCTCTTGCAAAAAGAGGGAACCTGAGCTGAGACTTTAATAATCATCATATTTGTTCTATATAATCATCATAAATTCTTTCCAAGTTACCCATTAAAATCCACATTTTTCAGTTGATAAAAATTGTATTAGAGACAACATTGCTTGACCATAACAATATATCTAATTAGTTAGAGAGCCAAGATTTAAAGAGGGTCTAGACAGATTCAAAGCACAAATTCTTTCAATTATACCTTGTCCATTATGTAGATAAGGAGGCAGATGCAATTAACTGGATGAAGAATTTTGCAACTATTTTATTATTTTAAAATAACTATGAATAGAATTCTCAAGGATGAATCATGAGTTATTTCACTACACAAAACTCTCAATTATGAAGTATTAAAAGTAATTCTAAAATTGTTTATTTTCATTTTTTAGCAGTAACTTTCAGAGCACTTATATCCCTATAAATGTATATTTCTATAAATCCTATGGTCCGTGATCACTTCTGGTCAGGAGGAGCTAATTGTTATCTCCCTTACAGAAGTTAATAATGGTGCAGCCTAATGCCACTAAAGATGAAATTTTTGTGATCTTATAGCCCGAGGATATCAGAAGTGATATATGATACACCAACTTTATTAATTCCTTTTTTTTTAAATTTAGGGTTAAAAAAAACAAGCAAAAGGGTTCTGGCATTTGAAAGTAAGTAGGCTTTTATCTATTATTAATTCACATAAGAAAAACAGCTATGATGGCAAAGGCCAGATACTTATACACAGGCTATAAATATGGATGAATAATTCATTTTTCTATTAATGTTGAATTTATAGTCTAATGATTGAACTCTATTTTTTTCTTTTCCTAGAAGGACATGCACCAAGCAAAATACTGCACTGTCAACAGTCAGAGCATAAAGCAATGCAGTAAGCAAAATGAGATTTACTATACACATATTTTTCTTATTGAATGGTACCCTATTCATAGACTCCATATTATGACTCATTAGAAGGTTCCAGAAAATCATATCTTTCCTAGAGATAACCCTAAGTGTGGGGAGGTATTTGCCTCTCTATCAGGCAACATTTGCCCCATGTTACTGAGCCTGTAATCCAGGGTATTTCCTTCTGAAATTCCTTAGAACAATCCAAATATATTTTCCCAGCTCTCAACTTCTCACTCCAGGTCAGACAACAAAACTGATGGTCAAAATTTAAAATTTATTTACTATACTAGGAAGTCCTTGACTATCTCTTCTGAGATTATCTAATTTTAAGACTCTGAGAGAGACTCATTCCAATTAAAAGGTTATTCCTAAAACAAATTTTCACTGACCAGTCACTGTAATCTGGAATGAAAAGGTCAATCACTTGGATGCTACCTACCCTTGTCCCTCACTGGATGCATGTCTGTACCCAACACAGAAATGAGTACATCATACACACTCAGCTTGCCGAAGGCAGATTACACATCATCTATGAGGAACTGCCTAACACACACACACTCACACAAACAAAAACAAAACCAGGGGCGCCTGGGTGGCTCAGTTGGTTAAGCGACTGCCTTCGGCTCAGGTCATGATCCTGGAGTCCCGGGATCGAGTCCCGCATTGGGCTCCCTGCTCAGCAGGGAGTCTGCTTCTCCCTCTGACCCTCCCCCCTCTCATGCTCTCTCTATCTCATTCTCTCTCTGAAATAAATAAATAAAATCTTAAAAACAAAACAAAACAAAACAAAAACAAAACCAAAAAACAGCAATTACCTCTCAACTGCACAGATGCTCCACACATTTAAATCCAGCTTTTCTTCTCCACTCCCATGTATTTCCAGTGCTGGCTATCATAGGTTATATCTGTACTGCAGTATCATTCTGATTCTAATTCTTCATGACACAAACTGGCTAAGTTGGCACAGTGGACAGCAGGAATATTTCTGGAATCTGTTTTTATACCATAAAGCTAATAATATCCTAACTCTAAGCAGAAGTGGTTCTAAATATCTATATGATATAGTTACATATAATATAGTTACATGTAATTCAGTGGCTCTGAATTACATATATACTAAAAACCCCAAACTAACTATATCTCTGTTTCTTTTTTTTTTTTTAAAGATTTTTATTTATTTATTTGTCAGAGAGAGAGAGAGAGCACAAGCAGGGGGAGCAGCAGAGGGAGAGGGAGAAGCAGGCTCCTCACTGAGCAAGGAGCCCGATATGGGGCTCAGTCCCAGGACCCTGGGATCATGACCTGAGCCGAAGGCAGACGCTTAACTACTGAGCCACCCAGGCGTCCCTATATCTCTGTTTCAAATTCCTGTTAGCCAAACTAAAAAATTTTCTGCTTATTCCAGAGATGAAAAGGTTGGAATGGAAAGAAATGGCACTTGGATTGGAATACTTATCTGTAGGTATAAGTAGGTTAGAATATCCTACTTTGCAAACTTTACAAAAAATATGTGACTGTATGAACCCAATGTTAGGGCCCCTCCAGGGACCTGAGGTTTAAGTTTTATTAGCTTCATTAGCTTTTTAGTAAATAGACACCTGTGTCCTGTGATAACATTTCGGATAAAGGAGAGGCAGGAAAGTTTGATGCCATATGCTTTGGATGAACAATACAGCAAGGACAAAGGCATTCCTGCAGTTTTCAAAAAGAATCCCAAACTATTACAAAGGGTGCTAGATACTAAAAAGCCAATTAGCATGATGGCAATGATAATGACACTGTTAATGAAATACGTAGAATGGAAAGCTCCATGTCTTTTCTCAAAAATACAACCACACTGGAAATCATTAAATTTCTTAAATCAATTTAGTTCATTTCATACTTAATTCATTTTTTAGTAAAGTCTCTTTTCAAAAACATAAAGCCTTTCAAGGAATGATTTACACTATTATTAAATCATATAAGTATCGGCTTAAGCTTTATATGGCCATTTTTCACATCCTTTTTATAAGGCAGTTTTATCTATGCTTCTTAATCCCTTAAGAGAAAGTAACTTTTAAAATGATTTCAGTTAATCTTGCCATTTGCAACGACGTGGATGGAACTGGAGGGTATTATGCTGAGTGAAATAAGTCAATCAGAGAAAGACATGTATCATATGACCTCACTGATATGAGGAATTCTTAATCTCAGAAAACAAACTGAGGGTTGCTGGAGTGGGGGGTGGGGTGGGAGGGATGGGGCGGCTGGGTGATGGACAATGGGGAGGGTATGTGCTATGGTGAGCACTGTGAATTGTGTAAGACTGTTGAATCACAGACCTGTACCTCTGAAACAAATAATACATTATATGTTAAAAAGAAAAAAAGAAGAAGAAGAAGATAGCAGGAAGGGAAGAATGAAGGGGGGGAAATCGGAGGGGGAGACGAACCATGAGAGACTATGGACTCTGAGAAACAAATTGAGGGTTCTAGAGGGGAGGGGTGTGGGAGGATGGGTTAGCCTGGTGATGGGTATTAAAGAGGGCACATACTGCACGGAGCACCGAGTGTTATACGCAAACAGTGAATCATGGAACACTACATCAAAAACTAAAGATGTAATGTATGGTGATTAACATAACATAATAAAAAAAACAAAAAAAATGATTTCAGTTAATTGTTTAATAAGATATGTAAAATGCTTCTCAAGAATATTGTCTTTTCCACAGTTCCATTGTATCAATGCATAATTCACCACAGAAAATATCTCTAATTCCAAAGCTACTGTATATTCATGAGGTTGAATTTGTGTCTAGGAAGACTGGTGAATAAAAGAATCGGTGAATTAGAGGTTAGGAGGGGACTTGTAAAGTTCATTAACCACACTATTCTGCCTTTAGTCATATTTCACATGATGCCAGATGAAATCCATATTAATTTTAACCACCTGAAAAGAGACTCCATTTCTTTTCCTAATCCTATAGTGCCTTTTGTAATGTTCCTACTATGTGTCAAATACTATAGCTACCAAAAATGAACAGGACTCTGCTAGGTTGTCAAATAATTTTGAGCAATGCCATGTTTTATTCACTATTGCATTCCTTGAGCCTAGCACAGGGTCGGATAATCAAGTACTAATTACACGTGTTGTTGGAGTAAGACAGTTATATAGAAGCTGGTTCTAGAATAACTAGATAGAAACGTTTGCTTAGTAAAATACCTTGATGGCAATTGTGATAGTAGCATGATAGTTTTAAGGAGATAGCCAGGAGGGAGCCAAAGAGCCATATGACCAAAACTTTTCTGGGGTGGAGGGTGCTTAAACTAGTGAAGAGAAATCATGAAATCAAGAAAGAGAGGACACCCAACATTCAGGCACGAGGCTGGAGCTAACAGGAAGGGATGACCAGTGGAAATTGTGTGCAGGTAGAAGGAATGGTCCAGGGACTCTGAAGAATTAGAAAAATATATTTTTAAGGATGGTGTCTAGTAGGGTGTAGTGCTGCAACTGGAGAGCGTGCATGGGAGAAGAAAGGATGAAAAGAGATAGAGAATTCAATGGAAGAAGCAAATGAGAACAGGAGGTACTAAAAAGACAGACAACGTCGCCCCCCCCCCCCAAATCCTTTGAGGGAGGTGCTGATTTTCCCTTTTTGTGTAGCGTAGAGTTTAAACCCATTTAAAATAACAAGAACGGGCAGCAACTGTTTCTGCCCATGGGTCCTGTGCCCTTGATTTAATACAACCACCTTTTTGCACCAAAATAAATACATAAATAAATAAAATAACAAGAACAAGTTGAGTCCAACAAACTGGAGGATTTCATGATATTCCGCATGTTGAAATAGGGGTTAGAAATGCTTCGAATTAGTTGAACTGAGGACCTTGCTTCTGCCTTGGAAGAACCTAAAGGCTAATGTTTGAGAGGTGCCCATAGGCAGTTTGAAAAATTCTGCAGCAGGGGTGTGATCAACATGCAGGGAGAACATGGACAGAATGGGGGTTATACTCTACCTGCTGGGGAGAGACATTAGGAAGACACAGAGAAGCAGCAACACAATAGTAGGGTCGAAGAATATTCCAGAATTTCTTAGGAGGGAAAGTGGGGGAAAGGCATTAATTATGGGGATAAGAAACAGAGAGTACAAAATCATGGAAATCTAAAAGGTGCCCTGGAACTGAAAGCAGAGAAAAGCCAAAGAAGGAAGTCAGGGAGCACTGCTCCCGCCATTCTGAGGAGGCAGGAACCCGTTCCGACACAAACAAGGGAGTTCCACTAGGGTTCTGTTTCTGTTTTTGTTTTCACCATGGAAGTGACATACACATCGATATCTATCTGTTTTGTTTCACTAACATGCTTTAAAGACTGCCCCTAGGGAAAAACAAAACAAATATCGGATGACATCAAGTAAGAAGGCAAAGACTTTGAAGACATGACGAATGACAATTGTCTGCATTCAGCTGGAAAAATGGAATTCTCCTTATTTCCATTTCTTGCTTAGTTTCCTGAAAAGGCACTGGATGTATCTTTTGCAATATCTGTTGTACTCTAACTCGATTTTCATATTTCTTGCCAGGGCTTTGCCTGTTTGATATCAATGTTTCATTCACAAAAAGATTACTTTCACTTGTCCATCCATCCTGGAGCCACAGGCAGATCTATATTCCACTTTCTGCTCTAGCAAATGAAATAAAGATGCAGGGAAACAGTATATGAGGAGAATGTTACAGGAAATCTATAATACTGATAAAACTTACAGGTTTAGAAGAAATCAGACAATTGAGAGTTTTAATTTTGTTATTATTTTCCCTGGCAACAGTTAACTTACTTATTGCAAAACTAGGACAAACCTCAAAGTGAATGAAATGATGAAAGTTTTATTGAATTTTGTCTAGCTGGCCAGGTTTGAAATATACTCTCTTTGTTCTTCTAGGAAGTGATTTTGGGGCACACTGAAGGAGTGTACAGATTCTTAACATTTTTTTCAAGTAGTATATCAAAGATTTTATCTGTGGGTACAGAATTAAATTCATTCTTCATGACTTATCTCCACTATCACCTCTTCTAGGATGCCCTACCCGGTTCTGCTCTACTCCATGTAGTTCTATATTGCTGACTAGGTAATCCAGCTTTTATTAACAGGACAGGGATTCTAGGAATTTTTATTAGAAGTTGAAAAGCCTCCTGGGAGGTAAAAGATAATGAAGGCACAGAAATTTTGTCTGAGTCATTGGACCCGTTTTGGATGGCAGAAAACAGAGTATGTGATTCTGAATATGTCATAGCTTGCATGGACTCATAATTGAAACCTAGAGTGAGAGGATTAAAATACCTGAGTGAAGATAAAAAAAAACCCAACCTTGCACCTAAAGGAGCTAGAAAAAGAACAATAAACAAAACCTAAAACCAGCAGAAGGAAGGAAATAATAATGATTAGAGCAGAAATAAATGATATAGAAACTAAAAACCAACAGAACAGATCAATGAACCCAGGAGCTGATTCTTTGAAAAAAATCAACAAAATTGATACGTGATCCTGAAATTTGTATGGAACCACAAGAGACCCCGAATAACCAAAGCAATCTTGAAAAAGCAAAGCAAAGCTAGAGGCATCACAATTCTGGACTTCAGGTTATATTACAAAACAGTAGTCATCAAAACAGTATGGTACTAGCACAAAAATAAACACATAGATCAATGGAACAGAATAGAAAACCCAGAAATGATTCCACAACTATATGGTCAATTAGTCTTTGACAAAGTAGGAAAGAATATCCAATGGGAAAAAGTCTCTTCAACAAATGGTGTTGGGAAAACTGGATAGCAACATGCAAAAGAAAAAAAAAACTGGGCCACTTTCTCACACCATACACAAAGATAAATTCAAATGAATTAAAGACCTAAATGTGAGACCTGAAACCATAAAACTCCTATAGGAGAACACAGGCAGTAACTTCTTTGACATCAGCCACAGCAACTTCTTTCTAGATATGCCTCCTGAGGCAAGTGGAACAAAAGCAAAAATAAACTTCAGACTATATCAAAATAAAAAGCTTCTGCACAGTGAAGGAAACAATCAAAAAACCTAAAAGGCAACCTACAGAATGGGAGAAGATATTTGCAAATGATATATCTGATAAAGGGTTAGCATCCCAAATATATAAAGAACTTATAAAACTCAACACCAAAACCCAAATAATTCAATTAAAAAACAGACAGAAGACATGAACAGACATTTTTCCAAAAAAGACATCCAGATGGCCAATAGACATATGAAAAGATGCTCATCATTCACTTATCTTGGGGGAAATGCAAATCAAAACTACAATGAGATATCACCTCATGCCTATCAGAATGGCTAAAATCAACACAAGAAACAACAGGTGTTGACGAGGATGTGGAGAAAGAGGAATGCTTGTGCACTATGGGTGGGAATGCAAGCTGGTGCAGCCACTGTGGAAAACAGTTCCTCAAAAAGTTAAAAAGGGACCTACCTTATGATCTAGCAATCGCACTATGGGTACTTAGCCAAAGAATACAAGGACACTAATTCAAAGGGATACATGCACCCCTACGTTTATAGCAGCATTATTTACAATAGCCAAGATATGGAAGCAGCCCAAATGTCCATCAATTGGTGAATGGATAAAGAAGATGTGGTGTACATATACAGTGGAATATTATTCAGCCATGAAAAAGAATGAAATCTTGCCATTTGCAATGGCATGGATGAAGCTAGAGAGTATAATGCTAAGTGAAATAAGTCAGAGAAAGACAAATACCATATGATTCACTCATAGGTGGAATTTAAGAGACAAAACAAACAAAGGGAAAGAAATGAGAGAGAGAGAGAAAGAGAGAGAGAGAGAGAGAAACCAAGAAACAGACTCTTAATAATAGAGAACAAATTGATAGTTACCAGAGAGGAGTGGGGTGAGGGGATGGGTGGAATAGGTGATGGGGATTAAGGAGAGCACTTGTGATAAGCACTGGGTGATGTATGAAAGTGTTGAATCACTCTATTGTACACCTGAAACTAATATAACACTATGTTAACTAACTGGAATTAAATTAAAAACTTAAAAAAACACATAAACAAAATAAATTAAAATACCCGAGTGAGAACATTTAGGGGAAAAAAGAAGAAGCTGGAAAATGAGACCCCAGTATTTAACGGTACTGATACCAACACTTCAATAATAATAATAATAATAATAATAAATTCAGGGGATAAATCCCATATTTCAGATATTAGTGTGTCTACATACAGTGACAAGAGGCTCAGGGTTGTCCTACAACTGTAGGAAAGGCAGAAGTAAAGCTAGACATTGGGTATAACACTTCTCAAGGAAGTTAATGAGGCCAGAAATCTCTCTAGATTTCTTCTGTCTTCCTTTCTCTATGACAACATTCTCTCCTACTGCAAATCTGTCTTCCACATGGCAGGCACTATGCTGTTGAAATCTTCAGGGCCTCATCACCTATTTCTTGGGAAAAGCTGACATTTGCTTAATCTAATGTCATGTTATAAAATCCAAGAAGAGGGTTAATTTAAGTGAGGTACCCAGTACCAAGCTAATCACGTAGATGGGGATGCGAACATGGGGAGATAGGGATGCTTTTAAGAATATGTAACCTTTCAGAACTCATGTTTAGTTCTGGAGGAACAGCATTTCTCTGCAGAAGGGAGACAGTGTTTCCAAAAGAAAAATAAAGGATCAATGGGCAGACACAAGAACTACTAGAGCAAACACGTAGCAGGCTGTGGCGTCTTTAACAACAACACATGCCCTTAACCTCTGTCATTGGCTTCCTTGGGACAAACATCTAAAACTTCTGTTGGCATCGGCATCAGTGGGTGCCAACAGACATCAATAATAGGGCTCGTTCTTTTTGAATCATTATTGACAGGCACAGCATCACAGTGAGCTAGATCAGAGGAGGAGGTAAACAGTACGTGCTATTGTAATAAAGAAGAAGATTAAAGCCGACACCCTGAACCACAGGGGGCGTATTTGAGTGTGGATTAGATTCCTATAGAGCAGATAGTGATGAAGCCTGAGACATCTTGGTAAGATGCCCTTATTTATGCTTTATGCTGCTACAGCCTGGGAAATATGGATTTTGTATATTGATAGGCTATATGAGTGTCTCCTCTATCTGATATGCATCCTAGGACTGTGCATAGATGCTCAATAAAGGGAATATATTACTGAATTGTGGTATGGATTACATCCACTGCAAAATTGTATATTTCTTACATTATCCATCTGCTGCACATGTCTTAAAAGTAGATCAATTATTCAGTTTTAGAGTGAAGTCATGGATTAAGTCAATTCAAAACACAAGTGCATAACAGCACAGGAATAGTGACTAGAGGAACTGGTTAGCTGATTGTGGGTATCTAACGTGTCATAAAATTCTCAGGCATAAATCTAGCACCTTTGATGCTGGTGGGAGAAAGCACTATAGCAAGGGATGAAGGTGGAATCAGTACTTGAGACTTAAGACATTGGTGTCCATGAGTCCATACTCACCATGATGAAATTTGGGCTGCTGGATTGGACAGCGTGTTAGAAAGGCATGTGTCTGGCAAGGCAGAACATATAGTTCTAGAGTATGAGGCAGTACTTGACTAGAAGTTACTGAGCTTAAAGAATTTAACTAGAAATTAGGAGGAAGGACTAGAGCATAACTTAAACCTTGTAATTAATGCAACAAAAAGAAAAGGAGGGGGTTTTGACTTAGAGGGTGAAAAAGAGCTCAGAAACTGCTGGTGGGGAGATTAATCCCAAATTTCATTGTTAGTGAAGCTATCTTAAAAAGCAATTTGATAAGCCAGCAACCTGGGCTGGCACATTGGATTCTGACTCCCAGTGGACATTAGATCTAAACCACAACAGACCAGACCAAGAAGGCGAGGATGAGAGATGGAGGATGCTGATCTACTTCTCGAATAGGTCAGGGTTAGCACAGAAACTGCAACAGGAAAGAGTTTGCAGGCAAATGGGGGCACCAGTAAGTAGATTGAGCTATGGAGAACTGACACAGATGCAAAGAGAAACAAGACAAGATTGACAGGTGACCTTTTGAACTGAGAGGAAGTTGTTGTTTAATGCTTCCTCCCCTTCTTAAATGTTTAATTGTTTAACTGAAATGAATTCAAACATGGCTTGACAGCCATTTGGTGTGATTAGATTTTAGAAGATGAACATTATTTAATTCCATAGGGATATATGTGCGTGCCATATGAAGAGATGAGTTTTGATCTATGAATCCTTTACAGAAGATTGGAGTTAGGTTCTAGATCAGAGTTTACTTTTCCCTTACAGTAACAGGTAGCTGGTTTTGTGCTGCAGTGTTATCCTGGAAGCATGCGACCAGAAGCACTTAGAAACGTGTGGTGCCCTTTGTGGGCAGCTCCCCTTCGTATGGTGCAAGTGTTGTATTCAATCAAGCTGTCAGAACAATGACAGCTGTGAGAAGGGGCCCATAAAGCTATTCATCAAGCTTTGAAACAGCTAGCACTTTACTTGTCTGGAGTTATTTACTAGTGGTTGATGATGGCACAGTTGAGTGAGGCAGAGACATCTTGGCTCTCTATTTTGGTGAGAAGGTCATTTTGAAAAGGAGAATTTTAAGGTCTTTAGTATATCCAAGCCAGGCCTTTTATTATGGTAAAGGACCAATAAAACAGAGAATAGTATTTTTAGAGAGAGTGTGGGCTATGTTGTTATAAAAACTTGGATTCTGTATCAGTGTTCAATCAGAAAAGCAAAACCACTGGAATATATAAATCATTCTAATACGATGAGAAAAACTGAGAAGCACTTCCTAAACTTTGGTACTAATTAGACGTGTATCTTTGGGTAAAGCACTTAAAGTCTCCATCCTGAGTCATCATCTGTAAACACTGAGATTTGACAAAGTATTTTTCATTGCAGTGTTTCTTTTCTAACTATGTGATTCTCTGTGTGTATTAACTTTATCTTTCCACTAGGGTAATGAAATCCCTGCAGGTCAGAAACCCTGAACCATTCTTCTAAAGCTCCTATTGAGCACAGACTAGCTATCTGCTAAAGAAGAAATCCTTGAATAGAAGAATAATTGATGGATCAATCAACTCTTAGTTATATACACTTTAATAAATAGTATTTGATTAAGTGCAGTGATTTTTAAATATGTTGTTCTAAATGGCTATAGTATAGGTATCTTGGAGAACCATGCTTCTGTTTGTATGTTTTAAAACAAAAAAACCTTACACCTGGAAACTTGAGTTTCAGTCCAAGGCAGTCTGATTTTTCATTTTTTTTTAAGTATATAAAATCTATTACCCAAGCTTCTAAGAGTTTTAATTAGAAAAAATCTATCATATCCTTCAAATTTGGTTTCAGCTAGTGAGAATAAAATATTGTGCATTTCTTTTAGTTGATAGCCATCTGCTACAGAAACATTCAAATGTCAGCTCATCAGAATTTAAAAGGACTTCCTGAACAGAAGTTCACTGAAATTTAAGAAACTTTAATGGAACTTCTGTTGCAAAATGATGCTATCTTGGCTTTAGGCTAATCCCCAAAACACACCTACAAATCCATCTCCCAAAATGTCTGCCACAGAGAAGGAGCTGGATCGGTTTTACAATTTTTATGGCAAAGGTTAAAATAAGTAATTTCCACAACAGCTGTCGACATACAGTCTGTCTTTGGAGGCTGCTTTCCCTGGAGAATTTTATTTCTTCAAATGTCATAATTAGAATTTCATCTCCAGTGACTACTCAAGGAAATCTGGCAGCAGGAGACAGCATGGGTCACGGTTTAATTACGAATGCATCCTTCCCGTCTGAAGGGCCAGGAGCTTGTTGCTAGGAACCCCTATGTACTGTGAATAATTAAGTGCACTTTTCAGTGGCTAGCAGTTGTTTCCTCAAAATTCAGCAAGATTTATCCAAGCATTAACAGATTTCCCTGTTCCCTGTTTCAAAACCTGATGGGGGACAAAGAAGCAGATTTCTAGGCAACTTAGAACAGTGAGTTGTGTTCACATACTTAAATTACCTGTGACGGACATGTATCAACAGGAGGACACATTTAATGCACTCATTTATTCATTTTCTTTCATCAAACAAACATTTATTGAATATCTACACTGGTGTTGAGCATTAAACTTACCATTGGGGAAACAAAGTTGAACACTACTATCTTTTTCCATAATAGAGACATATCTGAATTTGTTTATAAATCACCATTAAGTGAGTGATATAGTGGAGTTATAAACATGATGCTGACAAAGAAGGTAAAGCAATTCCTGACAGAACTGCATCTGTAGAAACAAGGAACCTGTAGTTGGTTCAGCGAGGAGTCAAGGCATAAGGCTTTTGAATAAGTAGTAAAAGATGGACATACTGTACAAGATCAGGGTATATTTTAATGCAGGCAAAAACGTAGATGTTATGGACAAGATATTTATCTTTACAAAAGGTTTATGGGTATGACAAATATTGATCTCCTCAGTGCTCAGAACAGCCAGAAGGGATTTTTGAGTATCTTTGTCCTTTTATCCCAATTGCCTGAAAAAAATCTATCATTTTCCTCTTTTTTTAATGAAGTTTAAAAGATTGGTATATCCATATGATGAAATACTACTTAATAAGAATAAATGAACTGCTGAGACATGCAAGAAAACGGATGAATCTCAAAAGCATTTTGCTAAATGAAAGAAGCCAGAGAGAAAAACTATATGATGTGTGATTCCATTTATGTAAAATTCTAGAATAGGCAGTGCTATAGTAATACACAGAAGATTGGCAGCTTCAAGGAGTGAGGGGTTGAACAGAAGATACTGGCAAAAAAGGGGGCACAAAGGCACTTTTTGGGGTGATGGAAATGTCTATTTCATGGTTGTGTGGTGGTTACAAGACTATAAACAGTTCTTAGAACTCTTCAAACTATACACTGAAAATTGGTGAGTTTTATTGTTTGTAAATTATAGGTCAATATAACTGATAACAAAGATGAGGTATATCAGGTTGGAATGAGTTAACTTCAGAGATACTATAGCCCTTTAAGCCAGAAGCAATAGCTTTTTTAATAAAAATAACTATAGATAGACACTGAATGGATAACCAATGAATGGATCTCCTTAAGCTTCTGAAGATGGAGAACATATTAGCTGATACTGAGCAGAATAAGAAATTGAGGGTTGTAGGGGTGACTCTTTGACTTCAATATAATTTTTAAGTTACAAGTACAGTAGTAAACAATAATTTTTATAAAACACTTATCTGCCAGAGATATTTCTAAAAGCTTTATAAATATTAATTCATTTAATTTTCACAAGTCTGTAAGTCTTATCACATTCCCATTTGTCAGATGAAAAAACTGAGACAGAGGGAGGTTAGTGAACTTTCACAGGATCACAAACCAAGTAAGTGTAAGAACTGAGATTTGAAGTCAGGTGATCTGGTTCAGCGTCTGTGCACTTAACCACAGAGGCATTATATTTGAATTTAAATTTTCCCAGAAATTCAGTAATAAGAGGAGTTTATATTT
Source organism: Phoca vitulina (assembly GCF_004348235.1). Classification (NCBI taxonomy): domain Eukaryota; kingdom Metazoa; phylum Chordata; class Mammalia; order Carnivora; family Phocidae; genus Phoca; species Phoca vitulina. Next base: position 5,917,868 of record NW_022589724.1, on the reverse strand, counting down.
AACCTTGGGACATCTAGATGTTGTATTTTGTTTATTAGAGTATGTTAATATTGTCATTTTATATCACTGCAGAGCCCCTGATAACCTTTATAAGACAGTGTAGCTAGACATAATTAGACTAGGGATTGAATTTTCAGTTTCAAATACAGTGTAACATACAGCTTCAAATACAGTTTCAAATACAGCGTCAATTAATTAAGCACACTGTTCTCATCCATTTCAATGTCTTCTGGGGGGCAAAATCTATACTGACCATCAGAGGTACAAAGGATGTCCACAAAAGAACAATGGTTGATTCGGGAGGAGTGGCTACATGAAGATGGAAATGAGGCTGTCCTTTTCCTTCCCAAGGAAGATAGAGACAGTCACGTATGATCGCAGGTTTCATGAATAAACTCAGTGGATTCTATGAAGAAAAATCACTGGAGAGTATTAGGGGGATGTATTATTATAATCCACTACACATGTTTTCCATGCACTTGAAATTCCACTAAAGAAGCTCTTCTGGAATAAGCTATTGGATTATTGGGTGACACCAATGGTCCGTATTTCCTAACTGAGTGGAGACGATTTGTAGGCAGTGTGAACTTGGCCTCTCTTCTTCATTTTTTTTCATTTTGCACTAGTAGTACAAAGAAGAAATCCTCAGTAGTTATGTCTGCCCTGAAAACCAAAGTTTTCCTCAGTTCAAGTGCCTTAAGATCTAGGCTGGGAGGGTCACCAGAGAGCATTAGCAAACCAATCTGGTCATAAACTTCAGTCACAACCTCTAATCTAGCTCTTAGCAGTAACAAAACTCCTCTTTTGATATCCTTTTGTCTTCTGCACGCTTCTCACTTGGGTCAGAATGAGATGGCAAAGAGAGGGGTGTTATTTATTAAAGGACCTGAACAACGGCAACAATGCTGTTGGGCTTCATTTTGTGATTCATAGTGAAAGCAGAATGAAGGGATAATATTGGGAATAAGGGCAATAAGAAAATCAGGCAAGACAATATGGGAAAGAAAAATAGAGCAAAACTAGTCTCTCAACCTCTCATATAACCTATGGTATATAACTTTCTTCTGCTCTTTCTCCCACCATGGCCAACATACACATGCATGGCACCTTCCAACCCACCCCACCCCTGCCAAACAACCACGGTGACAAGATCGTTTATCCACTAATAATTTTTCCACAGCTTTTGTTTGTTTTGTTAAAGTCTGGTGCCCAAAGACCACCAAGAACACACCTGTAGTCAAACAAATGTAGGTTTATTAACTTGCTGCAGCAAGGAAAACTGTATCCTATGAGGAAAATAATCTTAGGGAAATGTAACCAGAATGTTCATGTATGGGGTTTGGGTTTATACCAGGTGATTTGGAAGTCTGTTTTTGATTGAATTATCAGGAAGTGGCGGCTACTTTCTTACACCATACACAGAAATAAACTCAAAATGGATTAAACACCTAAATGTGAGACCTGAAACCATAAAACTCCTTAAAGAAAGCATAGGCAGCTATCTCACGGACATCAGCCTTAGCAACATTTTTCTGGATATGTCTCCTCAGGCAAGCAAAAGCAAACACAAACTATTGGACCACATCAAAATAAAAAGCTTTTGTACAACAAAACAACAAAGCAACCTACTGCATATGATGTATCCAATAAGGGATTAATACCCAAAATATATTAAGAACTTATACAACTCAACACCGAAACCCAAATAATCTCATTTAAAAATGGGCCGAGGACCTGAAGAGACATTTTCCCAAGGAAGATATACAGATGGCCAGCAGACACATGAATCACTAATTATCAGGGAAATGAAAATAAAACCACAATGAGATATCACCTTACACTCTCAGAATAGCTAATATCAAATAGACAAGAAATAAAAAGTGTTGGTGAGGATGTGGAGCAAAGGGAACACTTGTGCACTGTTGGTGGAAATGTAAATTGGTGTAGCCATTGTGGAAAACAGTATGGAGGTTCCTCAGAAAGTTAAGAAATAGAAATACCATACAAACCAGGAATTCCACTACTAAGTATTTACCCAAAGGAAACAAAAACACTCATTTGTAAAGATATATGCATCCCTATTTTATTGCAGCATTACTTATAATAGACAAGATATTGAAGCATCCTAAGTGTCCATTGATAGATGAACAGATAAAGAAGATGTACAATGGGATACTACTAAGCTATAAAAAGAATGAGATCTTGACAACTGTGACAACATTGATGGACCTAGAGAGTATTAGGCTAAGTGAAACAAGTCAGTCAGAGAAAGACCAATTGTATATGATTTCACTTGTGTGTGGAAGCTAAAAAGCAAAACAAATGAACAAACAACAAAAACCAAACAGAGTCATAAATACAGAGAACAAAGTGGTGGTTGCCAAAGCTGGGGGGGGGGGCGGTGTGTGTGGTTGAGGCCAAACAGATGAAGGGGATTAAGTGGTACAAACTTTCAGTTATAAAATAAATAAGTCATGGGGAATATTAAGTCCATAAATTGTAATAATGTTGTATGGTGACCGATGGTAACTGCTCTTATCACAGTGAACATAGCTTAATATACAGAATTGTTGAATCATTATGTGGTACACCTAAAATGAATATAACATTGTATATCAACTATACTTCAACTTTAGAAAAAGGAAAGAGAATGGAGGCTATTTCGTTACCGAGTACATTAATCATTTTAATTCAGAAGAGGGGAGGGATAAAGCAGGCTGTCACTGGTCAAAGAGCATTAGTCACTCAAGTTGGCTTCGAGAGGAGAATGTGGTAGCATCTTGTCCTTATTTTTGTCTTGTTCCATCAAGGTCACAAAATAACCTTATCTGATGGTGATATTCTGTGAAATGATTTATGTTCAGGAAGCCACACTACGACCTAGCTTTTGGCGGCCAGCTAACAGTTGTCAGCTGTCAGAGATTGTTTTTTTTTTTCTCCTTTTTTCTTAGTTTCTTATATCCATTAACTCACTTCTCTATTGTTCTGAGGCCACTTGAAAGTTTGTTTTCGGAGGAGAAAAAAAGCAGTCTGTGTTAGGTGCCATCTCACCAACCACTGAATTTTAGAGCAGAAATCCTGAGGGAAAGAAAGGGGGAAAAATTACCTTTTAAGATATCTTTTATGCAAAAAAAAAAAAAAAATGGAAGTGTATGGACTGTTTATGTGAATGAGACCAATTTACTGGAAGTACAAATACAATTCATACAAATGTTTATAGCTGCATCACTAATAAGACCAAATTATTTGAGGTAAGCAAACATATTAGAAAAGTTTCATGTATAGTTTGGTTATGTTAAGCTGCCTGCAATTATGCCTTTAAAGACATAAAAAATAATGCAAGGAAAAGGTTATATAAAAGGTACCAGTAGATTGAGGTATTTTAATTTGCTTTTTCATAGATGGAATGTTAAAAGTTGAGGAAAGTATTCTATTTCAAGCATAGTATAGCTAAGCCTCAAATGAAAATTGCATTAGGCTTATCTTTAATAGCAGATTGGGAGCACTGAAGATTGCTTTCTGCACATAACATGAACCTAATGTAGAATTTTCAGTGATTTACTAATTCTCTTTTAAGATAATTAAATTTCTTAAAATATCAACTTCTCATTGGCTTTCTGGTTTGGGGTTTTTATTTATCTATTTTTTAAAGTATATTGTTTTTCCCTTTATCTATATAGTTTCTACAGAAATAGTTATGGATGTGACCTACTTCTTAAAAGTAAACTTTGGCCATTTTCCAGTTTTCTCATTCATTAATTAATCTATATATGCATGCCTATCCATCCACGAGTAGATGTTTCAGGGAAGGAACCAATGGTGAAGAAACTACCCCATTTTCACTACATTTGATTAGGGACTGTCCTTCCTCCATGCTTTTCTCAGTCAGAGAGCCTGAACTGCTCACTCTGAACAATTCTATCCTTATTCCTCTTATCACCTCATCTGGAGAAATGAGTTGAAACCACTATGGAAGAATTGGTAAAAACAGTGGAGAAAGGAAGGCAATGAGAAGAGAAGGCTAATATTGGAGTCTTTTTCCTTGTTCTATCCAGGCACAATTATGACTAGAAAATAATCTCCTGAAATACACAGACTGAAGCCTCTGAGCTCTCTTTTCCAGTTGAAATGACCAAAATTGGTGCATTACTATGAACTGGACTCCAGACTTTATTTGGATTTTACCAGATATTCCATTAATGTCTAGTTTATGTTCCAGGATCTAATTAAGGTACCACACTGCATACATGTTTCCCAGCCTCCTTTAGTCTGTGAGTTTGTCTTTCCTTGTTTAAATGACCTTCACAGTGTTGAGGATTAGTACTATCTAGTTGAATGTCCCCTAATCTGTATTTGTCTGACAGTTTTCTCATGATTGGCCTTGGGTTAAGGATTTGTGGAAAAACACCAAAGATATAAAGTGTTCTTCTCATCACATGACATCAGGAAGTACATACCTACTTGACATCACTGATGATGTCCATCTTGATGACTTGGTTAAGGTAGTGTCTGCTCAGTTTCTCCACTAGAAAGTTATTTCCTCTTTTCCCTATTCTATTCTTTTAGAAGAGTCACTAAGTCTACTCTAGCTCACCCTTAGGACCAGGGTGGGATTCAGCTCCACTCCTGGAGAAAGGATTATCTCTATATATTATCTTGGAATCATTTTTTAAGGAGGATTCATCTCCTCTCCATTTACTTATTTATTCAATCATTTGTTTATAAGTCAGTGCAGATTCATGGATATTTATTTTATATTTTGCTTTGTAATCCAATAGTACATTATTCATTTCATTGCTCAAGTTGTTCCAGTTTTGGTCACAGGGTGCTCTTTTAGGTTGGATCCTGTGTTCCTTTAACGTGTCTATTCTTTCAATTTTTTGGAACACTTCTGGTACTACCAGCGGGTCCATATTCATCTTTTATCTTCTCTGGCCCAGTACCAGCATCAGCCATTTTTCCAAGCAACTCTGGTTTCTTTTACTGGAGGATTGAATTTCAAAACCAAAATATGGGCTCTGAGTATGTTCTTTGTTATTGACATCAGTTCCTGGCCTTCTCAGTGTACAGAGTTAGCTAATTTATGTTATTCATTTGTTTCTTAAAAGTTGGAATGATATGTCACATAATCTTGTGTAAACTTTTTCTGTAGCTAAGTTTTATTTACATATTATTAAATATAATGAATTCATATGGTTTAAAATTCCAATCTCTTTTCTAGGCTACACATATCATTTCCCTTAGAGACAACCAATATTATGAATATCTTATATTACTCGCAGTGATATTCTGTGCATACATATATGTATTCTTCTCCTAATGTACTTATATACGAAGGCAGAATATTATATGTATTGTCCTGTGCCTTCATTTTTTTTTCACCCAACAATATATCTTAGAGAGTTTTACAGATCAGTTTACGAAGAACTTCCTCAATTATTTTAATGGTTCCATTGATTATCATTGTATGGATTTATGTACCATAATTTGTTTAAGTAATCCTCTATTAATAAATATTTATATTGCTTTTATTCCTTTATTATTACAATCAATGCTGCAATATAAAATATTGTACATATGTAATTTCTTACAGGGCTGAAAATATCTGGAGAATAAATTCTTTAGAAACAAAATTGTTGGGTCAAATGACAGTATACTTATCATCTTGATAAATACTATTGTTTTCCACAAATGTTTAACAATTTATATGATTTCAATGATCTTTGGAGAATTTCTGTTCCTCCACATTGTCACTAATACATTAGTGTGTTTTAATAAAACTTTTTAATTTTTGTCAAACTAAAAAATTGCATCTCAGTGTAGTTCTTATTTGTATTTCTCTTAATATAATAAACATTTTCATATGTTTAAAACGCATATGTATATTATCTTCCTTAAACTTAACATATTTTTGTCCTTTCTCTTGTAGGTTGTTCATATCTTGTTGATATGAATTTCTTTACATAACAGAAAAATCATGCCTTGTCTTTAAAAAGATGTGCAAGTATTTTCCCCAGTTTCATTTATGTTTTTGAAATGCTTATGTTGGGCTTTTCCAGAGAGTAACTTTATATTTTATATAGATCATTGAATTTTTATGTAATAGATTTAAAGCTTCTGAATTTTATGTCATATTTACAAAAGCCTTACCATTCTAAGATTACTTTAAAAATTTTCTCATGTTTTATATAGTATTTTCATATTTTTCTTATTGATTTTATAAAATACCATTAATAAGTTTTGAAGAAAATAAACATGGAGTTGATGTTAAAATTTATTTTAATTTATGCAGTTTTTCATTATGGATTATATTATACTTTGCTTGAAAACTCCCTCTTGCTGGACATTTTTGCTTTGACTGGATTTATGCAATCAATTTTAAAATTGTATAGCATCCCCAGTATATCCCCAATGATATTTTCAAGGGGCATGGATCCTCTACAAGTTTCCCACTACCAGTGTATACACTAACAAATGTATATGTAATCATATTCACTAGAACAAACATATTGATGAGAGTCTACTATGTGCCAGGCACCATGTTGAACTCTAGAAGCACTATCCTAAGAAGTATACTAATACCTTAATTTTTATATGATATAGAATTAGGTGGAAGCCCATGCCTTTCCTCCCCATACTCCGAAAAGTGAATGGCTTATGTTTCGTGAATTTTTAAGGAGAACCAAAATAGCTAAGTTCTTATACTTGGATCCTCCACTGCTAGTCAACAAAGGTGTTGTTTAGAAATTTCTGAGAATATACACATTTCTTGATTTGTAAGATGTTATTTCTAGATGCTGGCTATATAAAAAGTGTCAAACTCAGCATGGCCAATTACTAGGCCAACTTTATAGAGCCGACAAAAATGATAAATGGATTAAAAATTGCTTCAAGCTAGTAGCACAGATGTGTAGTGTGCTGCACCAGGATGGTTAAAGGAAAAAGAATAAAAGTAGGCCTTTCTTAGCCAGACTTTGCATCAGGTGCTTTCTTGCTCACAAGTGCACCATACTCTAGATATATCTTCATTGACCCATCCATAATTATAATTAAAACATTGTATTTCAAAGGATACTACCAAGAAAGTGAAAAAAACAACAACAACACATAGACTGAGAGAAAACATTTGCAAATTATATATCTGATAAGGGACTCACATCAAGAATACCTAAAGAACACTCACAATTCAATGATAAAAAGACAACCCAATTAAATGTGCAAAATATCTCAATAGACATTTCTCCAAATAAGACCTACAATGGCCACTAAGCAATGAAAGGGTGGTAAACATTATTACTCACTGGGAAAAAATGCAAATCAAAATCATAATATGTTACTTCACACTAAAGTAGCTAAAAATTTCTATAAATTCAAAAAGATACAATAACAAGTGTTGATGAGATGTGGCAAATTGGAACCCTCATATATTGCCAGTGGCATTGTAAAACATTCCAACCACTTTGGAGAAGAGTTTAGCAGTTCCTCAAAATGTTAAACTTGGTACCACATGACTCAGCCATTCCACTCCTTGGTATATACCCAAGAGAACTGAAAATGTATGTCCACATACAAACTTGTACGCAAACATTCATAGCAGCAGTATTCATAATAACCAAAAAGTGGAAACAACCCAAATGCTCATGAGCTGATGAAAAGATAAACAAAACCGTAGAGGCAAAAGTAGATTAGTGATTGCCAGATGCTGGGAGAAGGAAGGAATGAGGAGTGACTGCTAATGGGTATGGCTTTACTTCTTGGTCATGAAAATTTACTCCTATGCTTCTATCTAAGAGTTTGATAATTTTAGTTCTTACAAGATTCTTCTCGAGATGGCCACTCAAACCACATCTCCTCCCTCTCACCATCACATCTGATGCTGCACCGACAAGAAACTACCTTGATTTTAAGATCCAGTTTCTGAAAATAGGTTGTGTCTTAGTATTGGTATGTATGTTTAATTTGGTAAAATTTTTACTTTCCTCAAAAGCCATAATTAAACTATTAAAATTATAAGACCCCTTAAAATATATAGGTATATATTTTAGGTGTATATACCTGGGTACATATACACACACACACACACACACCCACATACATAGGCTTGTACATGTATATATGTACACACATATATATTGGTCTGTTTTCCTGGAGAACCTTGCTGGTTACATTATGCTTTCAGGAAAAAAAAGATTTTAAATTTTTACTAGGCTTATATTCAACCCACTTAAAAGCAGCTGGTTTTCTGAAGTGTGTTTTAACACAACGTTACAACCATTATTAGCATACATGGAGGTTGTTGCCAGGGAAGATTAGCTGGCTGTCCTCACTTACTCTACAGGATGACATTAACTTAAAGAATCTACTATGCTTCAGGTACTCATTCTCAGTTCTACTTGTCCAGAAAAATCAGACTTCGATATGAAAGAGTATGGACAGAATTCAGGAAGAAGAACGTACACTTAAACAACAACTTACCAGACTTCTGTGTAAACCCAGCCAAAGGACTTTAATGGACAGTCGTGTCCTCCATCAGTGCAATCTCTCTGGACTGAGAAATCTTCAAAGATGGCCAAGTACAACCCATAACTGGTGAGGAAGAAAAGCAGGTTATGTTATTTATAATAATATAAATAAATTAGATTTAGGAAATTATAGGTGGCTAAGGGCTCTATTTCACAGTTACAGATACCTTTCTGTCTTTCTCCTCACCCACATTCCTCTTGAGAGCTGATTGAGCACTGTCAACCCTTCCCTCTCACAAATGTTTAGGGAGTGTTTATGTGCCAGCAATCTGTTAAGTACAGCATCATAGTGAAAAATAGAAGTGTCTGCCCTATTGTAAATGGCACATAATACATAAACATGAGAAAACAGATAATGAAAAGTGAGACTGAGAAATCAGGGTGATACGATGCAGTGACTGGAAGGCATTATTATACGGGCTTTCTTCATTTTGGAGGTCTTAGTTGGGTACAGTTCCAACACAGACATAACTAACATTGACAGTGTCAGTGTACTTTCTAGGGAAGGCTTCAGACATATTCTTTTGCTAAAACAAAAATGAAAATAGGGACATAACTCCTATATGTGACAACCAAAAAAGGTCTTCCAAATACAAACTGCACTTAATTATTCAGCTGTTTGCTTAACTATGTGTTTGTGTATGTATGTACGTGTATGCATTTATGTATGTGTGTTAAAAGCTTTGGCATTAGCAATTTTATACAAAGACTAGTAAGTGTATTAAAATAAATGCTTTTGGGGGCATTTGGATGGTTCAGTCAGTTGAACGTCTGACTCTTGATTTCAGCTCATGTCATGATCTCAGGGTCATGAGTTCCAGCCCTGAGTCAGGCTCTGTGTTGGGTGTGGAGTCTGCTTGGAATTCTCTCTCTCCTTCTCTCTCTGCCCCTCTCCCAACTCTCTCTCTCTTAAATAAATAAATCTTTTTTTTTTTTTTTTAAGATTTCTATTTATTTATTTGACAGAGAGAGACACAGTGAGAGAGGGAACACAAGCAGGGGGAGTGGGAGAGGGAGAAGCAGGCTCCCCGCTGAGCAGGGAGCCCGATGCGGGGCTCGATCCCAGGACCCTGGGATCACAACCTGAGCCGAAGGCAGACGCTTAACAACTGAGCCACCCAGGTGCCCCAATAAATAAATCTTTAAAATGAACAAAAATAAATGCTTTTGTGGTAGCATTGGTAGATGATGCAGAAGAATGTTGTTTTTTCTTCTCCAAACCAACTATGCCAAATGAACATCTTTTCTTCAACACCAATCTGTCTTTCTACCAGTGGAGCTTGCAGCGGCCTCTCAGGCAATTATGTAGCAGACGGAGTATTGAGGGTGTTAAACTCCAAAAAATAAACCATCTTTCATTCTTCCATTATTTATTTTCTCTTGTTCTAAGACCAAACTCTCTATCCAGAGGAAATAGAACTATTACTGGAATGTGGACTAACTTCAGAAAAGAGATTTGCTATTATGAAGGTTATCCAATATCCAACTACCCATTTGGCTCTGTTGAAAGTTTCCATATTAAATGGTACATTATCAGTACATGGTACATTTGGCACAATTTGAGGGGGTACAATATTTTTTTTTTAAGATTTTTTATTTATTCATTTGAGACACAGAGATACAGAGAGAGAAAGAGAGAGAGAGCATGAGCAGGGTGGGGAGGCAGAGGGAGAGGGAGAAGCAGGCTCCCCGCTGAGCCAGGAGCCCGATGTGGGGCTCGATCCCAGGACCCTGGAATCATGACCTGAGCCGAAGGCAGACGCTTAACCATCTGAGCCACCCAGGCGCCCCGGTACAATATTTTTTTTGCACAAAGACAGGTAACATGTTTAGTAGGCCTAGGATGCCCACAAGATTTGTGCAAAACCAGTTTACTGGGAGAGTCTGGTTACACCTTTTTCTTGCAGCTCTTTATGAAGACAGCTTGAGGATCAAGGTCTAGGTCTGTTTCCTTATCTGTTCTTTAGTGGCCTGTTTTTTTAAGTTAAATGAAATATTTCTTGGCTTCCTCTGCAATATAAATTTTATCAATTGTGGTCATCTGTGTGCCTGATTTTATAAATGAAATAAATTGTCTGGTTACACCTTGATGAAAAAATAATCATCAAAACGAAAAGTAAATTTATATAAAGACTGGTGAGCTATGGTTTAAGGATTTTAGCAACTTAGAAATTTGAACAGCTGTTGTTATTGGCACAAGAATGATTTTCTTCAGATAATTCAATACTCCCTTTACTTCTTAATTCTGTAATTATGACAGCAATAATATCTCCAATATCTGGATTTATTATAGTGATGGTCTTTACATAGGATTTATTACTCTAAATGACATTGTGGAATGCTGCCCATGATGTTTTCATTTCATTATTTTTTAAGATTTATTTATTTATTTTAAAGAGAGATACTGAAATAAACAGCCCAGAGCATAAGCTACTGTGTGAATAGATGGAGGGTCCAAATTCTACCTTTTGACCTCTATCTTAGGTGATGAAGATTAGGCCATAGAGTAGAGCTACAATCAGTCAGGAATAGCAGAGGGATTATTTTTTTTTAAGATTTTATTTTTAAGTAATCTCTACACCCAATGTGGGGCTCGAACTCACAACCCTGAGACCAAGAGTTGCACGCTCTACTGACTTACCCAGCCAGGTGCTCCTAGCAGAGGGATTCTTGAGGGGGCTGACAGACACATTGACAACTGAGGTGTTCTTTTACTTCTGGATGGCACTGTTCACCCAGGCAGAAAGAGACAGTACTTCAGTAGGAAGAGTAAGTCTTTTTGTTGACATATTCTTCTTTTATAACATGAGTATCATTTTTTACACAGCACTATTTAAACATGTTACAAAAGACTGCAGTTTGGCCTAAGGAAGTCTACTGCCTTTAGTTGCCTATTTGTATCCATCCAATAGTATTCATTTATTACATTGTATTTTTAGTTTAATCATCGAAATGAACTCCCATTGCCATTACCTACATAATGCAATCACTCTGACCTCCTCAGCACAATCATTTTATAGATTTCTTAAAGAAGTTTTGGAAAAATCCAGAGGTAGGTGCAAACAGGACATAGTGGTAGGGAGTTGGAGACTGAGACAACATCATGTTCTTCCTTGTTTGCTTGTTGTTAGATTTCTGGTATTAATGATAGCAGGTGGTGGCGGGGAGATCCCCACGCTAAGAAAAGGAGGAATTTATTCCTGACAGTATGCTTTCATGAATTACAAAGCATTCTTTTGCATAAGATTTTTTTAAAAATAAAATTATTTTCCCAGTACATCAGTTATTTATTTTTATTCATTTTTGTAGTTTTTGAGGGAAAATGTACCTGCAATGAAATGTATTAGGTGTTTAAATCAGTGAGTTTTGACAAATGTGTACACCCAAGCAACTGACATAGCCATAAAAATGTAGAACATCTTCATCACTCCAGAAAGATCCTTTGTGCCCATTTTAGTCAACTCTCCTCCCTATAGCCTTGATTTCTATTGCCATATACTAGTTTATCTTGTTCTTGAACTTTATATAAATGGAATCATATAGTATGTACTCTTCTGTGCCTTCTTTCACTCAATGTAATATTTTTGAGATGCATTCATATTGCAGGATGTATCTGTAATTCATTTATATTTTTTGCTAATTATTTTTCCATTATATGAATATACCAAGTGTGATTATCCTAATCCTCCTGGGAAACATCTTGTGATTTTAATTTTTGGACTATTATGAATAAAGCACCTATAAACCTTCACATACAAGCTACTTTTGATATATGTATTTTTTATTTCTCATGTATCCAGAATCTCATAGTATAATATCCAACATTTCCAGTAAGCAAATCACAACTTGAATGAGAAAAGACAATCAACAGACACTAACAGCAAGATGAATCAGATGCTGGAATTATCTAATATGGATGTTGGAGCAGCCATCATTGAAATCGTTCAAAAATCAGTTAAAAATTGCCTTTCAACAAATGAAAAAATTGAAAATCTCAGCAAATAAATAGAATTTGTGAAAAAGAAAGAAATGGAAATTATAGACCTGAAAATTACCATGATGAAAATAAAACCTCACTGGATGGGCTCCATAGCAGAATGGAGATGATCTGAAAGAAATCACTCACCCACACAGGTTGAATATAGCTTAATGTTTGACAGGACTTGTCATCACAATGGATGTTTGCATGCACGTGCTCTCTCTCCCTTACTTTCTTTTGGAGAGTAGACATTAAATTCATTCATTCATTCATTCATTCACTCAAAGATTTTATTTATTTGTCAGAGAGAGAGAGCAAGCACAAGCAGGGGGAGCGGCAGGCAGAGGGAGAAGCAGGCTCCCTGCCAATCATGAGCAAGGAAGCCGATGCAGGATTGGATCCCAGGACCCCAGGATCATGACCTGAACCAAAGGTAGATGCTTAACTGACTGAGCCACCCAGGTGTCCCTAGACATTAAATTTTAGATGTTGTGTTAGAGACTCATTCCTGAAGCTACCTTCCATGCAAAACTATTCCCTGTCTGAAAAGTTTGGTTTGTTTTGGAATTTTATATCAGAGAGTGACCCAAACTGAGTTTTCTTCTCCTAATGATGGAATTTATCAGCCAGTATAGTGTTTTGACTTGACTTGAATCCTTAGCTGATATTTTGCTTAAAAAAATTGTATAACGTAGTGCCACAATCAAATTTGCTTTATTTTTCCATATAGCAGTAACTTTACAATATCTATCTAAATTCCATAAGATGGGATTTGACATAGGTGCTTAGATACTTTTTATGATGTTTTATTTCCTTTGGAGATTTGAAAAGGAACTGAATTTTGGAAAAATAATGTTAGGAAGGAGGGAAATGGAAAGTTATGTGAGAGTGGCCTTATTCTAAAGCTTAAATTTTGTTTTTTTATTCAAAAGATTAAATTTTGTTAAATTTTGCCTAAATGATTATTTCAATATTTTTAAAACATCGAATGTAATTAAACATGCTAATTTAAGTAAATAGAAATCAATTGATCATATATGTAAAGTCTATTTTTCTTTTTTTATTGATATATTTGTCTATACTAATGTCAATACTACTGTCTACATTTCTACAGTCTCACAATAAGTATAGGAATTATATACATTTTGAATTTCCATATATATTTTAGAATGAAAATGAACTTGTCAATTTCTTAAACAAATATACTGAAATTTTGTTGGGGTGGCATTTCATTTTGGAATAATTTATATTTTAACAACATTAAGTCTTTCATTCTATGAGCATGGTACATTTATATTTTTTTTACATTTATGTAAATACATTTATGTCTTTTTAAAGTTCCCTCAGAACTTTTGTAGTTTCAGTGAATAGATCTTGTATATCTTTTGTTAGGATTATTATGTATTTCATGTTTTTAGATGCTGCTAAAAGTGACATTGACTTTTTAAATTTTAAATGCTAATTGTTTCAAATGTAGAAATACATTTAATTTTTATTGATTGCTATTTTGTCTTTGACCTCTTAAAATTGACTTATTCCAGTAGGCTTTTAATGTCTATTCCTTAGGATTTTCTATGTAAATGATCATGACATCTGGTTAAAAGGATAATTTTACTTCTTCCTTCCCAATCTTTATGACTTCTGTTTCTTTTACTTTTCTTATTAGAATGGCTAGAATATCAGTACACTAGAAGATATCATAAATATCCTTTTACTGATCATAATCTTAGCAGGAAAACATTCAATATTTTACATTAAGTAAATTATAGATGTAGGTTTTCAGATACTGCACTGTTCTTGAATTTCCATTTGGTTATTTTATAGTATTTCCATTTCTAATGTGATGTATCTGTTCACTCATTATGTTCTTTTTTTTTTTTTAATATTTGAACATATTTATAAAAGGTACTGCAGTTATTTTCTGCCAATTATAGCTTCTAGAATCCTGATAGGATCAGTTTCTACTGACTGATGTTTTTCCTGAGAGTTATTATTATTACTTTGCTTTTTTGTATGTCTACTAATTTTATATCATATACAGGGTATTAGAAATAATATGTTGCTGTGAGTTTAGATTATGTTGGCTTATTTAAATAGGTATTAGATTTTCTGACAGGGAAATAGATTATTAATGGATCCTCTTGATCTGGTATACTTGGATTTATCCCTCCTTATGGCTGGTCTGTTTCAGTTGTATCCTTAGTCTTAAGAACATTTTTCTAACACATTTTTTACTAAAATTAAGGACTTATTTTTAAAGTATGGTCTTTCTTCAGTCTCAGCTGAAAGCCTGAGGTTCTCAATGAGGTTATTTCACTATGACTGAATTGTAGCTTCAATGTGTCTCAGAACCCACAACCTCTAATATCCCCATTTATCCCACTGTCCCACAATTGTGAACCCACAAGGAGTTCTCTGGGGTCTCATGAAGCCCAATGATGTATATAGGCAGCCCAGCCATTGACCAAGGATATTCAGAAGCCACCCATTGAGACTTTTGTCCTCCTTACAACCACCATGTTGGTCTCTCTTCTATGGCTTCATGCTCTACAAATTTCAGGTATTTTTAAAAAGATTTTATTTATTAATTTATTTAGAGAGAGTATGAGCCGGGAGGGGCAAAGGGAGAGGGAGAGAGAGAATTTCAAGCTGGTCCCACACTGAGAGTGAAGCCCGATGCAGGACTCAATCCCACGACCCTGAGATCATGACCTGAGTTGAAATCAAGAATTGGACGTCTAACCGACTGAGCCCCCAAATTTCAGCTATTTTAATCTTTTCATCTTCAATGAGATACAGGGTTTCACTTGGGTTTGACTGTTTGAATCATAATTTGGAAAGTTACTTCATACAGAAAAAGAAGATAAACCTGGGATTTACTTCGTATGTTTCCCTTCTCTCAAAGACTACTATCCTACCATATCTATTGTCCCATGTTTAAAAACCATTGCCTCACATATTTTGTCCAATTTCATAGTTGTTTGTGGAAAGAGAGTAATAACTGCCAGGTACTCCTTCATGGCTAGAAGCAGAATCCCTCTTAACTCATCTGCTAATTTATTTGTACATAGTTATATAATAAAAAGTAAAGAGGAGAGAATAAAATGTAAAATATTGAACCCTCATGCATTTAAACAAAAAACCAATTAATCATAGTATGAATCATAGCAGCATTACATCATTGTTATATCTTAATAAAGACAGACATCAACCACAGGAATGCTCTAGACTTTTTATCTCTGAGCTATTCCATCTAAGAATCAGTAGCTCTGAAAATTCATGAATAGCCCTAGAACTAAAGAAAATTAACCAATGAGCCTCCTTGAGCAAAGCTCTCGGGTGGGCTAAAACATGATATAAATGTTAAAATGATAAAAAATGTTACAAATAAACATTTTTCTTCTATAAAATTAATGATCCTCTAGCAGCGTTGGTTGTATGATGTATAAAAGGAAGAGATAGCAGAGAGTGCATAAAGTACCAAATTATTAGATAATTCTGGGAGTTCTTATAAAAAAGAGACAAAGAAAGAAAAAGAAAACAGAAATAAGAGGGAGAAGAAGAAAATAGGAGAGAGGAGAGAAAGGAAGGGATTTTTAGGCCATCTCTTTAACTAGGAATTTGACCCTTCATTAAAATAATCTATTCTTATCCAGATTGTTCCTAAAATTCAGTTTACTTGTTATTTCCTATAACTAGCTTGGATTTTTGCCTAGCCCATTAATCTTAGCTCCATAAGTGAAATCTATTGATTCTATTAAGGCCACATTGGCTACATTTTGCAAATTTGTGCTTTCAAAACCTCCTTTCCCAGGAGAACTGGTAACATATCAAAAGTGCCCCAAGAGATTTGGATTGCTAGTTTATTTTATAGTGACATTTAGCCATTCTGACAAGTGCTTAATTATTATATGTTCCTCCATAAAGGTTGTCTCTGACAATATGTGTAAATCAAATAAATTAAACCACTATAAGCTATTAGTTCTCCATTCTGGTTGACATCTGTGACATATGTTAATAAATAATTTAGTATATTTATAGACAATGATGAAGACAGCATCATTACTGCTGGGATTATTTTCTCCCAAAAGATATGCTAGACAGCTGCTTACCTCTGCTTACCTCTAATAAAGTTAAATCTAAGGCTGTGAGTTTACACTTTGTCCTACTATTATACTATATACCATAACTAATATGGTATATAGTTAAATTATGGACATGCAAAATATATTGCTATGCAGTGTGGTACAGTTTAGCAAGGACCATTATTGCCATAAGGAGTCACATAATTAAGTCCCAAGCTCTCTTGTGTCTTATAAATATATTCTCCTATCTGGATCTCAGTTTCCTCATCTATGAAGCCAAAGTTAAATTGAACTAGATAAATTCTAAAGGTCTTTCTAACCCTAACATTCTGAAATTTTGTGTTTGTTAAATCTTTACTGGGATTCTAACTGATAGGTAGTGATTTTCTTATTTCATTAATACGAAGCCTTGCCTACACCCCCACCTTGTCCTCCATACCTTGAGTCTCTGACTCAACTCTATTAATTGTGAAAAGAGATTGTGGCTACTTGAAGTATATATAATTTTTAGCATAGAAAATAAGGCAAAGTCAAGTTGATTCTTATACCTTCTAAAAGCAAACTAGCATCTTTGAGAAAACACCAAATGGCAGATGCTGCCAGTGCTGCAGAAGGGCTGGGAGGCCTGGAGGGTCCTGAGGCCCTTAAATGGGAGGCCGTAGTGGCTGCCCTGGTGGCTTTGGCATTGGCATCTCAGGCCGGGGTTGTGGCCATGGTCAGTCCAGGGCTGAGGCCATAGAACTCGTGGAGCGCCAAGGGCAAGGAATGAATCCCCATCACCAAGCTGGGCCACCTGGTCAAGGACATGAAGATCAAGTCCCTGGAGGAGACCTATCTCTTCTTCCTGCTCATCAAGGAATCTGAGATCATTGACTTTTTCCTGGGGGCAACCCTCAAGGATGAGGTTTTGAAGATTGTGCCTGTGCAAAAGCAGACCCGTGCTGGGCAGCAGACTAGGTTTAAGGCATTTGTTGCCATTGGAGATTACAATGGACACCTTGGTCTGGGTGTTAAGTACCCCAAGAAGGTAGCCACTGCCATCTGTGGGGCCACCATCCCGGCCAAGCTTTCCATTATCTTCCTTCTGCAAGGCTACTGGGGGAATGAGATTTGCAAGCCCACACCGTCCCATGTAAGGTGACCAGCCACTGTGGCTCTGTACTGACATGCCTCATTCCTGCCCCCAGAAGCACTGGCATCATCTCAGTCCCTGTGCCCAAGAAGCTCCTGATGATGGCTGGTACTGATGACTGCTGCACCTTGGCCAGGGGCTGCACTGCCACCCTGGGTAACTTAGCCAAGGCCACTTTTTTTTTTTTTTTTTTTTTTTTTTTATGGGGAAAGGGGCAGAGAGAGAGGGAGACAGAGAGAATCTTAAGCAGGCTCCACATGGA
This sequence comes from Phoca vitulina, assembly GCF_004348235.1. Lineage (NCBI taxonomy): Eukaryota > Metazoa > Chordata > Mammalia > Carnivora > Phocidae > Phoca > Phoca vitulina. Next base: position 5,899,888 of record NW_022589724.1, on the reverse strand, counting down.
GCCCGATGTGGGCCTGATCCCACCATCCTGAGATCATGAATTGAGTTGAAGTCAAGAGTCAGATGCTTAACCGACTGAGCCACCCATGTGCCCCACCAAGGCCACTTTTGATGCCATTTCCAAGACCTCCAGCTATCTCAGCCCTGACCTCTGGAAAGAGACGGTGTCCACCAAGTCTTTCTATCAGGTCAGGAATTCACTGACCATCTTGTAAAGACCCACACCACAGTCTCCGTGCGGAGGGTCCAACTGTGGCCACCACATAGTTTTACATAAGAAAAATAAAGTGAATTAAAGACTTAAAAAAGCAAAACAAAACAATAATAAAAGTGAACTAATTCTCAGTTTGCTACTTGAATACACTGATTTCCTAGGGTCCTCGAATATGATGAGGTAGATAGGTGGGTATGAAGAAAAAAGTGAGGAAGATGTGTAGAGGCAGAAAAACTTTATTTCACTCATCTAATGGACATATAGTGAAGGACCTGCAATGTGCTAAGCACTGTGTTTAGGTGCTGTGCTAATAACTGAGGATACAGAGAAGAGTAAGACAGTCCCTGCTCTCAGAAAGCTCAGAGCCTAGTAGTGGAGACAGAGAGTTAAGACAATTATTATACTATAATGTGATGTGAGCAGCATTTAACTTTTATGAGCACTTACAATATGCCAGACTCTGCTAAGAGCTTTACAAGTATTACCTCATCAGTTATCAAAAGAGATCCATAAGTAGACATACGGTTATCATATCCATTTTTTACAGGTGAAGAAATAAGTACAAAGAGGTTAGTCAAAACTACTCTATACTCATGGGCCCTCATGGTCCTCTGCATTGCTTCCCTGCATCTTTCTCAACTTTTCTCCAGCTAATAATTCTCTGGTTCTATTTCTATTTCTTTTTTTTTAAGATTTTATTTATTTATTTGACAGAGAGAGACACAGCGAGAGAGAGAACACAAGCAGGGGAAGCAGGAGAGGGAGAAGCAGGCTCCCTGCTAGGGGCCTGATCCCAGGATCCTGGGATCATGACCTGAGCCAAAGGCAGATGCTTAACGACTGAGCCACCCAGGCACCCCTCTATTTCTACTTCTATTTCACATTCCAGAAAGAGAGAATCTGATTGAATAATTTTAGTAGTTTCCTGTATTTTGGAAACAGTCTCACTCTCAGACATCTCACCCCACTTATATTTGCATTTTGTCAAACTATAGATTAGTGACTCCTGATCCAGACGCCTTCCCCTTGGTGGCATCATGTATGACAAGGAAGCAGGTAATGTGGTATACAAAATGGCGGCTCTCTTGAGCAAGATGAAATTTCCATGGAAGATTGTTGTGTGGAATAGGCTGCATGATTGGCTTACTCAGTTTCAAAAGATATGGATGAGTTTCCAAATAATAGAATATATCAATTGTGGAGTATGCCTTAAGATTGATCATAAATAAATGCTACGTAGTACCATTAACAATAGAAACTTAAAAAACTAAAGCAATTAACCTTTTTGGGGGATCTAAATGAAAATACTCCCCCAAAGGAATTGTATTTAATAATGATTTTACCAGAAATATTTCACGTATAAATTGAATGAATGTTTTGTATTGTGATATACAAGAGTTTCTTTTAGAAATGCTCATATGCTTATATTCTTGTATTTTTGCTCTATTATATTTCTAGTAGCTCTGGTTAAAAGACAATATTGTGATATGTGAGCTACAACCTCATGTTTAATTTGATCATTTGGGAAATAAAGGCCCCAGATACAAGTAAGTACATATCTTTGGAACTACTGAACATAACTTACATGAGAACCTAGACCTTACCACTTGAGCAATGCTTCAGTCCTCTGAGGTCTACCTTCAGAGGGAAGATTCTCAGGGATAACACAGTTCCTTCCTTCTTGTCAATTAATTGCTTTTCTACGTTACCTTGGATCACCTTCCCTAATACTCCACAAGAGTATGGATCTACTTTTCTGGCATATAAGATTTATTTTATTTATTATTTTGACATGCAGATGCTTGAATTTGGGAGGACACAGAGATTTGGAACATTTTATTAATTCTGAGAACTCTGAGAAAATATAATTACCAGGATATTACTAATCATGGAATGTCAAAATAGGAAGCATAATGCCATTCCTTAACTCTCTAGGAAATGGAAGTAGGGGGAGATTTGAGAGGAAGGAGTTTATATGTACTTAATGGCAGAATGGTATGTTTCAACTTGCCTTGCCACTGTAAGTAGGTTGGTTGATAGCTGAATACAGTTACCATAAAACTCAATCCACACTCTCACTTCTGCCCAGTGAATAAATCAAAGTGGCAGGGTCTAGAAAAGTGCCTCTCTTTTAAATAATGGATATTATGAGGACCAAGGATCAGAAGCACTAGGTACACTACATACCTCAGGAGTGGAACTATTATAAGAATATATGAACAGAAGAGAAACACAGTGACCCTGATGATTTGGTATCTCTATTCAGAACATTATAATAGCATCCCCGTCACTATTTCATGTATTTTCCCAATAAGTTGAAATCTTTATTTCCTAACAAGACAAATCTCCACTATGAATTATCTCTCAAATACCTCATTTCCCTCCCCATCTCTACTCCCCACCCACAAGAAAATATATCTGTCCTGGTCTCTCCATACATTAGTAGAATAATACATTTCTTTGAATGCTTTCACAATCTCTTTAATCAAAATTAGCTGTTAATATAACTGTCTATGGAAAATCTATTATGATTATAAAGAGTATAAAAAATATTTATTTTCTTTAACTATCACATTCTTGCTTGTTAAAACACCTATTACAATGAAAGACCACACTATACAAAGTAATTATTTATTATTAGAAGAGCAATTACTTAGGATTATTGTTTATCAACCATTTTACACTTTCAACATCCTTAAGTTATCAGAAGGACTAAACTTTGAATTTAGGAGGCCCTGTGTTTGGACACACAATTATGTCAGTTGGCTTTCTCATAAATCATTTACTGGTCCACAAAAAGATTACTGACAATGACTGTCCATTATGCACCTGAATTAAAATAAACACTTACATGGAAATATTGTTAGTAATTTGTCCTTGTTCACAGGAACTATAGAAAAGCCACTAGGATTTCAGACTGGTTTAAGGGATTTGAAATTCAATGTTTAGCAGCTAAGTAGATAAGGAAGGTGTCTTTGTGACTGAATGCTGGGTGCTTACAAACTGGAAGGTACGCCCCATCACAAGGATTCAGCCACTCTGCAGATACTCCCGAGTACAGTACCACATGAGGCAGAAATTCTGTCCCAATGTTATCAGATCTGATTTTTCAAGAGAAGCCCAAAATTTAGATTTCAGGGGGAAAATTCTATTTTGTAAACCTAAGTTCAGTTTTTAAAACTGAATGAGCCAAAGACAATGTTTTTTAGGTCGAATCAGGCCACCTATTTGAGATGTTCAGTTTAATGACATCAGACTTGATATCCAAAGTTTACATCTCATAATTATAATAGATTTGAAAGTTGCTCAGGATATTAGCACAGCAATTTGGGAAAGAATGGAAATGGGAAAGAATGTCAAAGTTTGTCTCTATAAATCTTCCTTAGTGATGCTTTCAATGCACTGTCCACCCTCCATCATAAACCTTTAGATCTGTTACCAAGTTTAATTGGTTTTAGTGCCATTCTATTTTGAGGCATACTATACTTTGTGTAGTTGTGTTCTGATCGATTGGTTTGATTTTTATCTTATTCTTATGGGACACCTTCCATGTTCTTGGAGGATGAAATGGGGAAGATCTTGTCATCAACTACAAGTGCAAGTGCTTTCTGGCAATAAAAGCACGGCAAGAGTCATGTAGCTAATATGTGAAAAACAGTTTTCCAACTGAGAGAGGTTCCATCCTCAAACTCAAAGGATCATTCCTTAATTGGGCTAATTAGTGAGGATATTGTTGCTAATTTCTTCTTCTGAAAAGTATTGAATAAAATCAACACAAGTTTGCAGTCCAGCCACACCATACCTACATGTGCAACCGACAAGGACTCCATGTGATCTTGATGGCAAATGGTCTTTGATTTTCTGTCTATAAAAACCCACAGAAAAAGACTAGAACTCTCAGCTCAGGTTTTGGGATTTTTCCTAATCACATTATCTCTAATCACCATACTGTATATTGGGGGCAATAAATGGGGTTTTTTTGAAGGTCCCTTATGATACTTTCTAGGCGGCAGTGGGGGTTATATTTTCATCCCTATGCATCATAGTGTTTTGCTCCCTTTCCATCTCCTAGCCCCATTTTCCTGGGAAAGTTAGATTTATTCTCTCTTCTATTGAATTATGATCATATTGGTTCAAATCTTGGTGATTGATTCATTCATGGGTGCTAGACCCTCTAGCAGATCTGTATCCCATGACTCCAAAATTTTGCTGATTTCCAGTTAAAAAAGACTGCATAGCTCTCAGTCTAAAGCAGCGACCCATGACTTTGTCTCATATACTTTTGCTCCTCAACGTCATTATGTTTATATGTTTCTGTTATCTTCCCTGGGTGGTTTGGTTCATATCTGCTTAGGGAAAACAAGATTCATAAGCTGATAGTTAATATTCCAATTGTGCACTAACTTCTTTACATGTCTCTGAGGGGTCAATATCTCCTCCCAATTCCTTGTGTACTGGATCCTTTATGCTCATATATGTGCATATGTTAGGATGGTAAGAAAAACTCTACCTATTACTGCATTTCCCCCCATAGGGACTTGCAAAATACTGCATATTTCTTATTAAGCTGATTTTCTATTCATTCAAAAATATTTATTTCATGTCCTTACTGCATGCGGTAGAAAAAGAAAAATAAGATTCATTCTTACCTTTAAGTAGTTTATAATCTACACTTGATCTTAGCCAAAAGGCCGAGAAGTGATAAGTAGTTTATAATCTAATGGGTGAGGTATTCATGTTTATGAGAAACTATAATAAAGTTAGACCAAAAAGTGCCTTGAAAGAAGTATGATGAAATGCTACTGGGCACACAGTGATTAATTCTGATTTGGGGGACTGAGGAGAAATCTAACAGTTTATTGTGGAAGGAATTTTAACATTAACCTGACAAAATTATCTCTGAAGGAAATTTTCTTCTTATATAAACCCTAGAAGTCATGCTTTCCAAAAGTAATAGGCAGACATCATTAGACATAGACAATGCCTTCCCTCAATGTTACCATTAATGGTAATGGACAATTCAAAATCCAATTCTTTCACATTGACTCATTACTATTAATGAGACAAAATGAAATGAAATGCCAGCTATTCCTCATGGAAATCAGAAAAGGTGAAAATGAGAAATATGATCTGAGATTTTAATTTGTAAGTCTGAACATAATAAAACAGTACATCCTCTATAATTTACTAGAAAACTTAAGATTTTCTATTGTTTCTTTTTCTTGCAAAATTTAGGCTTCACCTTCCCTCCCTTTCCTTTAAATTCTTCCTCTCAAGGGATTCTGATTAGCTTTAAGGCTACAGGGCACGATGAGATAAAGGCATAATTTTATCTTACTTTATCTTACATTTATTAATTGTTCTCTTAAATGGCTATATTTTAAAATCGACAAAGAACAATTCTAGAAGACAGCTAACATTTTTAGTATATTTATGATAGAAAACAGTGTGCTTGTAATCCATTTGGACTCTACTGAAATTATTTTCTTCCCATGTCCAGGTCTAGATAAACAATCTTTTCTTTTTTTTTCTCCATTATTGCATTCATGTTTTAATTACTAATCTGAATACAATCTAGGGTTTGTTGCTACCAAAATGAGCAGGAGGAAGAATATAGCTTAACCTTGAACCACATCCAACTGGGGCCATCAAATATTTTTAGTCTGAAGCCTGACTATGTTCTCTCGGTTGCTTACATTGGAGGAAATCCCTATATTGTCTAAGGTAAGGATACCAGGTCATTTAGAAGTATCCCTTTCCTACCCAGTACATCTGGAAAAACACATACAGAACAGCTGATGTTCTCTTTAAATCCTTGCAAACATTCTTAATAAGAATTAATGGAAATTATGTTAATTAAAAAAATACATCTATAGGGACACCTGGGTGACTCAGTTGGTTAAGTATCTGACTCTGGATCTCAGTTCAGGTCTTGATATCAGGGTTGTGAGTTCAAGCCCCAAGCTGGGCTCCATGCTGGGCATGGAGCCTACTTAAAAAAAAAATAAATAAATAAAAATAAAAATACATCTATAGCTAAGATTCATGTTACCTTCACTGGTTATTAGTTGTGCTGTATGTTTTCTTTTCTGTTTCTTTTTAAAAAAATTGTTGCTTCTGGGTTGGTTACCTGTTCTTTTCCTCTTCCTCATCAGACCTCTAACGGACCTCTAAAATCTTAAACTCAAAGAGCCTTTGGCCAGTCCCATTTACCAGCATCAGTACTGTGCATGCTCCATCATCTTTATTGTCCCCAGATTTGAGACTGCTGCCACCTACAGGGAAACCTTCTACTACTTTCGTGGTTAGAGGTATGAAAGTGTAAAATGGCTCCCTCCATCCTCCTCGTTAATTTTTTCTTTCAATAATTTCCGCTCTTATCTTTGTAATTTTCATTCTTACACCTTAATGTGCTGTTCTTTTTATGTCTTCTATTGATACTTAGAAAATTTGTTTTCAGGCTTTGTTCTTTGTAACATCTGAGTTGAAGGCTATCCATTCTCCATTTAAGCATAAATTTAACTACATCCCACATAATTTCCTTGCAATATTCTCATTATGTATTCACAAATATTTTTCAATTTCCACTGTGATCTTGTTTGATATATGTGTTAAATATATATTTCTTAATTTAATGTCAATATTTGCCCTTAGCTTCACAGTTTATACGCTTTTAAATTATTTTTAAGGTTACTCTATAGATTACAACACATATCTCTGATTCATTGAAGTTTTATATTAACATGTCTCCTTTACCTGAACAAGACCCTCAGAACGTTTTAACACTATTTATCTCTCTCCCGACTTCATGCTATTGCTATATTTTGCCATATTGTCATACATTTTAGTTATAAACATATATATAACACAAAATTTGTATAACTTTTAAATATTAAATATTTATTTATCTTACCCACATATTTACATTTATTGTTGCTTTATGTTCTTTCTCGCATCTCCAAACTTGCATCTGTGGATCACTGTTCTTCTGACTTTAGAATGTCCATTATCTTCTTTTTAGTGCAAATCAGGTTGACAGATAATCTGTTTCTCTTTGTCTAAAAATATTTTATTTTGCTTTTGTTTAAGAGGACATGCTACTGGGGCGCCTGGGTGGCTCAGTTGGTTCAGCGTCTGCCTTCGGCTGAGGTCATGATCCCAGGGACCTGGGACTGAGCCCCGCATCGTTGGGCTCACCACTCAGTGGGGAGCCTGCTTCTCCCTCTCCCTCTGCCTGCCGCTCCCCCTCTCTCTGTCAAATGAATAAAATCTTTAAAAAAATAAAAAAATAAAAGGGCATGCTACTAAGTTTTCCTCCTAACTCTGAAAATGTTCATCCAATGAGTTCTGGGTTCTCTTGTCACTCTGGCTGCTTTTAAGATTTTCTCTTTTACTTCATAGTCCCTCCCCCCACCCCGGAATTGTGGCTTTATGTAGCTAATCAGTTTTACAAAGTGGTAATTAACATCTTTAAATCTTGATTCTTTTACTTTCTCTCTCTGTTTTGGGGCTTCCAATTCCACAGTCTATTTCTGAGTTGAAGCCCTTTGATACCTAAATACTGAACTCCAATTTTTGTCAACTTAAACTGTCAAAATTCTATGTGGTATCACACAAGTCTCCATGGGAATTCATGCAGCAGTATTAGCCTACACCTCAACTGGTAGATAGAGCTAGGCAAAAGCAAGTCCCAGTTTCTGAGCTCACATCTCTTCGTTTCCTTTTTCTCTTGGATCTTGGGCCCTGAATTCTTTGCAGGTTTATTAGCTCTCCCACACTTCCAAATGGGTGTTCTTTTCATATTTTTTTCCAGTTTTCCCAGTTATCATCAAAGGGAGGTTTAGAATGAGTTGTCTATTTGCCATGAAAGGAAATAGAACTCTCTCTTTTCAATCGATATATGACATATACTAATCTTGAATGTTAATAACCATGATTTTTTTACATATATTTATACCTGTCTAGCCACTATCCAGAGAATATATAGAATATTTCTAGCACTCCATTAGATACCTTTGTGTCTGTACCTCAGACTATATGTCCCATCGGATGACTATATTCTGACTTTTATAACCATTGATTAATTTTGTCTGTTTTGAACTTAATATAAATATAAATGGAATGTTACTGAAGATACACTTATGTATCTGACTTTTCCACTGAACATAATATCTATGATATTTACCTATGTTTTTGTATGTGGTAGTCCGATTTTTATATCTGTGTAGTATTTCATTGTGTGAATATACCTCAATATATCTAGTCTCCTCCTGATGGGCATCCAGTCTTAGCTACTTTGAATAAAGTTGCTATGAACATTACGTATGTTACTGTTTTGGGTTTTTTTGGGGGAATGTTTGGTGGCCAGATGTACTCTTTTCTCTTGTGAATGTACCAATAGTGAAACTGCTGAGTTGCATGGAAGGCAAATATTCAGCTTTAGCAGAAACTAACAGTTTTTAAAATAATTTTATCATTTTACATTCCCACAAGCAATGCATGAGATTTCTTCTCATATAGGCTACAGCTATTGTTTTGTAAAATAATTCATCATTTTCTACTCTTCTTCATTTCCTTTGGTTATATAGCTTGCTCACTGTCTAACAAAACTGAGAGTGTGGAACTTATACAGCATTTTTGCTGCTCTGTTCAGTTTCTGCCCCTAACAGTAACTTCTGGTCTTTCAGTTCACATTTCCAAGGATTTGCTTGGTTCAGCCTAACTCTTCTACCTTGCCACTGGGCCAAGTGGGTTTTCTCTTCTTTTCTCTTCTCTTCTTTTCTCGTCTCGTCTCTTTTTCTCTTCTCTTCTCTTTTCTTCTTTCCTTTCCTTTCCTTTCCTTTCTGGGGTTTCACCTCTGACAAATGAGCTCAAGCTAAGGGGGAAAGTTTTGTTTATATATGTGATTCCTACTTCAAGGAGCTGGAGAGGGTACTTTATACCATGTTTATTTTGCCTTCTACCCACAATTTACGTCCATTCTTCAAAACAGGAAAGAACCCAAAATCTCAGAGTCATAGTCTATAGTCAGTTTACCTCCATTTTCTCTTCACAATTCCATATATCTCTATTACTGATACCAACTTGACTATAATTGCTATAAATAACAATAATAGAGAACATTGTGGATATTCTCGATGAATTTTAAATTTTGTAATGACACAGAATGAAGTATTTGTGTGTATTTTGGGTGTTTTTATCAGGTATTTAATGAAGCTGTGTCACTGTCTGGATACTCCTGTGACTAGTTTTCTACCATTTTCTACAAATCCTTAACAAACGTTGATTGATAACTTTTTGGTGAAGAACACATTTCCAGGATTTACAAGGGAGAAGAAAAACCCCACCTCCATGAATCATTGATTTTTACTTTGGCGCATTCATTCCAAATACATCTACCAAGTACAATGTCAGTTTATATATTTCAATATTTAATAGTCTTCTGAAGTCTCTGGTGTGTACACACATTCTATTAAAACCCTGTCGACTATTTACTTTCTCCAATCATTCATATGGGCTTTTTCTTGCCAAATGTTAATGTGACATCTGCTGTACGTAATTCCAGTAAATACCAGGAATTTTTATGCATACAAACAGTTTATCATACATACACCATCAATTTGTTCTGAGACATGTCACTTGTGCAAATAGCCTAGGGGTTTTATTTATTAAGATTTACATCAAGTGAAAACTAAACACTTTAATTCAAAGGTCTTGGATTTTCCCTCCAGATGTTTATAATCTTTCATGCTATTTACTGACCTTGCCAAATTAAGGTTGTGAATTAATTAGCTGTATTCATAAATTCAGAGTAAAGAGAGAATTATTATAAAAGGCTGATAATATATGATATTAGATTTTCATAAAATAAGGAGACAATATAAATTCAATCTGGAAGAAGCAAAACATCATAAAAAAGCAAGATCCTTTTTAAAAATGGTAATGGATACATAAAACCAACCAGGTTCTCATGCTTAGTTTAATGAATTTATGTACTTCAATCACATAAACAAAAACATCCTGTTACATAAATATTGGAATTTGATGACAGATCTTTTAAAAATGCTTTCTTTGTTTTCTACCTCAAGGGAAAGTGTTTTTTCTTATTTTCATTCAACTATCTATTCAACTGCTTGTTCATCAAGCAAATATTTTTTGATCACTTCCCTAAACCTCTAACCTCCTCAAATCAACCTCTCTCTCATAGTATTATGTGCCTTTTAATCATAGAAAGTATACCAGTTATAATATTGCATCTATTTGTGGGATGATTTGGTAATTTTGGGGTTTCTCATGAGATTTTGAGCTCTAGGTAGGTAGGGTCTTTGTTCTATTTTGCTTACCACTACTTCTCCAGAGCCTAAAAGAGTGTTTCACAGAGAAATTGATCAATAAATAAAGTAAGAGATGCTGTATATGAATTAGAGTTTCAAGAAAATCAAGAGATTGTATTTGCCCCAACAACCCCTGGAATTAGGAATACAAAAGGATTATGTACAGATTAGGAGAAAACTGTTTCATGAGAAACAGGAGAAAGCCACTTAAGAAGGGGTAGAAGCAGGTGGTATTATACAGCAGATTTTAATATTAGCCAAGGTAAAGATTTTTATTTTGTAGGATAAATAAAGCCCAGGAAAATAAAAATATATTGCAGGATTGAGGTTAATACCATGGTGAACCTCACAGGCAACTCTTAACTGATTGATTCAGAGCCCTAAATTAGACACAAAGATGTATCCTGTGTTCTCTCCATTAATTTTTCCATAGGTCCAAGGAGCTTATTCTGGTGGTATTCAGTAACTGCTTGTTGCCTGAAATAAAATAGCTCCTTCACATTTTAAATTCCTTAACTGAAGTCTTGAATTGTTATGGAAGGAGACCATAGAAGCATGAGTTTTGGTTAGCTCATTTCAACCCTCTCTGTACCTGGTTTCCGTAAAATAATTCTTACAGAGACTACTCTCCTATTAATACTTTCTCTTTCTCTCTGTCTTTCTTTATATACACATACCTATATACATATAATACACAGCACACACACATATATATGTATTTACATACATGTGTATATATAGAGAGATGAATACATACATGTGTTTTTTAAAAAGAGTTTATTAGGAGGATGACTGAAGATGTACAGTAATCTCTCCCCTTCCTGAGACCCCAGTGCAGTTAACAGCAACAAAAGAACAGGAATCATAAACCTACAACGGTGAAGATGATGGGTGGAAAACTGCAGGGGATATCGATCATTGAAGGCTCCTCAACATATTAAACTCCTTCCTTAAAGTTGGATTATTTCCCACATTTAGAAATCTGTCTTTTCAAGGTAAAAGCAGGAATTCCCCCTCTCTCTAGAATCCCTTGCAGCTGCACTCCTTTGGGCAGAACCAAACCTTCATCTTTCTCTTCTCATATTTCACCCCTTTCCCCCGACTCCTGTACTGCCTTCTTATTTCCAACTCCAATTCTGTCTCTATCTCTCTGACTTATGCTTTCTGGAACATTTCCTCAATTCTTCAACCAGTAGAATAGCTTCAGGAAGGGAAGTTTGGGTGAAATTTAGCTTGTTCCTCATTTTAAGTTTTTTAAAAGTGTTACTGTATGTGTGATGTAAATACATTTACTCTAATTAAATGTTGGGCATTGACTTTTGATGGAATTTTTTCTTATTTTTTATGTGAATAAGGCTAGCTCAGATTGAGGCCTGACTGGATGACTGAGAGTCTTATTTATATTTATATAAATTTATATTTTGTCCCATTTACTTATCTTCTCTGTCTCTCCCACTCTCTCTCTCTCTCGAGTGTGCGCGCACGTGTGTATTACAGAGTATATTTGAAGGGAATTTTTAAAACTTATGAAAATAAGTTATTTGGGTAGAAGTTATACTGAATATAGACAGTTGAGAGAAAGAATATTTATGACAGAGAAATTCAACTATGCATGCTTTTTTTTTTCCCCTAAGGAAAAGAGTAGTTTTTCGCTAAAGCAGCATCTCCCAAACTTTTTGGTCTCTGGGCCCCTAAAATTTTCCTTTTATGTGGGGTGTAATGTAAATGACTGCTATCAAAATTATACTCTCAGAAATTTAAATAAAGAAAAACTTTAAAATACATATGTATCAATTCATTTGAAAATAGGCAAAGTGAACTCATTTTATGTTAGCAAAGTAACATTTTTATGAAGAAATAACTCTTTTCCAAAGGAAAAAAATAATCATGATTGGAGTGGCATTTTTGCAAATCTCTTAAATGTCTTACTTGCTAGAAGACAGATGGGTTCTTAGGTCTGCTTCTGTACTTGGTCTTCTGAGGTATCACATGTTAGACAGCCTCTAAGAACCTCCCCAGTACGTTCCTGGAAGAGTGCAAAAGGCAAATAACATCGTAGTGTTACAATAAAAATAGTTTTGATTTTGCAGACCTAATTGAGAGAGAATCACTGTCCTAAAGTGAAATGTCAGTCTGTTCCAGAATACCAAAGAGCACAGTGAAGAACAATATGGAATTGAATTTTATTTGCCTTGGTTCAGAATACCTGAATTTGCAAGTAGGCCACAAAAGATATTAAAATTTTAGCAACTTTTACTTAAGTCTTTTTTTTTTTAATTTTATTATGTTATGTTAGTCACCATACAATACATCATTAGTTTTTGATGTGGTGATCCACGATCCATTGTTTTCGTATAACACCCAGTGCTCCATGCAGTACGTGCCCTCCTTAATACCCATCACTGGGCTAACCAATCCCCCCACCGCCCTCCCCTCTAAAACCCTCAGTTTGTTTTTCAGAAAACCCTCAGTTTGTTTCTCAGAGTCCATAGTATCTCATGGTTCGGTCTCCCCCTCCGATTTCCCCCCCTTCATTTTTCCCTTCCTTCTCCTAGTGTCCTCCATGCTATTCCTTATGTTCCACAAATAAGTGAAACCATATAATTGACTTTCTCTGCTTGACTTATTTCACTTAGCATAATCTCCTCCAGTCCCATCCATGTTGATGTAAAAGTTAGGTATTCATCCTTTCTGATGGCTGAGTAATATTCCATTGTATATATGGACCACATCTTCTTTATCCATTCATCTGTTGAAGGGCATCTCGGCTCTTTCCACAGTTTGGCTATTGCGGACATTGCTGCTATGAACACTGGGGTGCATATGGCCCTTCTTTTCACTACATTTGTGTCTTTGGGGTAAATACCCAGGAGTGCAATTGCTGGGTCATAGGGTAGCTCTATTTTTAATTTTTTGAGGAACCTCCACACTGTTTTCCAAAGTGGCTGTACCAACTTGCATTCCCACCAACAGTGTAAGAGGGTTCCCCTTTCTCCACAACCTCTCCAACATTTGTTGTTTCTTTCCCTATCCATTTTGGCCATTCTAATTGGTGTAAGGTGGTATCTCAATGTGGTTTTGATTTGAATTTCCCTGATGGCTAATGATGATGAACATTTTTTCATGTGTCTGTTAGCCATTTGTATGTCTTCTTCAGAGAAGTGTCTTTTCATATCTTCTGCCCACTTTTTGACTTGATTCTTTGTTTTTTGGGTGTTGAGTTTGAGAAGTTCTTTATAGATTTTGGATACAAGCCCTTTATCTGTAGTGTCATTTGCAAATATCTTCTCCCATTCTGTGGGTTGCCTCTTTGTTTTGTTGACTGTTTCCTCTGCTGTGCAGAAGCTTTTTATCTTGATGAAGTCCCAAAAGTTCATTTTTGCTTTTGTTTCACTAGCTTTTGGAGATGTATCTTGAAAGAAGTTGCTGTGGCCGATGTCAAAGAGGTTACTGCCTATGTTCTCTTCTAGGATTTTGATGGATTCCTGTCTCACATTGAGGTCTTTCATCCACTTTGAGTTTATCTTTCTGAAGGGTGTTAACGAATGGTCGAGTTTCATTCTTCTGCATGTGGCTATCCAATTTTCCCAGCACCATTTATTGAAGAGACTGTCTTTTTTCCATTGCATGTCTTTTCCTGCTTTGTCAAAGATTATTTGATCATAGAGTTGAGGGTCCATATCTGGGTTCTCTATTCTGTTCCATTGGTCTATATGTCTGTTTCTGTGCCAGTACTATGCTGTCTTGGTGATCACTGATTTGTAATATAGCTTGAAATCGGGCAACGTGATGTCCCCAGCTTTGTTTTTCTTTTTCAACATCTCCTTGGTGATTCGGGGTCTTTTCTGATTCCATACAAATTTTAGGATTGTTTGTTCCAGCACTTTGAAAAATGTCATTGGAATTTTGATCGGGATGGCATTGAAGGTACAGATTGCTCTGGGGAGCATAGACATTTTAACAATGTTTATTCTTCCGATCCATGAGCATGGAATATTTTTCCATCTTTTTGTGTCTTCTTCAATTTCTTTCCTGAGTGTTCTGTAGTTCCTGGAGTATAGATCCTTTACCTCTTTGGTTAGGTTTATTCTGAGGTATCTTATGGTTTTTGGTGCTATTGTAAATGGAATCATTTCTCTAATTTCTCTTTCTACAGTTGCGTTGTTAGTGTGTAAGAAAGCAACTGATTTCTGTGCATTGATATTGTATCCTGCCACATTCCTAAATTGCTGTATGAGTTCTAGTAATTTGGGGGTGGAGTCTTTTGGGTTTTCCACATAAAGTATCATGTCGTCTGCGAAAAGAGAGAGTTAGACTTCTTCTTTGCCAATTTGAATACCTTTTATTTCTTTTTGTTGTCTGATTGCTGTTGCTAGGACTTCTAGTACTATGTTGAACAATAGTGGTGAGAGTGGGCATCCTTGACGTGTTCCTGATCTTAAGGGAAAGGCTCTCAGCTTTTCCCCATTGAAGATGATATTCGCTGTAGATTTTTCATAGATGGATTTTATGAACTTGAAGAATGTTCCCTCTATCCCTATACTCTGAAGAGTTTTAATCAGGAAAGGATGCTGTATTTTGTCAAAAGCTTTTTCTGCATCAATTGAGAGGACCATATGGTTCTTCTCCCTCCTCTTATTAATGTGTTCTATCACATTGATTGATTTGCAAATGTTGAACCACCCTTGCATCCCGGGGATAAATCCCACTTGGTCGTGGCGGATGATCCTTTTAATGTATTGTTGGATCCTATTAGCTAGGATTTTGTTGAGGATTTTGGAATCCATATTCATCAGGGATATCGGTCTGAAATTTTCCTTTTTGATGGGGTCTTTGCCTGGTTTGGGGATTAAGGTAATGCTGGCCTCATAGAATGAGTTTGGAAGTTTTCCTTCTATTTTTTGAAACAGCTTCAGTAGAATAGGTATTATTTCTTCTTTGAATGTTTGGTAGAATTCCCCAGGGAATCCATCAGGCGCTGGACTCTTGTTTTGTGGGAGGTTTTTGATCACTGCTTCAATCTCGTTACTGGTTATTGGCCTATTCAGGTTGTCAATTTCTTCCTGGTTCAGTCTTGGCAACTTATAGGTTTCCAGGAAGGCCTCTATTTCATCCAGATTGCTCAGTTTAGTGGCATATAGTTGTTGATAATAATTTCTAATAATTGTTTCTATTTCCTTGGTGTTAGTAGTGATCTCTCCCCTTTCATTCATAATTTTATTAATTTGGGTCCTTTCTCTTTTCTTTTGGATAAGTCTGGCTAGTGGTTTATCGATCTTATTAATTCTTTCAAAGAACCAACTTCTAGTTTTGTTGATCTGATCTACTGTGTTTCTGGTTTCTAATTCATTGATTTCTGCTCTAATTTTAATTATTTCTCTTCTAATGCATGGCTTAGGCATTGTTTGTTGCTTTTTCTCTAGTTCTTTAAGGTGTAGAGTTAGTTGGTGAATTCGGGATTTTTCTATTTTTTTGAGTGAGGCTTGGATGGCTATGTATTTCCCCCTTAGGACCGCCTTTGCAGTATCCCATAGGTTTTGGACCGATGTGTTTTCGTTCTCATTGATTTCCATGAATTGTTTAAGTTCTTCTTTGATTTCCTGGTTGACCCAAACATTCTTGAGCAGAGAGGTCTTTAGCTTCCAAGTGTTTGAATTTCTGCCAAATTTTTTCTTGTGATTGAGTTCCAGTTTTAAAGCACTGTGGTCTGAGAATATGCAGGGAATAATCTCAATCTTTTGGTATCGGTTGAGACCTGATTTCTGACCCAGTATGTGGTCTATTCTGGAGAAAGTTCCATGTGCGCTCGAGAAGAATGAGTATTCTGTTGTTTTAGGGTGGAATGTTCTGTAAATATCTATGAGGTCCATCTTGTCCAATGTATCATTCAAAGCTCTTGTTTCCTTGTTGATTTTCTGCTTAGATGATCTGTCCATTGCTGAGAGTGGAGTATTGAGGTCTCCTACAATTAACGTATTGTTATCAATATGACTCTTTATTTTGGTTAACAGTTGGCTTATGTAGATGGCTGCTCCCATGTTGGGGGCATAGATACTTAAAATTGTCAGATCTTCTTGTTGGATAGACCCTTTAAGAATGATAAAGTGTCCTTCTGTGTCTCTAATTACGGACTTTAGTTTAAAATCTAATTTGTCTGATATAAGAATTGCTACCCCAGCTTTCTTTTGAGGTCCACTGGCATGGAAGGTGGATCTCCATCCCTTCACTTTCAGTCTGGATGTATCTTTAGGTTCAAAATGAGTCTCTTGTAGGCAGCATATGGATGGGTCCTGTCTTGTTATCCAATCTGCAACCCTGTGCCGTTTTATGGGAGCGTTTAGGCCATTCACGTTGAGAGTGATTATTGAAAGATATGAATTAATTGTCATCATGTTGCCTGTGAAGACGTTGTTTTTATAGATTGTCCCTGTAAATTTCTGTTGTGTATCACTCTTGGGGTCTTTCTCCTTTTATAGAACCCCCCTTAATATTTCTTGCAGGGCCGGCTTAGTGGTCACATATTCTTTCAGTTTCTGCTGGTCATGGAAGCTCTGCATCTCTTTATCCATTCTAAATGAAAGCCTTGCCAGATAAAGTATTCTTGGCTGCATGTTCTTCTCATTTAGTACCCTGAATATGTCTTGCTAGGCCTTTTTGGCTTGCCAGGTCTCTGTGGATAGGTCTGATGTTATTCTGATGTTCCTCCCTCTGTACGTAAGGAATCTCTTCCCCCTAACTGCCCTTAAGATGGTTTCCTTGGTTCTAAGATTTGCAAGTTTTACTATTACATGCCGGGGTGTTGACCTGTTTTCCTTGATCTTGGGAGGGGTCCTCTCTGCCTCTAGGACGCGAATGTTTGTTTCATTCCCCAGATTAGGGAAGTTCTCAGCTACGATTTGCTCAAATACATCTTCTAGTCCTCTCTCTCTCTCCACTCCCTCCGGGATTCCTATTATTCTGACATTGGAATGCTTCATGGTGTCACTTATTTCTCTGATTCTATTTTCATGGATTCTGAGTTGTTTTTCCCTGGCCTCCTCTTTTCCCTTTTTATCTATTATATTGTCTCCCAGGTCGCTTATTCGTTCTTCTGCCTCAGTTACCCTAGCTGTTAGATTATCTAGATTGGATTGGATCTCATTGATAGCATTTTTAAGTTCTGCCAATTCAGCTTTCATTTCTGCCCTTAGAGACTCTATGTTGCCATTAATTGATTTCTCCATTCTAGCCATTGTCTTCACAATTGCTAGCCTGAATTCCATCTCCGACATCTTGGTTTTATCTGCATCCATTTGTAAATCTGCAGCATAAGTCATAATCTCTGAGTCTTTTCTATTTTGGGGGCTCCTCCTACTAATCATTCTGTTGATGGATGTTTGAGGGAATGTATAGAGTCCAAATTATTGACCAGAACCCAAGCAAGATGCACCTGTTTTCTTGGGACCTTAGGGTTGTTGGCCTCTTGTTTTCCCAGCCTGTCTTCTGTGGGAGGGGCCTGCCGAGCTGTTACTCAGGCAACCCTGTTTGGGCGGAGCTGCCCTGCCCCCCTGTGACGGGGGATGGGCTCAGTGGGAATCAGTTTTTGGGGCTTTTGTTCTCTGGCAGCTTTCCCTGGCGGCTTTCCACGTCTCTTCTGCGAGTCAGAGCAGAACAGACCGTTTCCAACCCTCTGCCTCAGAGCAGAGAGACCTCAGTCTGTTCTTCAGTGAGCTCTCCAGGCCACACCATCTCCGTTTCTGTCCGTGCTGCTATAAACTGCAGCGTCCTGGGTTGTGCGCCCCTCCGCAGTGCCCCCAGTCCTGCCTCCAGGTCGGGGCACGTCTCTGCCCTTTGTGCTTCTAAGACCGCCAGCCACTCCCAGTTCGCCCACGTGACCCTGCCACTCCAGGTTTCTGCCCCGGGGGCTGCCCTAAAGTCCTTTCCTCGCTGCTACTGGTCTGCGAGTCTGTGCCCCGTCCCCAGAGCGCGAGGCTGTCGCTCACCGGTGGTGTAGGATCCCCACGGCCAGGGACCCTCCCGCTGCCGTTTATCCTCCGATATCTGCCCGCAGAATCAGGGCTCCCCTCTTTGTACCTCAAAACCAACCACCTGCGATATTCTGTTTGTAGAGATCCAGATCTTCTTACATCTCAGGCTGATTTCGTGGGTGTTCACAGTGGTCTGGTAGATATCCAGCTCAATTCCGGGGACCAGTTGAAATAGGGTCCCCTACTCCTCCGCCATCTTTCCTTCCCTCCTTTTACTTAAGTCTTGATGGGCTGTCTTCCTTGGTAAACTAATTGAAGTCTTAACCTATACTATTGACAGGTGTTCTTTACCTTCTGTGTTATTTGCCTAAATAAAAGTGATCCTGCTTCTTACTAGAATAATTTTCTGTGCTTTATGTCACTCTTATTATGTCTGTGATAGTGAAGGAAGAAACAAAAAACACAAAAAACTAAGGTTCTTCACTTATTGAAGAGCTAAGATACTTTACAATAGTATTACCTTTTATATGTATTTTTATTTCTTTTTATTATTAACATATAATATATTATTTGTTTCAGGGGAACAGGTCTGTGATTCATCAGTCTTACACAATACACAGAGCTCCCCACAACACATACCTTCCCCAATGTCCATCACTCAGCCACCCTATCCCTTTTATATGTATTTTTAAATGTTTTATTGTCCATTTGATAAAATAGGTAACCAAGTGATTTCTCAGCCACTTGCAATTCTTTTTAAAAAATTTTTTAAAAACACTTTATTTAGAAACAAATAATACATTATATGTTAATTTTTAAAAAAGATTTTATTTATTTATTTGAAAGAGAGAAAGCACAGAGGGAGATGAAAAGAGAGAAACAGACTCCCCGCTGAGCAGAGAGCTTGACTTGGGGCTTGTTCTCAGGATCCTGAGATCGTGAGCTGAGCCAAAGACATATGCTTAACCTACTGAACCACCCAGGCACCCCAGTCACTTGCATTTCTTAATCAGCCAAGTAAACAAATCTGTGAAAATATTTTTGAAATCTGCATTCACAAAATAAATAAATTTAGAAAAAAATAAAATATTTTAGGATACCTATTACATGTAAAAATATCTTTGAAATTTCCCAGAAAGCTTCTGGAAAATCACAAATACATGTTTCTTTTTTTTCTTTTTTTTAACTTCAAAAAAAGAGAGATGTTAGAAATAATTAAGTTTGTCTCTGGATATTATATTATAGTGGAAAAGTTTCTATGTCTTCAAGGAAGGAACAGAAATCTTTGCCAATCCCTTTCCTTTGTGGTCATGTTCTTGTTTCAGAGGTTTAGGTATGAATTAGTGTATAATTTTTGCTAATCTACCTACGTTATAGTTTATTTAGGGATAGTTACTCTAAAAGCATGTTTTTCAAACAACTTTAACTGTGATTCACAATACATTTTTACATTTTGATGTAACACACACACTCATAAATATTCACCACTGAAAAAAACATTTTATGAAATACTACTAGCCTATACATTTGAGATATACTTCTATTCTAGTCCATTCTATATGCTGATTTGACTCAATTTAATTCTATTTTTTTTAGACAAAAACTGGTTGCAAGCCACTGAACTGATTTGACAATCCACTATTGGGTTGTGAATTCTAGATTGAAAAACATTTCATCAAAGAAACTTTTTATTGATAATCTTACCTTTCCCTGTCATGCAAATTTTCATACTTTTTTTAACAATGAAAAGGTGGGGATAGTACATCAGCAACCAGTCTGTGACATCATGTCGTGCCTGTGATCTGTTTTTTCTTTTCCCTTACTACAGAGTGATAGAAGGAACCACATGATAAACCATAAGAAAGGCCATCTAAAATGTGGATCTAATCTGGATCAGCAGATCCAAGGGACTGTTTACTTTTCCTTTTCCTCTGGGCAACTCAGAGTAAAAGGAAAGTTACATGCTAAACTAATTTCAGACACTGCACTCTTCTCCGGCAAATGAATCCATTAAAATCTAGGGAGCACCTGCTGACCTGTGCACATTGCTATTCAATGCTGACTCAATATTTTTAGGGAGAGAGTGGAACAAAAGCTTGTATTTTAATAATATCTACTAATCATGTGTCCTAGCAGCTGTTTTAATTTGCTGACATGGCAGAGAAAACAGTACCTCATCCTTGGAAAGTATGAGTCTCTGTTGGAGAATTGTACAATTCCGGGTGTTCCTGAACTTTATGCATTTCTCAGAGCATGCCAAGACCAGCATGAAGCGCTCTCCTTTTCTTTCCCACTACGGGGTTCAGCACCTAAGTCTGTCTTCCTTTCTCTTCATTTGTATCACCACCCACTGTCATGTGACATTCCCCAGAGTGGCTGCCTGAAGATTTTTAATAAAAAGTGTTACTGAGAAGACAGACTTGAGCATAACACATTAAAATATAAATATGGCAACGTGACAGTAATGTAAGGACTTTTCTTTTAGCAGTTCTTGTAGTCATTATCCTAAGTGTCTTTTTTTTTTTTTTAAGATTTTATTTACCTATTTGAGAGAGACAGAAAGAGCATGAGCAGAGAGACAGAGAAGCAGACTCCTAACTGAGCAGGGAGCCCGATGCGGGGCTCGATCCGAGGACCCTGTGATCATAACCGGAGCTGAAGGCAGACGCTTAAGTGAATGAGCCACCCAGGCGCGCCTATCCTAAGTTTCTTAATGACAACAGGACGTTTACAAATAGCTTTCCGGTCTTCCTTTCTATTTTGAAGGGTAGAATACATCCACCCTTCTCCTCCCTTAGTTCCTGGCTCTTTTCTGGATTGCTCACTCATATTTTATTTGTTCATCCTGAAATATCTACTGCAATTCATAGGTTTCATTTTGTATCCAAGTATCCACTTATGTCAAGTAAGTAGTTTTATTTCTGGGGACCACCAGTGTATTTCCCACATGACTGAACCCTATATATATTTACTCCATCCTCATGAAATGTCTCATGGCTGTCTTTATTCACAATCATATTTTTATATTATATTTGCTCTTTTTGTAACCACAAAGGTTAAAACTAGTGATTTCCTCAAATGCATTTTTCTTCAAATATAATCTTAAGTGGAAAAGCAATATATAAACCCAATAAAAAAGGAGCGTTTCTTTTTGAGATCTCCTCAAAAAGAAGAGTTCTGGAGTCCATTCCTATACAGTCACCTCATCCCCAGTACATATCCCTATGGAATTCCTAAGACTTTGCAGCTGACCTAAAACCCACAAATACATATATGTGAGCACACACATACTAATGTGTCTAAACAGATTCCATTGCTACTATGTGATATTAAAGCTTTTTTTAAAAAAGAAGGAAAGATAAGACACATCAGTTTCTGGTTAGGTATTTAATCACTACTACTCAATTTAAAATCACTACTAAATCACTACTAAATTGAAAGCTCACGAATAAAAACTTTATGGACCCACAAGGGACAATGAGAATAGGAGAGGGAGCTGCAGATGAAATATTTCTGCAAATCTTTGGAAGACAAAAACCAGATGGAGAAGTGATAGCTGAGCCTAGAAATCTAAAAAAAGAAAAAAAAAAGAAAAGCTACAGTTTAAGAACCTGAAGAGGCTTTACCTAAGGATGATAGTAAAAATATTTCATGATCTGTATAGCATGGGCTCTACCAGTAAATTTATGTTGTATCTGGACTAGGTGAAAAATACCAACCCTGAGAAAGCCAATGACAATAAGCATTTCTAGTAAGTTTTCTTTATGGCAGTACCCACTGCCTCTGGCAGAGAGGTGTGAAATATGGCCCAGAAAACTTGGGAGCTAGTTTTAAGTTTGTCTAGTGAGTGGTTACTTAATGTAGCACTTACTATGGTATGTATATAGCACTCACTATGTGCTAATAAGCACATTCTTGGTGCTTCACAGAAAATAGAGTTTTACTTCTATAATAGAACCTAAGAGTAGAATATTAATGTTATCTCTTTACAGCTAAGGAAACTGAGGCACAGAAAATTTAACTTGCTCAAGGTCACCCATATAGTAAGTGGGGGTACTATGATTCAAACCCGGGGCAGTCTGTCTCCATTCTCTTAATGACTGATATGTTGCCTCCTTTTTTCTCAGGAGAATTTGAATGGAAAAGGCTATTTCTAAGGGAATTTATGCATAGCAGAAAGTAGAGTCCAAGGAAGGAGCTGAAAACAAAGGGATTGAGTTAATTTCTTTACTCTGAATCGCGTGGCCTTTAGACCCACTTTGTTCTCAGGATAATGGCATGGACATATTACCTCCTCCCACCTCAATATGAACACACATACTGACAGGGGATTGGAGGATGTGTGCCCAAAGAAACAAAACATCTTAAGAGGAAAGATGCTCACATGTAATTCAGGGAGTCTCATGGGGAAAAAGTCAGATATTAAGTAGACCATCAATTAACAATCCTCACCTTATCAAACTTTATTGGCTTATCCTTAAATTAAAAAGACCAGAAAAATTTCACTAAGAATTTGAGGAATAGTTTCAATATGAAGAAGATACTACCAATCCTATTAATTGTTATAATTACTCAGAATGAGATAGATGAAGCCAAAGACAACAATTAGTAATATCCTCAAAATGATGTTGTATCTACAAACAAGATCTGAATTCTATGACACAGGTATTTTAAGAAAACAAGAAACAGCTCTTAAAAAATAAAAATACATGAGAAATTTTAGGATTTCAGTAAATGGGTTGAAATATAAATTGAGTTGAGGTCTCAGAAAGTAAAACACAACAGCAAAGTGATCAAACAGAAGACCCAAACATAAGAACAACTCTCCTGAACTCTTATTTCCATTTGTTAACCCATATATGTTCTTGCATTTTCTTTGTGGACCAACACATGCATAAAAATAATTTCAGTATAATCTTATGCTTTCTAAATCCTCTCCCCACTTTTGTTTTCTATTCTATTGCTTAGGCTAAGATTTTCAGTACAATGTTGAATAGTAAGAACAATAAGATAAATCCTTACTATCTTTCTCATTTTAACAGTAATGTTTTCTGATATGTCATTTGCAAGTATCTTTTCCCATTCTGTCGGTTGTCATTTGGTTTTGTTAACTGTTTCCTTTGCTGTGCAAAAGCTTTTTATCTTGATGAAGTCCCAATAGTTCATTTTTACCCTTGCTTCCCTTGCCTTTGGCGATGTTTGTAGGAAGAAGTTGCTGCAGCTGAGGTCAAAGAGGTTGCTGCCCGTGTTCTTCTCTAGGATTTTGATGGACTCCTTCTCACATTTAGGTCTTTCATGCATTTGGAGTCTATTTTTGTGTGTGGTGTAAGGAAATGGTCCAGTTTCATTCTTCTGCATGTGGCTGTCCAATTTTCTCAACACCATTTGTTGAAGAGACTGTCTTTCTTCCATTGGACAATCTTTCCTGGTTTGTCAAAGATTCATTGACCATAGAGTTGAGGGTCAATTTCACAGAAGAAAGAGAAATTAAGGAGTCGATCCCATTTACAATTGCATACAAAACCATAAGATACCTAGGAATAAATCTAACCAAAGAGGCAAAGGATCTGTACTCAGAAAACTATAAAATACTCATGAAAGAAATTGAGGAAGACACAAAGAAATGGAAAAACGTTCCATGCTCATGGATTGGAAGAACAAATATTGTGAAGATGTCAATGCTACCTAGAGCAATCTACACATTTAATGCAATCCCTATCAAAATACCATCAACCTTTTTTTTCAAAGAAATGGAATAAATAATCCTAAAATTTGTATAGAACCAGAAAAGACCCCGAATAGCCAGAGGAATGTTGAAAAAGAAAAGCAAAGCTGGTGGCATCACAATTCTGGACTTCAAGCTCTATTACAAAGCTGTCATCATCAAGACAGTATGGTTCCAAAGAAGACATCCAAATGGCCAACAGACACATGAAAAAGTGCTCAACATCGCTTGGCATCAGGGAAATCCAAATCAAAACCTCAATGAGATACCACCTCACACCAGTCAGAATGGCTAAAATTAACAAGTCAGGAAACGACAGATGTTGGCAGGGATGCGGAGAAAGGGGAACCCTCTACACTGTTGGTGGGAATGCAAGCTGGTGCAGCCACTCTGGAAAACAGTGTGGAGGTTCCTCAAAAAGTTGAAAATAGAGCTACTGTACAACCCAGCAATTGTACTACTGGGTATTACCCTAAGGATACAAATGTAGTGATCCAAAAGGGTATGTGTACCCCAATGTTTATAGCAGCAATGTCCACAATAGCCAAACTATGGAAAGAGCCAAGATGTCCATCAACAGATGAATAGATAAAGAAGATGTGGTATATATATACAATGGAATATTATGCAGCCATCAAAAGGAATGAAATCTTGCCATTTGCAACGACGTGGATGGAACTAGAGGGTATTACGCTGAGCGAAATAAGTCAATCAGAGAAAGATATGTATCATATAATATCACTGATAAGAGGAATTCTTAATCTCAGGAAACAAACTGAGGGTTGTGGAATGGTGGGGGGTGGGAGGGATGGGGTGGCTGGGTGATAGACATTGGGGAGGGTATGTGCTATGGTGAGTGCCGTGAATTGTGTAAGACTGTTGAATCACAGACCTGTACCTCTGAAACAAATAATACATTATATGTTAAAAACAAAAAGATAGTAGGAAGGGAAAAATGAAGAGGGGGAAATCGGAGGGGGAGATGAACCATGAGAGACTGTGGACTCTAAGAAACAAACTGAGGGTTCTAGAGGGAAGGGGGGTAGGGAGATGGGTTAGCCTGGTGATGGGTATTAAAGAGGGCATGTATTGAATGGAGCACTGGGTGTTATATGCAAACAATGAATCATGGAACACTACATCAAAAAAAATTAATTAATTAAAAAAAATAGTAATGTTTTCAAAATAAGCCTGTATGCTAACATTTGTGATATATTATTATTTGATTAAATAAATTATATTATATTCTTACTTTTCAGAAAATTTAATAATAAAAGACTGTTAAGTTTTATAAAAGGCTCAGAATTTCTCCTTTTAAGTATATTAAGATGGTGAATTATATAAGCAAATTTTCTAATCTTGAAAATTCTTTCACTCTTAGGATAAACTCTGCTTATTCATATTCTAAATGTTAGAATTATTAACTTTTATAAGTATATTGATGGATTCAGTTTGATATTTACAGCACTCAATTTTATTTAAGATTTTTCATATTTATTTTGATAAAGGAAATTATCTACAACTTTTCCCTAACTTGGCTGTATTTGTTGGATGTTACCAAATATATGATAGAATTATGAACTATGTGGGGTAGTACCATTATTATTAGTAGTAAGAACACAAGATTCACTCTCTTAGAAAATTTTAAGTATATAATACAGTATTGTAAGCTATAGGCACTATACTTTATAGTAGATCTCTGGAACTTAACTTTACACAACTGAAACTTCGTATCCTTTGACCATTGTCTCTCCATTTTCCCTTCCTTCTATTCTATTCTCTACTTCTATGAATCTATTTTAGGTTCCACAATTAAGTAAGATCATACAGTATTTGTCCTTCTCTGTGTAGCTTATTTCACTTAACTTATGTCCTCCAGGATTATTATTCAGCCTTAAAAAAAAGAAGGAAATCCTGTCATTTGATCTTTAAAAATTTTAATTATTGTATTTCATATATGTCTGCCTTTGATTCATAGCTCCTTTTTTGTCTTTATAATTGCTTCCAATTGGTCTATCATTTACATTTTATCAGAAAAAAATAAATTTTCCTTTTTTTTCTAGCATTAGTTTTAGTCATGCACTTTGATATGTTTTTACACATTTATTTGTTTGAGAGAGATTTTGTTCTCTTCTCCACAAAGTGGGTTTGAATTTGCTTTTTAAAATCCAGTTTCTAAGTGTGAAAGTTCATTGATTTTAAGCATGTCTGCTTTTCTGTTAAAGCATTTGGTACTATAACTTTTCTCTTAAGCACCTGTTTAAGTGCATCCCACAAATTTTGTAACATGTGTTTTCATTTTCATTCAAATCAAATTCTAATTTCCTTATTACTTCTTTTTCTCATGGGTTATTTATAAGTATGCCATTTAATTTCTAAATATATGAGGATTTTCCATATATTATTCTGTTACTGGCTTTTAGATAATACTGTTGTCAGAGAACATACTTTGCATGGCTTAAATTTTTTAAAATTTATTAAGGTTGTTTTCTGACCTAGAATATGGTCTAACTTTGTGGCTGTTTCATGTACACTTGAAAAGAATATATATTTGGTTTTTGTTCAGTGGAGGACTCTATAGATGGTACTTATGTCAAATTGTTTGATAGTGTTTTTCAGGTCTTCTATATCCTTAAAAGATTTTCCCTCTCTATTCATTCTATCAGTTACTGAGAAGAGCATTAATATCTCCAACCATAATTGTGGATACGTCTACTTCTCCTTTCTATCTATTAATTTTATTTCATGTGTTTTGAAGCTGTGTTATTAAGTGAATTCCCATTCAAGATTTTTATGTGTTCTTGTTAAAATGAACTTTTTTTGGTAAGTTTTTTTCTTTTTTTCATAGCAATTTTCCTTGTTCTGAAGTCTACTTTGATACTAAGATAGCCACTCAAGCTTCCTTTTGATTAATGTTTGTTCAGGATATATTTTTTCATTGTACTTTTAACCTATCAGTGTTTTTCTTTCTTTTTTTTTTTTTTTTAAAGATTTTATTTATTTATTCATGAGAGACAGAGAGAGAGAGAGAGAGAGAGAGAGGCAGAGGGAGAAGCAGGCTTCCCGCGGAGCAGGGAGCCCGATGTGGGACTCGATCCCAGGACCCTGGGATCATGACCTGAGCCGAAGGCAGACGCTTAACCATCTGAGCCACCCAGGCGCCCAACCTATCAGTGTTTTTCTATTTAAAAACACTTTCTTTCATACAATTACATAGATGTTTTCTAAAAAATTCTATGAACAATCTCTTATCTTTGTCTTTTGTCTTTTATTAATATGTTGACTGTTTATATTTAATGTAATTATTGATATGTTTAGACTAAATCTTACCATTTAGTTCGTTGTTTCTATTTATTCTACCCCTCCTTTTTCTTTTGTTTTTCTCTGCTGGCTTTTGGATTAATTACATATTTTCTATTATGTAGAAATTTTGTCTCCATTACTGGTTCAATATTTATACTTCTTTTTTTAAAGAATAGGGTTACAACATTCATCTTTAATTAATCACCATCTACCTTCAAATAATGTTAAATCACTTCAGAGAGTACTAAACTTTATACAACATACTTGCAATTCTTCCCTTGTCTTGTCTTCTCTTATTATCTTGTCTTCTCTTATTATCTACATTTTACTTTAACATATGCTATAAACCCAAACTACATAGGTATTATTATTGCTTTATACTGTCTATTTCAATAGAAGAGAGAATACTTTACATGTATGTTCATTTTACTATTTCTGGGTACATATTTTATATATATGTTTGATCTTAGTTTCTGTGTAGTACATTGTTTCTGCTTAAGGAACTTCCTTTAACATACCTTATATTGAAGGTCTGCTAGTAATACAATTTCTTTGCTTTTGTTGGTCTAAAAACGTTTTTATTTGACCTCCATTTTTGAATAGTATTTTTGCTCTGTATAGGATTCTGGGTTGGCAACTTGTTTTTTCTTCTTTCAAACCTTTAAACATGTCATTATACTGTCTTTTGGCTTACATAGTTTCCAACACAATAATTCTCATTCTTGTTCTTCTGTATATAATGTGTCTTTTTTCTTTGGCTGCCTTCAAGATTTTTTCTTTATTTTTGTTTTTCAGCAGTTTAAATATGATCGGTGTGTTTTCAGAGGAGAATATTTGTCCTGTTTGGTGGTTCTCTGAGCCTATTGGATCTGTGGTTTAATTTCTTTTATCCATAATTAAATTTTTGTTGTTGTGGTTGTCTCTTCCTTTTGGGGGGATTGCAAGTAAATGTTTGCTAAGCCATTTGATCTTCCTCCATAGCTCTTGATTTCTTTGTTTTTTGTTTTTTTAAAATAACTCTCTTTGTGTTTCAGTCTTGGTTATTTCTTCTTCTTTTGATATTCACTGATTTTTTTGCTTAGGCTATGTCTAGTCCACTCATGAGTCCATCAAAGGCATTTTCACCTCTAATATCATGCTTTTTATCTTCAGAATATCTATTTGTTTCTTTCTAATGGAGTCTCTATCTCTGCTGAAAATTCCCATATATTCATGTAATGACATTCACTTTTTCCAAAATAATGTTTCCATATTAATCAGAGCTAATTTGAATTTCCTCTATGATAGTTCCTATAAGTGGGCCATTTTTGGGAGTCTGGTTCTATTGATGACTTTGTCTTCTGAAAATGAGCTGTTTTTCTTCTTTTCCTTGTGATTTTTATTGAACTACTATCATTGATTGCAGAACAGATTTTAAAATATATGGCATTTATGCCTGGAAATGGGCATACTTCTTTTCAACATACTTTTGCTAATGTTTTGTATGTGGAGACAATACAGTCAGAAGTTGCACTGGGTTTTGTTTAGTTTAAACTGTTACTATGGATACCTTTAAGCAGTGCTGACTTCAATTTCTTAATGTCCCTGCCCAGCATTTGAACTTTGGCAATTTGTTAAGTATTTTAGCTAAAATATTCTTGTCTGCTTATATGGCACTTGACTTGACATCTCTTCCTTGTGGTTTGCTTCAGGGAAGCCACTGCTTTCTGTCTCTTCCTAGACTTTCAGCTGCTAGGGTGTCCTGAGACAACATAGTCAGCTATCTGATGAGTTCAAGAATAGTTATGATTTTATAGATTCCCTGGTGTTTTCTTATTGTTAGGGTGGCAACAACACTACTTATAATTTTTTACATTGTTAAGTGGAAGTGAAACTACTCTACCCAGTGATTGCTGTGTTTTGACACTGTCTTCTGAGATCACTAAGCCAAAACCCAAACTAGTACTACCGGCCCCGTTCAGGAGTCAGTGGGCTGTAGTCAACTTGGCTCAGTTACAGAGGTAAGGACATCCCTGCTTCTTTCCAACTTTCTATAAACCCACATGGAAGAATTCTTATTCTTCCCTCAGCTTATTTTAATGAGACTATCTGTAGTTTCTCATCAGACTTTGGGCATACCATCCTTATCATTCTACAGGGTTAGTTTCTGACTTCTTTGGCCTGCTTCTGAGCCTGGAGATCGGGTCTTCGGCCTCAACCTTGGTTCCACACCTATCTAAAATAGCTAATAAAATAGTACCTCTAGGGAAGTGCAGTGTTCTAAGTAAAGAAAACCATCTTGGTTTTGGAAGACCTGGATTCACAGTCTGTCTCCACCAGTGGTAAGATGTAGAAAATACATTCCTCATATAATTTGAAATATGTATTTTAGTTGGTTGCATTTAGATCAGTCTCGAAAGTTAAGGATGACGCATTTGACATATAATGTTACGCAGTATCTGTGAATCAATAAGGATTAAAGATAAACTAGACATAATTAGATAAATAGTATTTCAAAACAATATTCCCATTTACTTACAAAACCTTTCATGTGCCCTCATAGTCTTGGGAATCATTTGGATTAATATCTTCGTTTTAATAATGAGGCTATGGGGACATAATAATAAGTGACAAGCTACTAAGAGACAGACTGAGATACAAACACAAGTGTTTCCAACTCTACCTTCATGTATTTCTTCTATTACAAAATGATGTCTCCTTAAAAATGTGACTATACATTGCCATACAGCACGTAGCCTCTATTACATGGCTCCACAAAGAACAGGAAACCCTTTCAATCACTACAAAATAATTCAGTGCTTTCTGTCAGAGTGTAAAAAAGATTTTCTCGCCTCATTGTTTAGCTTAAAACTTGCTGAACTGACAGAGGAATGATGGAAATGGCTGATATGGATGCTTTTAAAAAATGGATGGTGCAGGGGCGCCTGGGTGGCTCAGTTAGTTAAGCGTCTGCCTTCCGCTCGGGTCATGATCCCGGGGTCCTGGGATCGAGCCCTGCATCGGGCTCCCCGCTCAGCGGGAAGCCTGCTTCTCCCTCTCCTACTCCCCCTGCTTGTGTTCCCTTTGAAAAAAAAAAAAAAACGGATGGTGCAAAAAGGAAAATGGAAACATGGGCTGTCTGTAGCAGAACAGAACCCAGAAATACTGGTAAAAAATCAATTATCTCAGGGGCGCCTGGGTGGCTCAGTCTATTAAGCATCTGCCTTTGGCTCAGGTCATGATCCCAGGGTCCTGGGATGGAGCCTGCATCAGTATCCCTGCTCAGTGGGGGAGTCTGCTTCTCCCTCTCCCTCTGCCATCCCCCAGGCCCTCTCTCTTTCAAATAAATAAAATCTAAAAAAAAGTCGATTATCTCAGCAGGGTTATTGAAGGTGAGCATGCAAAGTGCAAGCTGATAATGAAAGTCTGCTGCTTTGGATAACACAGACATCTGAGGGTTTACAGTTACCCATAAGCAGTATGTAATCCTATATTCTGTCTCAAGAAATAAGCCTGGCATGTCTTCTTGCTGTATCTTTAGGCAGCAGGACTTGAGGGGCATTGGCAAATGGGTTTGTTTTTCAACGGCTTTAATTTTACTCCCCAACTTCTTAGAAAGTGTAAATCTCTGCAGGGTACTACTGCCCCCATTTTGTTTCTGCTAGCTCTTTCTCATTGGAGTCTCTCCATTTTCCTGTCACTTCCCATGTTTACTCACAAGGCCTGAAGCAACTTCAAAGCAATGGGTCAAGCCTCGATGAGCAAAAGGAGTTTCATTTTCTTAAAAACTTCATTCTATAAGCATCTTACCCTTTAGAAAAATTAGGTAGTTGTTAGAAATACATATTTTAATTTTACTTTTTGGTTTGCTAGGCTTCTTTCTAAATAATTCATTATATGTTACAAAATCTGTTAATAAATTTGATATCAATGTATATTTAACTTTTTTTGGTTGTAGGAAAAAAATTAAGAGCAAAGCCTATCAGTATTGAAATGTTAAGAGTTTGAGGAATTTAAAAAAATAATCTTGTGTTTAGAGTTTCAAAGTCTTTTCACATGTTATCTTATTTTAACATATGTGGGGATTCGTGAAGTTCATTTCAATAATCTGTTTTTCAAACAACTAATTATTGTAAAAGTGGGATTAAATCCACTTCTCTAGCCTTATGTTCTATTAGGCCCAAATATTTCCTATTTCTAATTCTTGACCTAATTTTACTCTATAACAAGAGAAAACCTTATTTCTTCACTTTAAATTTAAGGTTAGAATTATATGGAAGCAAATCAGGCCAAATATACCAAGAAAAATGAGTCACTGATGTGCCTCAAAGGACGCCTATATCTAAAAAATTTGAGTTTAAAGAAACCATTCCCCCCAGTCACATATAATCACATTTGATTTGTCCCTATGTGTATAAAGCTAGACATTTAATAAAGGCAACTGCATCTTCCACATTTGTCCTGTTCAAGTACAGAGTATTATTTACAATTTCTAGAAGGTACTTATAAGACATTCAGGCTCAGCAATCTGGGTTTTTAATTTATCTGAAAGGCAACTAAAGGTAGTTAAATTGGTTTTTCCTTGGGCTTGCTTTACCTCCTACAAGTCCACTCAGGTTAGCAATAATAGCTTTATGTAGCTCTCAGAACCTGGGTCAGACTCTTCTGACACTTCGGGTATAGATATGCCCACAGGCATACGATCCCACATGCGAAGCCAGCTATAATACATATGATAACAGGAAAAGTTGTAGCCACAACTTTACTAGCCCGAAGCATTTATATTTGTGCATAATATTTCTCATGAGGTTTGGTAGGGAACATGATGAGAATAACTTTCTACATTTTTATTAATGACTTCACACTTTAGAATACCTAAAAGCAAGAAGTTCAAGCTTTCTGACCTAAAGCAGCCACACAGAACAGCAGCTAAGGTAACTGCTTTCAGTAAGGGATCAAACCGTAGAGACAGCTTTGATGTCAGCTTATTCGCTGAGGTACAGATAATATTGCTCACGGCACTTTTTATATCTCAGGGTATGTCATTGAGGTCCACAGTTCATACTGCAAAAATAATTTGCCAAGATATCTTTTATCATTTTTATACATTTCCAGTTTTGGAGAAATGCTGTGCTTCCATCATATGTCCCGGTTTAGGTAAAGATCTTACCACTCAATTTCATAAACAATTCTTGATTTCTTAAGTTACTTGTTAACTATTTGGGAAACCTTCAATGCTATTACTTCAGAAAGCCTTGGGGATTTCAGCTTCCTAAACAAGAACAAACTACTCCATTTAGTCACTGCAGGTTTTTATTACTTTAAATCTCTATTGTCCATGAAGAGTTAATCCATAAATTTACACAAGAAACCATAGCTATTCCTGTACCCCATGCCTGACTCTCTTATTTAGGCTAGCTGAGATCCGAACGCTTCAACAAGCATAACGGGAGGCAGGAAATGGTGTGAAAATATATTAAAATATAGAGATATTTACTTGAACTTGTTGTTTAGTAACCAGAAATTAAAATGATTTGAACAGATCTTGGGTGAAAGAAGAGAAAGTTTGAGAGCTGTTAATGTTAATTCATCTGCTCTGAAAGATCCGAGATAATACCAGATACATAGATTGTTATAAAACTCTTGTTTGATGTAAAATATTTCTTATTCTTTAAATTTAATGATTTGCTCAGAGTGATAAACACTGTAATTTAATTCTGTTTACTGAAGGTATTCAAATAGATGATATGGAATTTGTTATGACCAAACGAATCATGATTCTTCAAACATCTGCCAACTAACACAGTGGGTAGAAAATTCCTCTCAGAGAGGAAGTGCTGTATCAATAATCAAAAAGTAAAATGCCACATTATATTTAGATGATAATTTTTAGAGCATTTCTAAATACTTCAGTGATGTGACCCTCAAACCAGCCCTTTAAGGTAAGCAAATGTCATAAGAATATGAATGCAATGGTATGATGCCTTTCCCAAATGAAAGTTAAGATTACCCTTTAAAAATGAGATTGGGGAGAATACAAATGCAATGCATGAGATCATTCTGCTTCAGAAATGACACAATCCATGAGGCTGCCTGTGATTGTATTATCAAAGACCTCAGAAAATACTAAAAATTTAATCAAGGATGTCCTGTCTGCACACAATTAGGATGCATGAGGCTGCAATGCCATCTTAACAAAGCAAGGCTCTGTGGTTACAGGGTGAGGAGGTCCACAAGAAGTTCGCAAATGCAAGGTCCAGTGAGCAGAAAATCATGGTATACCTGCACCAGTATGCCTGGAAGAGGCTTCCCTGATGAACCAGCACAAATATTTATTTGTGGGTCTCTCCTTGAGTCAGATTGGATGCATCAGGCTAACATTATTTGATCCCACAGGCAGTCAAAGTCGTCCAACTTACATCTCTTGCTCTGTTTCCATGTTAACAAGATGACATCCTATTTCAATAATAAATTTGCTTGACCTGTGTGTTTCCAGTGGGAAGGGAAGGCACTTATCAGGCAAGTAGATTATGTAGGTCTGTTTAGAAATGATAAAATTATGATGCATTTTGGGAAGATGGCAATGTAAACTCATTTTGGTTACTTGGCAATGAAAACTTTTCCATTAAGAAGATCTAACTCTCCCACTCCAGAGTCCTATTGAAATGAGTACTCACTATAAAATAGTAAAAGGAAAACAAGCATCACTGGAAAGTGGGAAAGCTGCCATGAACATGTTACAAACTTCATATATTCATGCTACTTTAATTTAT
The DNA here is from genome assembly GCF_004348235.1 of Phoca vitulina. Classification (NCBI taxonomy): domain Eukaryota; kingdom Metazoa; phylum Chordata; class Mammalia; order Carnivora; family Phocidae; genus Phoca; species Phoca vitulina. The sequence goes on along the minus strand of NW_022589724.1, from coordinate 5,865,594 downwards.
TATATGCTCACTAGAGGCCAGGTATTCTCTAAGGGCTTGCAATATATCAACAAGTGAAAGACACAAAAATCCTTACCCTTATGTAGTTTACATTTTAATTGGAGGATTATGAAAATAATGGTAAATGCAAAATAAGTAAATAATATATTAGAGAGTCCTTTGGCAAAAGAAAAACTCAAGCAGGGTAAGAGGGGTTGCGAATCTTGAGAGTAAGAAGAAAATTTCTGGTATTCAATAGGGAGACAAACATAGATGATTTCATTGAGAAGGTGAAAGCTGAGCAGAAATTTAAGAGGACAGGGCATTAGGCAAACAGATAACTAGGAGAACTGCATATCTGCCAGAGGGAACAGCTAGACTGAAGGTCCTAGGTGAGTATACATTGAAGGCTTTCTCATATATGGATACCATGGCTCAGACTGGGTGCAAACAAGGGAAGAGACTGCTGGCACTACTCCCCTTGCCCACTCAAAGCAGTGCAGGTAATTGGAGAAGAATCTAGTGGGTGGCTGCTAACCCTCCATGACTTACAGTGTCATGGAAGAGGCAACAACAGTAACAGCAGAGGAGGATTTCTTATCCTCAGTTCCAAAAACCTCTTTGAAATAGATTTACTCAAAGAAGGAAGAGAAAGGAATATTTCTTACTTCTATTCAGTAAGAGTTCAATAATAATTGGTTAGTTCTTGGATATATTCAATTAAGCATTCATGGAAAAAAGAAAACTTTAAAATTAATAAAACTTGCATTGAGATAATTTCTGCTACAAATTTAGTGATTTTAGCCTGTGCTTTCCACATGGATCCACCTTCTGGAGTGTGAATAAATGATCAAAGAAAAATAAGAACATTTATGTCAGCTAGGAAAGCATGAAGGGTTTTTGAGGAATCTCTGAAAAACTTAGAACAGGCAAGAATGGTTGAAAAAGAAAAGCAAAGTGGGTGGCATCACAATTCTGGACTTCAAGCTCTATTACAAAGCTGTAATCATCAAGACAGTATGGTACTGGCACAAAAACAGACACATAGATCAATGGAACAGAATAGAGAGCCCAGAAATGGACCCTCAACTCTATGGTCAACTCATCTTTGACAAAGCAGGAAAGAATGTCCAATGGAAGAAAGACAGTCTTTTCAACAAATGGTGCTGGGAAAATTGGACAGCCACATGCAGAAGAATGAAACTGGACCATTTCCTTACACCACACACAAAAATAGACTCCAAATGGTTGAAAGACCTAAATGTGAGACAGGAGTCCATCAACATCCTAGAGAAGAACACAGGCAGCAACCTCTTCGACCTCAGCTGCAGCAACTTCTTCCTAGAAACATCTCCAAAGGCAAGGGAAGCAAGGGCAAAAATGAACTATTGGGACTTCATCAAGATAAAAAGCTTTTGCACAGCAAAGGAAACAGTCAACAAAACCAAAAGACAACTGACAGAATGGGAGAAGATATTTGCAAATGACATATCAGATAAAGGGCTAGTGTCCAAAATCTATAAAGAACTTCTCAAACTCAACACCCAAAGAACAAATGATCCAATCAAGAAATGGGCAGAAGACATGAACAGACATTTTTCCAAAGAAGATATCCAAATGGCCAACAGACACATGAAAAAGTGCTCAACATCACTCGGCATCAGGGAAATCCAAATCAAAACCTCAATGAGATACCACCTCACACCAGTCAGAATGGCTAAAATTAACAAATCAGGAAACGACAGATGTTGGCGAGGATGCGGAGAAAGGGGAACCTTCCTTCACTGTTGATGGGAATGCAAGCTGGTGCAGCCACTCTGGAAACCAGTATGGAGGTTTCTCAAAAAGTTGAAAATCGAGCTACCATATGACCCAGCAATTGCACTACTGGGTATTTACCCCAAAGATACAAATGTAGTGATCCAAAGGGGTACATGCACCCCGATGTTTATAGCAGCAATGTCCACAATAGTCAAACTATGGAAAGAGTCAAGATGTCCATCGACAGATGAATAGATAAAGAAGATGTGCTATATATACATACAATGGAATATTATGCAGCCATCAAAAGGAATGAAATCTTGCCATTTGCAACAACGTGGATGGAACTGGAGGGTATTATGCTAAGCGAAATAAGTCAATCAGAGAAAGATATGTATCATATGATATCACTGATATGAGGAATTTTTAATCTCAGGAAACAAACTGAGTGTTGCTGGAATGGTGGGGGGTGGAAGGGATGGGGTGGCTGGGTGACAGACATTGGGGAGGGTATGTACTATGGTGAGTGCTGTGAATTGTGTAAGACTGTTGAATCACAGACCTGTACCTCTGAAACAAATAATACATTATATGTTAAAAAAAAAAAAGAAGATACTAGGAAGGGAAAAATGAAGAAGGGGAAATTGGAGGGGGAGACGAACCATGAGAGCCTATGGACTCTGAGAAACAAACTGAGGGTTCTAGAGGGGAGGGGGGTGGGGAGATGGGTTAGCCTGGTGATGGGTATTAAAGAGGGCACGTACTGAATGGAGCACTGGGTGTTATATGCAAACAATGAATCATGGAACACTACATCAAAAACTAATGATGTAATGTATGGTGATTAACATAACATAATAAAATATATATATATATATAAACCTGGAAAAAAAAAGAATGGTTTAAAGAAAGAGTCATTCAACCCATATGATTCACCAAGATGGAAAATTAATATGAGGTGTGGAGAAGGAAAAGCTGAGGATTAAGGCTGATTGAGGGGCAGCTGGTGGATAGCACATAACCTGTTTCCATGTATATCTCAATTTATCTGGTGTAGACACATAGAAGTTTGTTAACACTATCTGCTAGAATACATCGGAAAGATATTGGCAACTGTTGCCAATTTAAAAAATAGTGAGGGGCGCCTGGGTGGTTCAGTCGTTAAGCGTGTGGTTCAGTCGTTAAGCGTGTGCCTTTGGCTCAGGTCATGGTCCCAGGGTTCGGGGATCGAGCCCCACATCGGGCTCCCTGCTCAGCGGGAAGCCTGATTCTCCCTCTCCCACTCCCCCTGCTTGTGTTCCCTCTCTCTCTATGTCTCTGTCAAAATAAATAAAAAAAATCTTTAAAAAATAATAATAAAAAAATAAAAAGTAGTGAAACAACAACAACAAAATACTTCAATAGAGAACATGCATACTACAGTGAGACTCTTTCCCCTTCTTCTAAATATGGATCTCTGGTGAACAGAAATAGATTCATCATAATCCTTGGTTTGTTATATATTGACATCATTGGCCTGTGCAAAGGCCTTTTTATTTACTTGATCATGTATTTATTTTTAGTAATATAACAAGTACCCTTAAAATCACCACTGAAGCCAAAAACTTGAACAATAATATTAACTTACTTCTGTCTAAGTCGTCCTCCTCTAGTTTGTCTCCTTGCTTCTCTCTAGAGCGGATAACTATATTAAATTTTATGCTTGCCTTTTCTTTGTTTTTTTTTTTTAAAAAAGAGTTATCACATGTATACATATAATCAATATATTTAGTTTTGCTTGATTTTTAATTTCATAACAGGGAATGAGGTAATACAGTCGTCTGGATCTTGCTTTTTTGACTTATTGAATTATGAAGACTTGACCATAGTTTCTTTGGAGGATCTGCAGCTGCCTTAGCACAGCTCAGTTCTCTGATCCAGGTGAAGCAATCTCTGGCTGATTTGTGTGGCCTCCCTACAACCTCTGCATCAGCTTCTGCTCTTGATGGTACAGTACTATTCATGGCTTCGTATTTCTAGGCGTTCCCATATCGGCAGACTCCCTTCTAGGTGACTGCTTTTGTCCAAAAAATGACATGGTAAAAATTAAAATGGTAAAAATTAAAACCAAATCAGTAAAATAGTATTAGTAAGAGTTTATTGTGCACAAGAGAACGGTTTGCAAACTGAGTCTTCAAATCCAAAACCAATATAAATCTCAGAGGCATGACATTACAGGATGGCTTATAAAGTGAAAAAGAAGTTGTTTAACCTTTATAATGACTGGTTATTACGATGAGGGTTTTCCAGACAGCAGGGAATTAGTTAAAAGTGATTATCCTACACCATTTCAGGCAGATGACTTAAGTTTCTTTTATCATTATCAGAGGCATTTACAAGAAATAACCTAGGTTTTGCCAGATTTTATTTTGCTTACCTGGTTTAAATGGTTTTTTTCTGCTTGGGAAATTTTCAGGCCTGGTGTCCATTTAACTTTACTTTAACACTATAAAGATAGCTCAAGCCAAGGTACTTTCTCCTCAGGGGCCACCTGGCCCATGTAAACTTCTAAATGTTGGGAGTTAATTCCTAGCTGCTTGTCCTGCCTGCCACTTATGTAACTGCTCCAGCCAGGTGTTGCCTGAAGAATTCCCAGGAGGGACAGAAGCAACTTCTTGATGTTCAGGGACTGGATACTTCCAAATTCCTTACTCACCCAAGGGCCTTCACTGAGCCCTTTCTGCTATAGTAGTGAGTACTCAAATGTTTCTGCAGTTTATCAGGCAGCCAGTGGGGATTCAGATCAGCTCCCCTTCTTGCAGGCACTCCAGTCTCTCCAGGAGCCCTTTCCATTTCACTTGAAGAGTAGGAAAGCAGCTCTCTGTCTTCTAGGAAGTGAGGGGAAACGCTACAGAGCTCCCCCTAAAGGCAACTCACTGCTCAGAAGAATGCTTTCCTTTAAACCCTTGCTGTCTATTTATATGATATTAAAGATTAAGCTGATTTGCTTTGCAGCTTTTCTTTCTCTCTCTTTTCCCTCTTTCCTTCCTTCATTCCTTTCAAAGGTTTCCATCTATTGTTTTCAACTTTGACACCTTACCTAATATTTCTTTTTTTTTTTTTTTAAGATTTTATTTATTTATTTGAGAGACAGAGAGAGAGAGAGTGCACAAATCGGGTGAAGGGCAGAGGGAGAAACAGACTCCCCACTCAGCAGAGAGCCCGATGCGAAACTCAATCCTGGGACCCCGGGATCATGACCCGAGCTTAACCGGCTGAGCCACCCAGGTGCCCTTAACTAATATTTCTAAGAATGTTGGAAAATATATCAACACTGGCTAGATATCAACTGTTGACACTGTTTATCATGGTGGGGTGGAGTTCAAGGTGTGTACGACAAGACTTATTTTTTGCTTTGTGTTGCTTGCTTTGTTATAATTATCATGTGTTACTTCTTGCAGTTTAAAAAAATTATTTTGGGAAAACATGAAAATCAAGACTTAGCAGAAAACTATTAACAGATTGGGTAGCAAACCTGCAAATGATCTATTTCTAAGGGGCTTGTCTTCAGGGAGTCCATCTGATGAGATGATTATCTTTGTCTTCGGAACCCTTGGTAGGCTTTCAAGTTTCACCCAATCACTTCAAAAGCAAGAAACTCTTTGTATTTTGATTCCACAACACAAATGAGTCCTCTCCCAGACACTTAACAAAACACTTAATCATGAAAGGAGATTAGAAAATATTCTACTATAAAAAGGAACGATTATCAGGAATATCGAGTTAAAACAGTGAAACATTCTGAAATACTCACTCTTGACATGTATGTTTCAGAAGATTAACTCATTTTGAAAATTATTTAACTGAATAGAAAGATAAGGTATTACTTTTTGATTTTGGTAAGCTAAACAAAAACATTTAAATAAGTATGACTTTACTAGTAAAAAATGTTTTAATATTTCAAGTATTTAGAGATTAGAGAGTAGAATAATTTTTCTCCTTAAATATAATCTCACCCTCTTCCATTGTTCATATTGCTATAAAAGGCACTTCTGGGGGCGCCTAGGTGGCTCAGTCGTTGGGCGTCTGCCTTCGGCTCAGGTCATGGTCCCAGGGTCCTGGGATTGAGACCTGCATCGGGCTCCCTGCGCTGCGGGAAGCCTGCTTCTCCCTCTCCCACTCCCCCTGCTGTGTTCCCTCTCTCACTGTGTCTCTCTCTGTCAAATAAATAAAAAAAATCTTAAAAAAAAAAAAAAAGGCACTTCTGCTCATGCCAGTTTCTAGCTTAAAAATACTCAAATTCTGCCATTTGCCTGCTAGATAAAATTAACATTTCTTACTTTAATGCACAGAGTCCTTCTTTATTAGGCATGAGACCCCTTCTCATTTTTAACTTCATGGCACTTCTCATGTACTCTACCCTTCAGTATCATTGAAGAATTTGCTGTTCCCTGACTCATCATAGCCTTTTATATATCTATTCATTTGCTCATTTTATTCTTTCTGGCTGAAGTCCTGAAATGACCTTCTGCCCATGAATACAAATTATCCTTCTATACCCAACCCATATATCATCTCTGCAAGACCTCTCTTAAAAGCCTGGGTGGCTAGTCACTCCATTCTCTTATAATTATTCACTTATGGCAGTTACCTCCATCTACTGTGACAACTTATTCAACTCTCTAACTCAAACTCCTCAGAGAGTTCCTAGTGTAGATACTCAATAGATATTTTTTCAGTTTTAATGAATAAATTAAAAAAAATTAATCCCTAGATTTAACAGAATATACTAAAGTGGTTCAATAATCCTAATTTAATGTTACAGTTTACTTAGGAAATCCAAGATCATTTTGTACCCTAGCTCCCTATATGGTAAAGTCAGTAGCTAATGCAGGTAAAAAGCATTCAATAGCCTGCATATATACACAGGGATTTTATATAGAGCCACATAAAATCTTTTTTTTTAGCAAAAATCTGATTTTTTTTTCAGATTAAAAGTATAAATTGTTTAAGCTTTAGTTTAAAACTTTCACTTTGGAGCTTTTTGTCACTCTACCCAGGACTAAACAATATCATATTCCCTCAGAAAAGGTGACTAGAAAGAATATGAATATGTTTTTCTCTCTTCAAAAAAGTATTATTTTTAGTAATGTCAGTTACTTGTTATAATCCAAGACTTGTATAGCTCTCTTCTTACATGCCTATTATTTTCAAGTGTGGAAAGAGAGTTGTCTCCATCCTGTGAATGAGTATACTTCTTTGCAAAACTCTGATATTGGGGCACCTAGGTGGCTCAGGTAGTTAAGCAGCTGCCTTGGGTTCAGGTCATGATCTCAGGGTCCTGGGATCGGGCCCTGTTGGGCTCTCTGGTCAGCAGGGATTCTGCTTCTCCCTCTCCCTCTGTTTTCTCTCTCTCTCTCTCTCTCTCAAATAAATAAATAAAATCTTAAAAAAAAAAAAAAAACTCTGATATTAATCTTGTCTTACCCCAGGAGTGGCTGCCTTAGCCAGACCTGCTGATTTCTTATCATAGATCACTGCAAAGGTGATTATAGCAGGATGGCAAATGACTAGGAACTCAGTTTATTGCTCTAGGTTACCCCTGAAGCTTTGCAATTACTTCACCCAAGGTTGACTGCACTTCCCCAAGCTATTTTTGTCTCAGCAGAGGTATGTCTCTTGCCCCTGCAGTTTTTCTACTTGGTGATGTGATAAGTGCAACTGTTTCAGGTCAAACAGCTCATTCTGGCTTATAGTCATCAAGACACTAAAGGAACATGGAAATTCAGACAAACTGCCATCCGCCCAGGTTGAGGGAACCACTGTGCTCTCAGCTTTGTGAAGTTTGCATTGATGTGTTCTCCACCAGAGAGAGCATTGTAAGCCCCAGCTCCTTGTTACTGCCAGATGCTGTTGCTAAGGCAGCTTGCCAATCTCTTTCCTCTAGACCTGCTTGTTTTCCCAGAGTTGTCTTGGCAGGCTATATAAATATTTTAACAATGAAAAAGCATGCAGGAGGGAATTCTGAGAAAGATTATGGTATAATAGATGACAGAGAAGAAACTGATCTAAACAACTAAAAAGAAATGTGAAAGAAAACAAAGCAAAACCCTTCACCAGGGCTGAAATTATGGAATGGTGCCAACCACATACTCCAGATAATTCAAATCAAAGGAAGTCACCAGGAGAAAATGCAAAATTCCCCTTTCTAGAGAGTAGTGCAGTACTGCAGGAAATTACAGGAAGACCTTTCAGAAAACCCATAAAATATACACTAATTTGGAGGAATGAAGGCCCTAGTGACAGGGCTATGTGACAAAACGTGTGGTTATTCCTTTCTTTGACCCAGATTCTTAATTATGATGTGAGATTATTCTAATATAATTGAGAGAAAAGGGAGATAAAGTTGGACCATGAAAAAGGTGGGAAACAGCCTATAAGGAGCTATTTATGTAAAGCCCAGCAGCAGTAAAGACAGCTAAAGTGGGAAAGGTGACAATACGCAGACTCATTAAATTCAGTTATTTTTTTTAACCTAATTCCTTAGCAATGTTGTGACTTCGTTTTAATGCAAATGAGCAATCCAGAAACAGTAGAACCCTCATCCACCAGGGGAAGTTTAGCAATCCTCCCAACCCCTCAAAAATCAAAAGAGTCAAAATAAGCACAAAACAAACCAAATATAGAACTAAACAAAAAACCTTTTTTAGTCGAAACTACCCAACTTTCCTCAGATTGCTGTATGACTGAACATAGAATATAAAACTCATGTCTTCAATAAACTCTCGGACATAAATCACAGGGAGGGGCTACAAGATTCACCTACATTATTTAGGGGGAAATAGGGAGACACTAAGATTGCTTAGGTGTGTTCTGGCTTAAACATGAATATCCATTAAAACAAACACAAAGTTATACAAAATGCCTGAATCAAAATAAATGAAATAAATCTAGCTTGTATAACATTTTACAGTCCTAGAGTTGAAGTGCAAAAATATTATCTGGAATGGACTATATTTGAATCTGAACCCCCACTCTAGTTCCATTTAAGTTCACTCTACTTTCTCATCACCCCTCCTCTGTCACTGGCAAAAAGAAATTTAAGAAGAGAGCTAGGGCCACCCCTCCTAGCCCCAACAATCTACTTCCTCACCACAGAAAATTTCACAGTCACTATTAACTCTCACTTCTTTTTCTTATCCTACTCTTATTTTCCTTTCCTGTTTACAGACCCCTTTCTCTTATTTTAAGCAGGAGAGAAAAATCAGTTTTTAAGATATTTTATGTCTTCCTTTTTTTTGTTTTTGACTTCCCCCGGTAGGTCTTCAAACCTAGTGATTGGAACCTGAAATCTTCTTTATCATTAATATGTTAAGTAATAGTTGGTGAAAGAATATAAAACATCTCACTTATTGACTCAGTTTATGTGATCCGCCACAAATTAATAATCCACATATTATCTTGATAAACATGCAAAAGGTGGCTTAAAAAGATCTGTTGGCGGGGCACCTGAGTGGCTTAGTCGGCTGAGTGTCCAACTCTTGATTTTGGCTCAGGTCATGACCTCAGGGTCTTGAGATCAAGCCCTGCATCACAGTCTGCACTCAGCAGTGAATCTGCTTGAGATTCTCTCCCTCTTCCTTTCTCTCTGCCCCTCCTCTGCTTGTACGTGTGCTCTCTCTCTCGCAAATAAATAAATAAATCCTTTTTAAAAAAAGATTGTTGGATAATTTACTTCAGGAAATAGATTATCACTAGAACATTTGAGGCAACACAAATTTGTATTCTTCAGGAAATTAAAGCATAAGTTCTGGAAAATAAGAGATATGCTGATAATAAAATAGATTGAGATGAAAAAGTTTCTGGCATGTCTAAGGAATAAATTTAAGAGAAAAGAGACTATCAATATAAAACCTAAAACTAAATTAGAAGCAGTATAATACAAAATTGAAACTGTTGGAAACATAATAAATTGATATGGAGCATAGATAAAAGAAAATTTTCCAGAATATAGAGAAAAGGAACAGAGATGAAAGTGATCAGAAAAAATATAATTTATATATAACTCATATTAATAAATAGCATAATTAAGGAGAACAAAAATATATCTAAAAATAATTAGAAATTGGAGGAAAACAATTCCTAAAGGAAGACTAATTTTTACACATAAAATTATTTGTGACAGATATACATAATGAAAAGCAATCAAGTGGATATTTATTTTGGAAAAAATTATTGAACTTTAAAGACAGAGAATCATACAAACATTAGAGTAAAAAAACATGTCAAATAAAATTCAGATAAGTTTTAGATGTATTCTCTTCAATACGAGGAATCAAAATACAATGTAATAATTTGTACTATGTTTTGAGGAGAAAAACTGTGATTTAAGAATTCTCAACTAGTCACATAGGCACACATGTGAAGGTAACAGAAATATAATCTCCAATATGCTATCGCAAAATATGTTGGCATGTCCTCCAATTATCTTACTTAAATTTAAAAAGAGAGAGAGAAACTTGTACACAACAATCACAGTATTGAAAATCACAAAACATTTGAAGATACATTTTAGTTTATTAGATATCATTTTGTTTATAAACTTATCGGAAGAAGAAGAAAACCTAAAATAATATGAGACCCAATATTTCATAAACATAAAATAAATGAAAAAAACTATTAAAACAAAAGATTCTCTGATTTGGGGTAGTAGATAATCTCTGTAACATTAACCTTAAAAAGCATATTAGACCAAATGTATTAAATAGATATATACAGAACATCCCAACCAAAAGCAACAGAATATACATTCTTCTCAAGTGCACAGAAAACATTCTCCAGGACTGATTACAGGGTACGCCATAAAATAAGTCTCAATAAACTCAAGAAGGCTGAAATCATATCAAGCATCTTCTCTGACCACAATGTTATGAAACTAGAAATCAATTACAAAAAGAAAACTGGAAAAAAAATGTGGAAACTAAACAACATGATACTAAACAACCAATGGGTCATTGGAGATATCAAAGAAGAAATAAAAAAATACCTAGAGACAAATGAAAACAGAAATATGACATAGCAAAATTTATGGGATGTAGCAAAAGCAGTTCTGAGAGGGAAGTTCATAGCAATACAGACTTAGGAAAAGAAACGAGAACAATCTCAAACTATCTAAATTCATACCTAAAGAAACTACAAAAAGAACAAATGAAGCCCAGAGTAACAGAAGAAAGGATATAATAAAGATCAGAGCAGAAATAAATGAAACAGAGACTTATACAACAGAAAAGATCAGTGAAACTAAGAGTTGGGTTCTTAGAAAAGATAAATTTGACAAATGTTTAGCTAGACTAACAAAGAAAAAGAGGGCTCAAACAAAATCAGAAATGGAAGACATTACAATTGATACTACAAAAATACAAAGGATTATAAGAGATACTGCAAACAATTATGTGCCAACAAATTGGACAACCTAGAAGAAATGGACAAATGCCTAGAAACATACAATCTTCCAAGACTAATTATGAAGAAAATCTGAATAGACTGATTATTGGTAAGGAGATTGAAAGAGTAATCAAAAATCTCCCAAGGAGCAAAAGTCTAGGGCCAGAGAGCTGCACTGGTGTATTCTACCAAACATTCAAAGAACATTGAATACCTATCTTTCTCACTCTTCCCAAAAATTGAAGTATCCTCTTCCTTTTTTTTAAATAAAGATTTTATTTATTTGACAGAGAGAAAGAGAGAGAGAGAGAGCACAAGCAAGGGGAGTGGCAGACAAGAGGGAGAGGGAGAAGCAGGCTCCCCACTTAGCAGGGAGCCCAATGCAGGGCTCGATCCCAGGACCCTGGGATCATGACCTGAGCCAAAGGCAGATGTTTAACCGACTGAAACACCCAGCACCTGAAATATCCTCTTCCAAACTCATTTTATGAAGCCAGCATTACCCTGATACCAAAATCAGACAAGAACACCACATACACACAAAGAAATTACAGGCCAATAATAAGCATAGATGCAAAATTACCCAACAAAATATTAGCAAACCAAATTCAACAATACATTAAAAAGATCATTCACCATGATCAAGTGAGATTTATTTCAGGAATGCAAGGAGAGTTTAACATCCACAGATCAATCAACATGATATACCACATTAACAAAATGAAGGATAAAAGTCACAGGATCATCTCAATAGATGCAGAAAAAGTATTTGACAAAATTCAACATCCATCTATTATAAAAACTCTTAACAAAGTAGGTATAGAGGGAACATACCACAACATAATAAAGGCTATATATAACAAGTCCACAGCTAACGTCATACTCAATGGTGACTTTTTCCTCTAAAACCAGGAACAACACAAGGATACCCACTGTTGCCACATTTATTCAACATAACATTGGAATTCCTAACTACAGGAATTAAACAATAAAATGAAATAAAAGACATTCAAATGGGAAAGAAAGAAGTAAACTGTCACTATTTGCCAGTGACATGATGCTTTATATAGAAAACCCTAAAGAGCCACCAAAAAGCTACTAAAATAAATTAATTCAGTAAAGGTGCAGGATACAAAAAATCAATCTACAGAAACCAGTGGCATTTCTATACACTAAAAAATGAACTATCGGAAAGATAAATTAAGAAAACCATCCATCCCATTTATGATTGAATCAAAAATAATTAAATGCCTCGGAATAAATTTAACCAAGGAGGTGAAAGACCTCCACATTGAAGACTATAAAATATGGATGAAGGAAATTGAAGAAGACACAAATAAATGGAAAGATATTCTATGCACATGGGCTGGAAGACTCAATATCGTTAAAATGTTCATACTACCCAAAGCAATCTATAGATTTGATGCAATCTCTATCAAAATTCCAATGGTATTTTTCAGAGAAATAGAACAAATAATTCAAAAACTTGTATAGAACCACAAAAGACCCCCATTGGACAAAGCAATCTTGAAAAAGAAGAACAAAGTTGGAGGTATCACATTCCCTGACTTCAAACTTTGCAAAGCTATAGCAATCAAAACAGTATAGTATTGGCATAATAACAGACACACAGATAAGTGAACAGAATTGAGAGCCCAGAAATAAATCCACACATACATGGACAATTAATTTTTGATGAAGGAGCCAAGAACATACAGAAAAAGGACAGTCTTTTCAAAAAATGGTGTTGAGAAAACTGGAAAGTCACATGCAAAAGAATAAAACTAGATACCATACACAAAAATTAACTCAAAATGATAAAAGACATGAATGTAAGACCAGAAACCATGAAATTCCTGAAGAAAACAGAGGTAGTAAATTTCTTGACATTGATCTTAGCAATGTTTTTGTGAATCTAACTCCAAAGGCAAGAGAAACAAAAGCAAAATAAATAAATGGGACTACATCAATCTAAAAAGTTTCTGCACAGTGAAGGAAACCATTATCAAGACAAAAAGGGAACCAACTGAATGGGAGGAGATATTTGAAAATCACGTATCTGACAAGGGGTTAATATCCAAAATATATAAAGCACTCATACAACTTAACAACAAAAAACAAACAACCTGATTAAAAAATGAGCAGAGGAAGTGAATAGACATCTTTCCAAAAAAGACATATGGCAATCAAACAGACACATGAAAAGATGTTCAATAACACAAATTATTAGGGGACTGCAAATTTTTGAGATATCACCTTAACACCAGTTTGATTATCTATCATCAAAAAAAAGACAAGAAATAATAAGAGTTGGAAAGGATGTGGAAAAAAGGGAACCTTCATACATTATTGGTGGGGAATGTAAAGTGGTCATAGCCACTACGGAAAAAAGTATGGAGATGCCTCAAAAAGTTAAGAAAAACCTACCACAATCTAGCTATTCCACTTCTGGATATTTATCCAAATAATATGAAACATTAATTTGAAAATATATATGCATCTCAATGTTCATAACAGCATTATTTATAATAGTCAAGATATGTAAACAATCCAAGTGTCCATCACTGGATAAATGGATAAAGAAGATGTGGTATATACACACCCACCCACACACACATTACCTGCCCCCCCCCCCCACGAATACTACTCGGCTATAAAAAGAATGAAATCTTCCCATTTGCAACACTATGAGAGACCTTGAGAGTACTGTGTTAAGCGAAATAAGTCAGAGGAGAAAGACAAAAACAGTATTTCATCCATATGTGGAATCTAAAAGAAACATAAACAAAAACAAGAAAAATGAACAAACAAAACCAAACTCATAGACACAAAGAGCAGATTGGTAGTTACCAAAAGGGAAATGAGGGTTGAGGTGGGGGAAATGGGTAAAGAGGGTCAAATGTATGGAAAGGAATGGTAACTTGACTTTTTGTTGTGATCACTTTGTAATGGATACAGATGATTATAATGTTGTATACTTGAAACTTATATAAGGTGATATGCCAATTTTATCTCAATTAAGAAAAAGAATCTCCATAATATATGTCATTTTTTCAGAGATTCACATAAAAAAGTGACTGGGAGATGATGTGTACGGTAGGCTGGATAATGTCTCCCATTCCTTCAAAGATGCCCACACTCTAATCCCCAGAAAGTGTAAGTATATTACTTCACATGGCAAAGGGGGCTTTTCAGATGTGGTTAAGGGTAAGGACCTTGAGATGGGTAGAATATCCTGGATTATCCTGGTGGGACCAATTGAATCATATAAATCCTTGAAAGTATGGAATCTTTCAGGGCTATAAACAGAGAAAGGGAGATGTGATTGTGGAAGAAGGGTCAAAGAGATGACACATTGCTGGTTTTGAATATGGGGGATGAGAGTTATAAGACAAGGAATATTAATGGACTAGAAGCTGACAAAGACAAGGAAACAGATTATCCTCTAGAATACATTTTCATTCTCAATCCTTATACCTCAACTCTTGGCTTCTGACCAAGGTCCTGAAAATCAAAAACACTATACATTAAAGATTCCAGTTGTGGCTGGGTCCTTAATGTTGCTATAAGTCATTTCCAAGTTTTTCTAAGTTTTATCTCCCTTTCTCCACACTGGTATGTCAAATTTTGTCAGTTTTCTTATAATAGATACTCTTGATTTTGTCTGCCTAGCATCTATTCTTCCATTTTCTGAGAACATTACATTGATTTTCATTTAGATAACTACTTTCCTTCCACGTTCAGACAATACCATTGGTTTTGCTCTGAGCCACTTGAGTTTCGTAGATGGGCACACGACCCAGGGTTGGCCAATCAATACATTCCATAGCATTGTCAATGACTGATTTTGGGAAGAAGCCATAACCCAAGCTGTCCCAATGAGAAGTCAACCCTAACAATTTTGCTAAAACTACTGAAAAGATGTATCTCTGCTTTCTGTTACAGTTGTTAGTCTGATGCAATATAAACTTAGAGACTCAAGTGTCATTCACACAGAAAATCAGCTTGAAAATGTGGCCAATACAAAGAGGAAGTTGAAACAAGAAGTGGAGAAAGAGCTCTACTAACATCTTTTGAACCTATTGAGCCAGATGTGATTAAAGCCATATCAACTTTGTAATTCCCAGTTAAGTTAGCCATGCATATCTTTTTTCTTCTTTAAACTACTTTGAATTGGCTTTCTCTCACTTATTGCTGAGAGTTAAAAAGACTCCTGAAATACCAAAGCATACCAACTACACAGAATTTTATTCAAGAATCAGAGCCACAATGAGTAATATACACTAAAGGACTTAATACAGTGATTATACCTTTATGCAGTTTTTGGATCTGCGGTGGAATTCTATAGAAGGTTTTACTTCTGAGTCTGGTAAGAGCCTAAAGTCACTATACTCTAGGTCAGTAATTGGAAGTAAAGCTGGATAGGAAGAGGTGGGAGATAGCAAGGACAAACTGTTAAGTCCTGAGCAAAAACTGGAGCCCATATCAGTCTCTCGCCATCTCTAACAGTGATGAGATGGTGATCTGCAGGAAATGATAACCTTCACCAAAGAGTTATAAATGTAGTTCTCTGGGGTCTTGGAGAAATTGAAGGAAAATATATGAGATCCAGTAGGAGATGAAGGAGTTGCAGGCTGGCTGCTGCCCAACTAAGGTAAACTATCAAATGAATTACAGTGTATACAAGCTGCAACAGGACCCTCATGTCTGACACCAACCTGCAGAGCACAATAGCAGCTACTTAGCTTTCACTTTTCAAATCTCACACAAATTTCTCTTGAGGCTGACCTTAAAACCTTAAAATGAAGAAATTATGGAAAGTTATTTCCAGCTTAGTTAACCTCAGTTAACAAATCCAAATCCACTACACCAACTCTTCTATCACTATCTGTAGCAAAATAATTTTTTACTTTAGAGAGTAAAGAGAAGACATTAAGACAGAAACTGACAAAATGTCCTGTCACTGCACCTATACAGGTACTTGTATGTGAATCCATTCATTATTCCTTCCTTCATATTTCCTATTCTTTATTCTTTAACTTGTACTCTGTATTCCATTTATTCCTAGCTACTTGGGGACCTCATCACACTGATTCTTTTTCATCCCTTTCTAAGGGATTCTCTTCATCTAATGGAATTACATACTGTGGAAAACCTTCCATGGAATGCTATTTCAGGTCTAACAATTGCATAAAAGTACAATGGTGCCATTAAAACTAGAGAACCTAGAAATGGACCCTCAACTCTATGGTCAACTAATCTTCAACAAAGCAGGAAAGAATATCAAATGGAAAAAAGACAGTCTCTTAAACAAATGGTGTTGGGAAAATCGGACAGCCACATGTAGAAGGATGAAACTGGACCATTTTCCTATACCATACACAAAGATAAATTCAAAATGGATGAAAGATCTAAATGTGAGACAGGAATCCATCAAAATCCTATAGGAGAACACAGGAAGCAACTCTCTGAACTTGGCCACAGCAACTTCTTGCTAGACACGTCTCCAGAGGCAATGGAAACAAAAGCAAACATGAACTATTAGGGACTTCATCAAGATAAAATGCTTTTGCACAGCAAAGGAAACAGTCAACAAAACTAAAAGACAACCTAGGGAATGAGAGAAGATATTCTCAAATGACATATCAGATAAAGGGCTAGTATCCAAAATCTATCAAGAACTTCCCAAACTCTCTCTCTATAGAATATATATATATATATTGGAATATTACTCAGCCATCAAAAAAAGTGAAATCTTGGGGCACCTGGGTGGCTCAGTCACTAAGCGTCTGCCTTTGGCTCAGGGTCCTGGGACTGAGCCCCATGTCAGGCTCCCTGCTCAGCGGGAAGCCTGCTTCTCCCTCTCCTACTCCCCTTGCTTGTGTTCCCTCTCTCTCTGTGTGTCTCTCTCTCAAATAAATAAATAAAATCTTAAAAAAAAAAAAGAGTGAAATCTTGCCATTTGTAACGATGTGGATGGAACTAGAGGGTATTATGCTAAGTGAAATAAGTCAGTCAGAGAGACAAATACCATACGATTTCACTCATGTGTGGAATTTAAGAAACAAAACACATAAACATAGGGGAAGGGAAGAAAAAATAAAATAAGATAAAAATAGAGAGGGGGCAAACCATAAGAGACTCTTAACTATAGGGAACAAACTTAGGGTTGCTGGAGGGGATGGGGGTAGGGATATGGGGTAACTGGGTCATGGGCATTAAGGCGGGCACTTGATGTAATGAGCACTGGGTGTTATATGCAACTGATGAATCACTAAATTCTACCCCTGAAACTAATAATACACTATATATTAACTAAATTGAATTTAAATAAAAAATTTTGTAAAAATGAGATAGATTAGTATGCACTGAACATGAAAAGACTGTCCAGTGTATGTTTTTGAATGTAAAAACGATATGTATGTAAATATGGATTCAATGCTTATTACATCACACACACACACACACACACACACCATATATAAACATTTATCCAAAAAACATAACAAGGGGGGAGGTTTTGGAAGGATACACATGACATTAAGAACATTTACACTTGGAGTGTGGGGTTAGGGTAGAGTTGTGAATTTTTATTTTTATTTTACATATTTTAGTACTCTGATTTTTGTACAATTATTAATTTTGTAAATAAAAATATTAAAAAGCAGATCAAATTTACATTTTGAAAGTCTCCCAATTTTTAAAATTCAAAGCTAGCTTAAGATCAGGAGAGAAAGAAATCAACTGGCCAAAAGAAAATAAAATAACAAACAATCAGAAAAAAAAATGTAAAAGTTAGGTTTCATATATAAATTTATTCATGAGTTTTTTCTTGAACAAAAGAGATAACAGGGAGATAGTTCATTTAAGACATACAAGAGAGAATTAGCAATTATGAAAAACCAATAATGAGAATATAGATACAAATATGTATATGAAAGAAAAAACATAAATACATGAGGATATGTCAACATTATAAATAATAAGAACCTATAAATACACATTATGCGTATTTGGATTTGAATATATGCTGCTCACAACTCACTGGTTTGTGTGTATGTGGTTATTTTTTTTTTTTTTTAAGATTTTATTTATTTATTTGACAGAGAGACATAGCGAGAGAGGGAACACAAGCAGGGGGAGTGGGAGAGGGAGAAGCAGGCTTCCCGCAGAGCAGGGAGCCAGACGTGGGGCTCGATCCCAGGACCCTGGGATCATGACCTGAGCCGAAGGCAGACGCTTAACGACTGAGCCACCCAGGTGCCCCTGTGTGTATGTGGTTATTTTATACTGGCTGGAGCGCCTGAGGTTTCTGGAGAACAATTTGGAAAGTATTACTTTGTAAATACTAAGTTTTTATTTTCTTAAAAAGTAAGTCACTAGAGGAATAATTTTTAATGCTGAAATTTTCTGGACTTAAAAATGATAAATTCTAACCAAATTTCCTTGGGACACGTATTTCACCAGCTTAGACGAAATTTAGAGTTAACAGGGCATAATGCATTCATGGAACTCTTGTTTTTATTAAGTTGTCTTTATATGATTAAATTGCTTAGAGATATTTTTTTTAACTTTGGCTGAAAATATGAAGAAAATCAAATTAACATTTTTACTATTTCTTATGTTTACTTCTTAAAATAAATATTTATACATTGTTAATAGTTTTTCTTAGTATGCTTATTGAAAATGATGCTATGTTAATAAAGTGATTTTGTATAGAAATATCTTCTACCATTTCCTTACCAATCATACTAATTTCTCTGTGAAAAATAATATTATTTATATGAGTATATGAATATATATTATTTAATATATGTGAATATATTATTTATATGGAATTTATATGGAATATTAATTAAATTTTATATTCTTGAATTCTTCTGTTGCAAAGATAAAAACATATCTTTTATTTACTAACCATCAAACCACATCTTTTAGCATATAATTGAAATGGAGAATGAAGTCCTTTTGATTCATTATATGCACACAACTTGCTGATCAAACATTTGAATCTATTATATTTATTGATTTCACTTTTCCTTGAATATACTTATGATAGATTTTTTTAAAACAAGCAAGTAAATTAACAATAGTGAATGCATAAGGCGTACTCTGGAGAAATTTTCATTTTTCTTTTAGTCTATGCTCAGAGAGGTTTGTGGTAATTGCATCAAAATTCTTAATGTTCATGTTAATTTGTGCTCTGTGGGGGCTTATAAGATTGTTAGCCAAATCTACATTTTGCCTCTGAAAAACACAGTGGGATAGGAAATCTCTTGTTCTTGATTTTACAGAATATTGCCACTGAATCATATGTTTTAGGATTTTCAGTGGTCATAAGAATTGTTAAAAATTATTTTTATAATTTACTTCTGAATAAATGAGTTTGTGTAACTTTTTTTCTGTCATATACCTTATTTATTTAAAAAACTAGTAAATGCCTTTGGAATATGCATGCTGACCTGAAGTAAGAAGACTGCATCTTTTAATAAATCCTTTTTGTTAAAATTTCAAATTAAAAGTTACACACTACATGTTACCCTCCAAGAGGAAAAATATAACCCATTCATTTGATGCAGCTGATTTCTTTTTTTTTTAAGATTTTATTTATTTATTTGAGAGAGAGAGATCACAAGCAGGAGGGAGGGGTAGAGAGAGAAGCAGACTCCCCGCCAAGCAGGGACACCTGACACGGGACCCGATCCCAGGACCCTGGGATCATGACCTGAGTCAAAGACAGACGCCTAACCGACTGAGGCACCCAGGGACCTGATGCAGCTGATTTCTTGAAAAGTGCCAGGTGGTTGGTGAGGCAGTGCCTGCCATGTGACTCTGGTTGCTTCTGTCCCAGGTACTGAATTCTATGCACCTAGATTCCCATTTCCTTAGTTCTTTCAGAGTCAGTGTAAGATCAGCTCTGTTGTGACCTCTGTTTCCATGGCAAGATATTTACCTGAACAGGATGCAACAGAATTCCATGGAGCTTAGGTCAAAAGAGTTGTATCATCAAACTCTGGACCTCTGAATCCCAGCTCCGTTCACAATGTAACTGTATTAATGTCTCTATCCTTTTCCACAGTCAGGATTTATGTATACCAAAGGAGTGTGTCCTCACCATATCCTTTAGTAACACAAATTTTGAGAGCAAACTTCCACTCATCCTACATTTTCCCCCTTTTTCTGACTAGGTTTGCTTTCCCTTTCCTTTCAACCTGAAGAAAATGATAGTGGTCCAAAAATAGCAGTATGATTCCATGAGGGCTGCTGGTGTGGTTAAGGTTGCCAGGTCAGGGCTGACTAGAGTCTCAGAACCATATCTATATTGTCTGTGACATGGTCTATGTATATAATTTCAGACGGCATTCTTAGAAAGTTAATCAACATGTCTAGACCTTAAATTTCTCATCTATTATTAGATAATGGGAAATAAACTGCATTTTGGGAGACTGTAAAATTCAGTTGAAATAATTTATGTGAAATTATTTTAGAAATCTTGAGAACAAACTGATGCCAGTGATAATATCAGATGATCTGGGGATTAGAACACTATTAAGTAATAATAAAAAAGAATTTTAATGCCTTTGAGTTAGAAATGCACTCTATCTTTGACCAAGTAACTAGATTTTCATCAATCTATAATGTCTTATGCATTTATATTACCTGCTTGCCTGCTGGAAGCATTTGAATTAACATCTCCTGATACAAGCTTTAAGACTGAATTATAATTATGATATAGAACTTAAGATACATTTTCCAAACAGTAAGCTTACAGTTTATGCAAATTATTTCTATGTAATCAGAAGTTCTATTATCAGATTGTATGCTACTTAATGTTTCATATAATAATAAATGCTCGATTTTATCTTGTGTTTGCCAAGTCACTAAAGATAAGAATGATAATAATGCATAAAATTTGAGTTCTATAATGACCCTGAGAAATAATTCTAATCACTTCTTTAATATGTAGAAATCTCAGTTTAATAAAATTTTCATAAGATAGCTTTGTTCCTTGGCAACAAGTATTTGTAAAACCTATGATATGAACTATGATATTTACAGAATATTTTGTGCTTGAAGTGCTATCTTGGGATCAAAAATACTTAAAAGTTGCTCTTTGAGACTGTCTTTTTGTTACAAGAAAGCAGTAAATAAGCTCTGCACAAGCCAAAATTTCATAGCTGTTTGGAGGGAAAGAAATCTGGTATTGCCTGAAGTCTTTTTTTTTTTTTTTTAAAGAATATACATTTATTTGAACATATAATTAAATTCCTATACAGGTAAATTTTCACAATTTGTGTTTTGCATGGATACAGGAAAGGAGAAATTTAATTTTGTATCTCTGTGTGGAGTTACTGCAACAGAATAAACTTTGTTTTATTGATTTGATTTGCACACAGCTACTATCAGAGACAGCTATTTAAATCATATTTGGTTATTAATAAAACTAGATTGCTTTCCTCATGCTTTTTCTTCATAACACATTTTTTTTTTTTCTTTTTTTTTTTAAAGATTTTATTTATTTATTTGACAGAGAGAGACACAGCGAGAGAGGGAACACAAGCAGGGGGAGTGGGAGAGGGAGAAGCAGGCTTCCCGCGGAGCAGGGAGCCCGATGCGGGGCTCGATCCCAGGATCCTGGGACCATGACCTGAGCCGAAGGCAGACGCTTAACGACTGAGCCACCCAGGCGCCCCTCTTCATAACACATTTTCAATAGGTATCTACTCTCATTTTATTTTGGTTTTGGATGAAACCATATGAACATGCTTAAATTGTACAAAATGACTATCTGGAAAAAATGAGAAAGGGCCTTACAAATGGAGTCAACATAAAAATCCTGGAATTAATAATGAAAACAGAAGCTTGGATTTGATAGGGTTGCAAGAGAGAAGAAGTGCCATTTAGCAGGAGCCTGTCTAGAAGCTACAGCATGGAGTCCTTACTCGGAAGGGGAGGAGGGCAAGGGAACTTCCCCAGGGGCAGGGATATCGGAGAGGAATTTACATGTCTAGGTGATGTCACTCTGCAGCATGGCAGGGAATGTTTGGGTCAGAGAACTCCAAAGGAAAAATCTACTGTTTGGACTATATTTTAAATGATTGGATGGGTAAAAAGTTTGGCACTAGTGGGTATGTGAGCTAATGGGTCTTAGCATATGGTAAAGAAACAAACTAGGGTCCAATATACAGAGGCCAAATTTGGCTCACTTATTAGAATAAAACAGGAGAGAAACATTTGTTCGATGAAGGCATCTCTATGTATATAAAAAGTACTGGATCCTTTCGGGTCAAGAAGGTTGAGAACACTTTAAAATGTTCCCTTCTTAAAAAATAAAATAAAGTAAAATAAAATATTCCTTTCTTGCATCAAACTCATAATTATTTTGTATTTAAATACACACACATAGTAGCACCTGGGTGGCAGAGTAGGGTAAGCTACTGACTCTTGGTTTCAGCTCAGGTCTTGATCTCAGGTCATGAGATCAAGCCCTGGGTCAGGCTCTGTGCTCAGCACTGAGTCTGCTAAAGTTTCTCTCTCCCTCTGCCCCTCCCCCATGCATGCATGCATGTGCATGCTCTCTCTCTAAAATAAATAAAATAAATCTTTAAAAAAATAAATAAATAGGGGCGCCTGTGTGGCTCAGTTGGTTAAGTGACTGCCTTCGGCTCAGGTCATGGTCCCAGGGTCCTGGGATTGAGCCCCACAGCTTCTCCCTCTCCCTTTATCTGCTACTCCACCTGCTTATGCTCTCTCTCTCTGTCAAATAAATAAATAAAAATTCTTTAAAAAAAAATAAATATACACACATATACATATTCACCTTTGAAATCTAGAAAGAGAAGTCATCATCTGAGACAGAAGACCCAAGTTAGTAAATGGGGACACATGGTATATAACTTGGGACAAGCCAGGAACACAGAGTCTTTGGGCCTGAGGTCTTGAAACATATGTAGGTCAGGGCCGTAAGCCAAGAACCACATGTAGGTTGAGGACATATGTGGATTCCCATCTTGAAGCAGACGGCAAGAGTGCACTGAACAGGGCCTAAGATATCTCTTTCCACTGCCTGGATAGATACCAGAAATGAGGTACCAACTCTGGTAAGAGTGGCAGTAGATTTACTTCTATGACACCAGAAACTTGTCTAAACGTAAGTGCATCATTACATCCACAATTGAGCTCTGAGCCAAGTACGTGATTCGGGTCCCAGCTTCCTTTAGGGCCATAATAAGGGCAGTTGCTATTTTGAAGTGTTTCCTGTGATATGTGTGTGTGTATACGCATGCACACAGTAATATTTCTTCATCTTTGCTTTATTAATTTATAAGTGTTCCTTAGTAGGAAATATAGGAGGCCTATATTATATATATTGCCTGTCGTAAATTTTACATCATCCCCCTCCCCTCAATTTTGCCCTTTGCTGCTTCAGGTATCATCCTTCTCAATGTAGCCTCCTTACATTTTTCCTAGACAGTAATAATTCCTAAAATTATTCTTATCTTCATTTCTCATGCTATTAGAGATTCTCTTGTCACTTAAGGATAACACTGCCACACCTGTCACTACAGGCTTTGTGTTTGAAGACATGGACCTAGTCCTTCTATCCATCAGCTAGCCACAGCTCAAATTCGGTGTTCTACAGCAACGAAAGGGTCTTCAAGTAAAATATTCTTTTCATTCCTCATATCCTATCCTTATTTATAATTCTCACACATCTGGGGCGCCTGGGTGGCTCAGTTGGTTGAGCAACTGCCTTCAGCTCAGGTCATGATCCCAGGGTCCTGGGATCAAGCCCCACATCCTGCTCCTTGCTCAGCGGGGAACCTGCTTCTCCCTCTCCCTCTGCCTGCTACTCCGCCTGCTTGTGTGCGCGCTCTCTCTCTGTCAAATAAATAAATAAAAATTCTTTAAAAAAATAATTCTCACACATCCAAAATTGTGCCATTATCCTTGGGGTACAGAATCTCTATTTATCTAAAGGGCCCATATTGTTAACTTGGAAGGTGAATAGCAATCTGCTCACTGGGTTATTTCCTAAAATGTCCATGTTAGATATAGCATTTTCTAGAATTTAAGTGGGAACTTTCCCTAGCTTTCAGTAGTAATGCATTTTCCCTTATTTTTACATCTCCATGCTCATTTCTGTTACATTACTAAGGATTGGGTGGGCGGGAGCTAGAAAGAATGCAACACCTATAACTATTTGATACCTTTATCTTGAATAGTTTAAATTCTATAAGCCCAATATTTACCAAACTTACTAATTATGAAATTAATCAGAGCATATAAACTATTAAGTAGGAGAATCAATTTAAAACTATTAACCACTTTCATCCCTTAAAGAAAGAACATTTAAAAAAATCTTGTCCGATTATAAATACTTTGAAGTTAACATTACTTTCTATAAGTACTTGTTTGCATAGTCAACATTCGCTGACAATAATTTTATAGAAAGGTCAAACTATTTAAATATTTGAGAATACTTTGTAATAACACATTGAAAATTACCTGTATGGTGGATAATATTGTTTTCCCTTCCTATGGGAGGATTACACCTCACTGTCTCATAGATGTCAGGCTTGACCATGTCACCTGCCAGGCTCTGCCTGGCTGGAGGGTTATATAACCCCTCCCACACCCCCACAGCAGACTTGGCCAAGTGACCTGCTGTGGCTAATGCATTTTGAATACAAGTGACATAAATAGAAACTTTAAGAGTCAGCATAGGGTTCATCATTTCTTTTTTCCATCTGCCATGAGACAGGCAGTGTTCCAGCTAGAGGTTGCTTCATTAGCCTTGGTCCTAAAAGGAAGACAATATGGAGCGGAACCATAGCCAACCTTACCCAAGGGCAGGGTGTGTGAGGAATAAACATGTTTTTTTGTCAGTCTTTGAGACTTCAGATCATTTACTGGTAACTAAGACTAAGCTAAAGATAAAATGCTCAAGAAGAGTTGCATCAGTTTGATTCTAAAAAGCAGGATATGTACTGATGATTAAATTTGATGTGTCAGCTTGGCTAGGCTGCGGGGCCCACCTTGGCTAGGCTGTGGTGCCCAAACAGTATTCTGGATATTGTGAGATGGCTGTGAAAGTATCCTATGGAAGTGTTTAACATCTACAATCTGTTGGCTTCAAGTAAGGAAAACAGCCTTTGATGATGAGGTGGGACACGTCCAATCAGTTGAAGGCCTTAAGGACAAAAATTGAGGTTTCCTGGAGAAGGAATTATGACTCAATACTGTAACACAGTAATCCTGCCTGAATTTCTAGTCTGCCAACCTACCCCACAGATTTTGATTTTTCCCACCCTCACAATCATATGAGCCCATTTCTTAAACATTTTTACACACATCACACATTCTATTGGTTCTATTTCTCTGGAGAACCCTGACTGATCTATTCGGTATCTAAAATTGTGCATTGTATTCAAAGCACTATTATAAATTGACTCAAAGAAACACAGATGATAGATATAGAAAACTATAAGGAAATATTGAGATAAACTCTGAGCAAATAGCTTAAGACATTAATTTAAACTTCTAAGTTCAATATAACATTTTTAATACTATAATTGTCCTTCCAGAGCATGAAGAAATACAGAAAACGATCTAATGGTTTATAATGTAAATCTGGTAGAAAAAGCCTGAAAAAAAAAACAAAAAACCCTTCAATACTAAACTATAGATGGTTGTCAATTATGATAGTAAATAAGAAAATTCTAAATAAGCCAACAGGAAATCATATCCAAAATTATAGCAAAATAATTTACCTAGTAAGGTTAATTTATCATGAAAAGAAGTTTAAATATTAGGAAATTTTTTTTTTTACCCTATCTTTTCTACTATCAATGATCTAGACAATTTTAACTTATCCTTGTGTTTTATCTTTGTCCATACCGTGTCACTGGTTTCCCAACAGACTGGATGAGTGACATTTGTCAAGGACATGAGTATGATTCCTTACAGTGAGATTAGTATGCTTAGTGCCATATAGAATTGTCTGTGTTGAGGCAGGAAAACAAAAATTTATTTGGAAGACAACTGTAACAATTTGTTCTACATATGTAGGTCTTAGTTTTCTGGGTGAATTAACTAATCTCATCTCTCCAGGAACCATCCCTATAGATTCCCAGAGAAAACAAATTTATCCTATCTGTAGACCCTTTTTCACAAAGTAGTATAAATTATAAAACAATATAAGTTCTCTTGTCTCCTAGATGTAAAACTGACTAGGGGTGATTATATTAAATAGTGTTAATTAGGTCAATGTGTTAAGTTACTGGACTACACAATCCAATGGATAATTTCTTACTTTCAGGCATAAAAGGCAATTAATACTGCTGCAGCTGATACTTATGATGACATTAATATTTATTTAGAGCTTACTATGTGCCAGGCGCTGCTTTGCATATATTAAAACTTTTAATTTTCAAAATGATCCTATTTATGGGGCAGGCACTCTTGGTGGCTCAATTTTTACATCCAAAGAAAATAAGTAGAGATGTCAGGCAACTTACCCATTATTTTGAAGACCCAATCATCAACGTCCACTGATTTCTATGTTGGACTTCTAGTGCTCTTCGAAGGAGGAGCAAGAGGTGATGAAAACCATGAGATAGCCAAATAGTTACAAGGAATAGTTTCCCCTCTCCCTTTAGAAGACCATGAGGGACGCCTGCCAGCGTGGCCAGCCAGGACCTGGTCCAGGTGGGTGGTGTGAGGTTTCCCAGAAAGGCAAACAGGACACACCTGGAGGCTGCAGAGTGCTGGGTGACTTCGGTATGTGGGCGTGTGAGGAAGTAAGTGCAGGTCCTGAGGGAGGGGCAGGGAGACGGGTTGGGATGGTCTGGGCATTAAGGGCAGTTCAGAAAATGGCCAAATTGGCCCCTGGCACTGCATCTACAGGTGCATTTCCGGGAGGAAGTCTGATCTCGCGAGATCTTGTGAGCTCGCAGGGGAAGCCTGGGCTGAGAAACACCTGGGTGCCGCGGTGCTGAAGGCTCCTCCTCCCAGACTCCTCCTAAGGAGTTTGACTCACACCACTTGTCATACATTCCCATGCAATTATATTGTAAACTCTGTGATCTGATCTCAAACAACTTAGCATTTTGAACCTTAGTTTTTCTGGTCGGTAAAGTGGTAATAATCATGGTGTCATAGTATAAATAAAAATTCAATGATACTACCACTAGAGATTGAAAACTTCAACAAATACCATGGATGTGGGTAAGAAATTATGGAAGAAGTGAATAAGTTTCATAATGAACGTAATTTTCAATCTCAAATGGAGGACCCAAGATGCTCAGAAGGTAATTTGAGGATAGTACTTGGAGACAGAGGATAAACTACCCACAGGCCTATTTCTGGTGATCCTGAGATCTAACAGCTTTCCATTTTCATTTTTGTCTGCTTGGTTTAGTTATTTTCTTTAATAATAGCAGAAGGACTTATTTTTAGCTCAAAGCAAATAATGGCAATAAAACAGATTATGCTGATTAATATAAAAGTGGCTACTTAGAGTTTTCAGTGCTTGAGGGTTGTGCAAGAGGTCTAATTCCTGCTCTGTGACATGCAAGGGCTTTCTTTTCTCCTCCTAGAAAGAAATGTAAGATTTATAGATACACAAGGAGGGTCAGTAAATCAATCATATGAACTTAAGAATACCTATTAAAGATTACCATGCTTGTTATGAAAATCAAGGTGGCCTCAGATTCAGGTTTCACTGCAATATCTAGCTTCATCTCTCTTTGCTGCTTACCTTACCCTCTGTAAGTAATCAAAACTTCATGGTCAAACAATGAACAAAATAAAACACGCTTTCCCTCCCTTGCTTGTGAATTTGCACATGCTGTTCTCTTTATATAGAATTTTTCCCGACTTTCTTCACCAAGTTAACTATGACTCATCCTTTAACTATTATACCAGATGTTAATTTCCTCTCATAACTCTTTCCTCTGTCTTTGGTCAGGTTCCCAGGTAAACAACTCCAATGCGGGCATTGCACATGGAGGTTTATTAGGGAATGCTGTCAGGATCAATATCTGAAAAGGCATGGAGAAACTAGATTGGGCACAAATTGCACTGGGATCCCATTTTGTCAGAGGCCTCTCATAATCCTACTGAAAGTTGCAATAGCCAGAGATTGATGCAAAAGGGCCAGATCTTGGTATCTTTTTATTCCACATTGAACTGATGTAGGGAAAGGGGTGTAAATTTGGGCAAGGAAGCTCCCTTTGGCATTTGAAATTCTCAAAACTGGTTTCAGCTGTAAGCCAATGTAGGGACCAAGGGCAGGCTGCCCCAAGATGCACCACTTTGACATGAACATTATTTTGAGCTAAACAAAACAAAACAGAAGATGCAGGGAAAGCTCTCTCCTGGGTCCTCAATTTACATTGGAAAGGAGGGCCTGTACCAGGAAGAGAGCTATTAACACAGACTTCCCTTTACCTAAGGAACTGATCTGCAAAACATCTCCTTTTACCTTCTTTCCAATGGCCCACCTCCCCTTTGTATCCTCAGACCCTACCCCTCTCCTTAGCTCATATAAGCTTCATTTTGCCTCGTTATCTTTGGAATTTCATGTTTGTGGTTTCCCCATATGTATGCTTATTAAATTTTATTTCCACCTGTTAACCTGTCTCATGTCAATTTGATTTTAAGTCCAAGTAGGACTTTTTTTTTTAAGGATTTTATTTATTTATTTATTTATTTATTTATTTATTTATTTAATTGAGAGACAGCGCACGCATATGCGAGCAAGCAGTGCAAGGGGTGGAGGGGGAGGGAGAGGGACAGGGAAAGAATTCCAAGCTGACTCCTTGCTGAGCAGGGAGCCCAACTTGAGGCTGGATCTCATGACCCTGAGATCATGACCTGAGCCCAAACCAAGAGTCGGATGCTCAATCAACTGAGCCACTCAGGCACCCCTAGAAGGACCTTGAAGATCAGAGGAAGGTCTTCCTGACACCAACACTCCCAGAAGTTGGGTGAACAGTCTTCTCAGTCTTGAGGGGAAAATCTGAGTGGGACACCATAGCATCCATTGTACCTTCCCAGCCTCTACCCGTGTGGGTTACTTGTGCCTCTTTATAACAGCTTATGTTTCCCCTTCACAAACTCTTAACACTATTTATAAATTGCTGGCTTATTTCATTTCACTGTAAGATTTCAGAACCATTCCCAGCCTCTACACCAGACTCTTGTACATGAAGGTACATGGTAAATACTGCTTAAATAAAAGAGTGGATGAAGAAAGTCAGGTTGGAGCAGAGATTGAGAGGAATAAGAGGATTTTTCCAAGAGAGGGAGGACACACTAGGCAGAGGAAATAGCAAGTAGTCTCAGAGGCATGAAAGGAAGACATATTCAGAAAACTATAAATAAAATAGGTCTGTAGGGCTGAGATAAAATGAGAAATGAAGAAATAGCAGACAGTAAGGCTGAAGAGTTGGGCAAGGGTCAGAACATGAATGGTCTTGTAAGCTAGGTAAAAAGGATTTCTATTTTACCCTGTAAAATCTCTATTGAAAATAGCTTTTTGAAAAAGTGCCAGTAATCATATCTTCATAAAGAACAAAATAGCACTTCTATTCCTTCTCTTTACCTATGTTTTTGCTCTATGTTATTAATATTCAGCACATGCGCATACAGAAGATCAGATGTAGGGCAATGGATGTCAATCCAACACTACTACCCCATTTTAGTAGCAAGCATACATAATAATATACCTTGTATTTTTCATGAACTTTAGTGGAATTATTTGGGTCAGTTCACACTGACATGAACTTGTTATTCCAATCAAATGTCAATGTGATACTGGAATGCTAATTTATTTAAGCAGATCCATTTCAATGTCACCCTGAAACAAAAGCACTATCATTACCATACCAACAAAAGTTGTCAAAACAACGAGAAAAACAATAACAAAACCTCCAAACCTGCTTCTGAATAAAAGTTATTAGGCAGATATTTATTTGGATCAGGTGTTAGAAATTTGTCAATTGACTAGATGCCATTTGATCAGCAATGGCTTTAGGGATGTTACATTCAAACATTCAAATTAAAAAAAATATTATTTGATAAACCAGTTAAATCTTATCCCCAGAGTATCTATTTGTATTAAAATAATCATTACATGCACATAAAATTTGCATAAAAATATGATCAAAATGACAGATCTTTGAGTAAATGCACAGCTTCCAGCAGGAATAAACCATGTTCAAGAAATAGAATAGATTGTGATTTCCCTGTTGAATTTAAAAATGCAATCTTAGTAATTGATTGAAAGTCAGGACATTTTCGGGCTATAAAGGACTAAGAATAGTTCAATCCAACTATTATTTTAAAGATGTGGAAAGTGAGGTCTTCAAATATAACATGTCTCATTCAAGGCCATACAAGTTCATAACAAATCCAGTAATAGGTTCTGAATTCTGAATCTGAATCCAATTGTCTTTACCTCTTTCCACATTGTTTCCTAGCCTGCATTTGTAAATAGTTAAGTGAATAAGGGCTCGTGGCAAAGGGTAGGTTGCCATTTTTAGCCGGTTTAGTTTAGCTGCAACCTGTTTTAAAATAAAATTATAGCAATTAGGCATTTCACACTCGTGATGCAATCACTGAAGCAAAAGTGCTAATCCACAGTTGAAACAGGTCAATGTCAATTAGAATTACACCAATTTTCGATATGACACATTTCATAGCGTGCCAAATAGAAAGTAAATTGGTAATGCTAAGCATGCGAGTATGTTTTACAGGCAGCTGATTTAATTTAATCAGGGTGCAGAAGCCATGAGACCTTTATTTAAATACAGAGATTTGAAATCCTCTTGCCTTCATTCCCCAAAGCTTCAAACTGCTCTGTAATGTTTGACTGTCATGCTTTTAAAAATTACGCTTGCTTAATCTAGGAATGAATAACTTCCTCTATCCCAGGTCAAATTCACCTGGTTCTAAAGGTCAGTAACTTTAACTATTGTAACTCTAATGTATGAAAAATGTTTAACTACAAATCAAACACCTAGGACATAAGTGAATGTGTTCACTAATAAGTGTGAGTTATGGGAGATAACTGAAGTTAGCAGAAGCAATGATCTTTAATTAGCACAAACAGCAGGTTTCTATATAATACTCATAGAACTTTGAGACACTATAGATCTATGGGTGACACACTAGCTTTAAGAACACAAGATAAAGGTTGAGACTGTTCCCTGGAGTATGCAGTGTTTTAACCAAACTACGTGTATAATGTCTGGTATTATTTAATATGTGCAGCACAAACCTGCTATTATTCTCATGATGTGGTACAAGGTGATATAAAAGGGCCGGTTTCTAATTAGATTTCTAATGAAAGTTTTAGGAGAAAATTAAGTTTTGAAAAACTTGAGGTTTGTTTCCAGGTCCTTATGTGTGGAAATGCCTACCCAGATGTACATGAAATGAGTGGCAATCTTTGAAAGTGAGCGGGTAAGATATGAGTATGTGAGTGCAACATCTGAGTCAGGATAGCCGTAGACCAAGTCACTGAAAATCTAAATGAATGTGCACGGTCTGTCGGAGTCAAGCATTCATTGTATTGGGTCAGGAATAATTTGTGTAAACTCTTTAATTGGTGAGTAGCTTCATAATTCCTCATCTAACCAAGACTCCTGATGAAATAAGCTATATTCTTTTATCTCCTGTGTCAGAACTCCACTGAAAAGGACTTGGAGACAGAAAAACAAGTTATCAAAGTAGAAACTAGGGTGAAGGTAGTAGTATATGATATATGGTAAGAGTGTATACTTGTTAATCTTCTTTAATGGACATTGAGTTGTGAGCGACTGCTTTTACTTTCTGGGAAACAGCTTGCAATAATGTTTGGTTTGTTAAATCCAAAGAAAATGAAAGCAAAGAGCAAGGCTGACCTTTTAATGGCATTTCTTAAGGAAGATTTTGATAGTGTTTGTTCCTATTCACATTCAGTTACAGCCTACTTATTCTTAGGTCTAACACTTAGTATTTAGAATCTTTTATAATAACTGTAATAGAGCTTGAAAAGTCTTTTGATTTACCCAAAGCAAACAAATACAATTAAACCATTTGTTGTGATTTGGAGCCTTTCGCTTTATAGTTTGTGTGTGTGTGTGTTTTAAGTATTGTCTCAGTTCTCTGTCCTTTATGGTCATTATATTCTGAAATGTCATCACATTATTGGAATTGATATTGTTTTGACTGATGCTGAGCAAAATAGAGTTACTGACACCTTAAGGACTTTTCTGTGTCACCACTCTTTCATTCATTTAGTTAAAAAATATTTATTGGGTCCTACTAAATACTGGTATTAGGGGATGAAAATTCCCTAGTGAATAAGACAGATCCTGCTCCTGTCCTCTTGGAATTAAGAGTCTAGTGGAGATATAAAGAGGCAATCACAACAGAGAGTGGTGAGCTCTATAACGTGGAAAATACGGGGTGTTAGAGGCCGCAGGATGTGATGTCTAAGCGAGTCGTACAAAATCAGATGGATTTAGGCTGAGTAGCAAGAGCTGAAGGGCTCCAAATTATGAAGGGGCTAAAGGTGAGAGAGCATGGCCTGTTCCAATAAGTAAAACACAACTCTGGCTAGA
The DNA here is from genome assembly GCF_004348235.1 of Phoca vitulina. Lineage (NCBI taxonomy): Eukaryota > Metazoa > Chordata > Mammalia > Carnivora > Phocidae > Phoca > Phoca vitulina. Next base: position 5,832,817 of record NW_022589724.1, on the reverse strand, counting down.
AGGTAGAGTGTGAAAAGGTAATGGTGAGAGAATTGGCTGGACGGATGCAGGGTTTCAGAGCCTGCTGTGGTATACTGAGAAGTTTAAACTATTACAAAGTTTTAAATAAGCAATGACATAATCAGACTTAAGTTTCAGAAAAAAATATTATTCTTGCTACAGTTTAAAAAGTGGATTATAGGGGAGCAAGCCTGGAGACAGGTAGAACCAGTAAGGAAGCTATTACAATAATCCCAGAGCAAAGAGGATAGCAGCCCATTCGAAGGATATAGCTGGAGGAGAGGTATGTACGGTTGGAAAAGAGGGCTGAGAAATAGAATAGAAAGACCTTTGTGATTGATTGAAACTGAAGAATTATGTAACATGTGAACAAATTATTGTCAAGGTTTCCCTGTGAAGGAGAGTAAAGAAATGAAGTAAAATTTGGGGGAACTGAGGTTTAAGAAAATATTTCTGAGATAAAAGAAATTTAAGAATCCTACCCAGATTACTGTCCCCAGGCACAAATTGATTAGATGTATTGGGCTTATAATCAATGATCTAATTGCATTAAATTTTTTTTTGATGTAGTGTTCCATGATTCATTGTTTGTGTATAACACCCAGTGCTCCATTCAATATGTGCCCTCTTTAATACCCATCATCAGGCTAACCCATCCCCTCTAGAACGCTCAGTTTGTTTCTCAGAGTCCATAGTCTCTCATGGTTCGTCTCCCCCTCCAATTTTCCCTCCTTCATTTTTCCCTTCCTACTATCTTTTTTTTTTTTAACATGTAATGTATTATTTGTTTCAGAGGTACAGGTCTGTGATTCAACAGTCTTACACAATTCACAGTGCTCACCATAGCACATACCCTCCCCAATGTCTATCACCCCGCCACCCCATCCCTCCCACCCCTTACCACTTTGCATTAAATTTTAACTAAGTCGATACAAACCAACACTTGTATTCCAAAATCAAATGATTCTGATACTAAAGTCATTATTGTATTATTATAATCGTCATTAGTTCATAGTAACTCTAATTCCAGAGTGCTCATGGATCTGACAACAAATTGTAGAGTCACTAGAATTTTATAGTAATAGGAAAAATATAATAACATGGTTATTCCAAAGAATCTTGCCAAGTAAGAATCCTTGAGCAGAGCTACATTAAGATGAACAAGATGGGACCAAAGAGAGTTGGAATCCAGGGTTTAAACTAACCTTTTCTGGCAGGCTTATTTCCCAGGGAGCTTCTCCCACTTGCAATATGTACTGTATCACTTTTCACCCTGATGCTGATTTTTCCCTGCTGTGTCTGGACTAAAATGGCTCTACTAGCCAGTTCACCTCTTACCCTGCTTCTCTCTTACAGCATTCTTCCATTTTAACCCATTCAGTTGACTAAGCTGGTAGGTCTTCTAGAACCTAGAGCTTGGCTGGCTACCTTCTGAGGGCAGCCTTGCCCATTAGCTAGAATCTGTGCAGGTTACTTGCATGCTTCCAGTGGTCCCAAACTTTGATTATTTTGCCTCACTGAATTAAGTCACATATACATATTTTTAGCCTTACCTTAGAATTACTTTTCTAGACTCCATTTTTCCCATATCCATGTCTTTACTTGCATTGTTTCCATTTTCTGAAATCTGTCAACTCTACATGTTTAAATGTTACTGATATTTCAAGAGAAATCTCAATTGTGCCTTCTCCAGGAAAGTTTTCTTTATGTCCCCAATTAGGCTAATTAACTTTTAAGCAAATATTTATCATGTGCACATATATCTTCGCTTTATATCCACATTTATGCATTTTATTCAGACTCTGGGGCTCAAAATTCATCAAAATATATTTAAGGGCATTCAAAGCATTTTTAGCAATAAATCTTGCTTTTAAATTGTAACACAGCTCTTTATTTAACCTTTTTTTTTTTTTTGCAGTCAAATGCTCTATCCCTGAGCTATACCCCCCATTTAACCTCATTTTTTTTTTTTTTTGGATGCATTGTAGGTTGCAACTGTAATTGAAGGGGTGTGGAAAGGTTGTGCTGTTTTAAACACATTCATGGTCCTAATTCCTCACAAGTATTCCTGCCCTTTCTGCCTACTCCCCACAGATTATATTCCCTTTTTATTCATTCAGGTACTTACTATGCACTCCCAGTTACTAATCTCACACACACATAGATTTATGAGGTCTTTCTATAGTAAAGAGAACCCAACTCACATTTAAGAGGCACCAATTTTGAGCCTGTTTTAAATTCAGACAATGCTTGAACCAGTCTGAGAAAACATATAATTCATCTAAGTTACATGTCTTTCATGAATACAAATCTTCTTACGCATGGACATGAACCAGTTTTAAAATTTCCACTTCTGATTCTCAAATGATTAGTTGGCTTGATCCAAAGATACTTTTGGAGATTGTTGTTGAAAATATTCACATCCACAATAAGTAAAATTAAACTGATTTACTTCTTTAATTATGTTACTAAATACAGAGTTTTGATGTAAGTTTTTGTTGTTGTTTTGGAAGGGGTGGTTGGCTTCACATTTGTTTATGTGTTTATTCCTTCTAGACCTCTTCCTGGTCCTCTTGGTTTCAGGGCCAACCAGTGGGAGTGGGGGGGGGGGGCATGCAGAAGGAGGGAAATGCTGCTCTCATTTAGAATAGCACATTCTGTCGTTGACGTATCCTGACTACATTTCCTGCCCACAAGCTAGTGTTCCCTCTAGCTAACCTGAACAAAGGCATTCCAACTGCTCCATATTGTTGACTCAACTGAAATTTTCTCAGAATCCATCACAATCTTTCTTATCAGGGTGATCCATCCCTGAGAATTGTCTCAGTAAACATCCTTTTTCCAGAGTGCCTACAGATGCACTTATCTTTATGAACTAGTTTGAAATGCTTTAACCAGGACTGCATGGATAAGGTGTGGGTGAGCTATAGAAAAATGATCTTAAGTTTTGCTAATACTTTGTCCTACCAAGAATTTTACATTCGATGGATTTTCTAATATACTCTTTCAGTGAAATCACAACTGTAGTTGAAAGTGTATGGATATGGTCTAAAGATGAAGATCCCAGGGACTTAGCTCTTTTGATGGGTCTCTACAATACATGACTGTAGATCATGGTTTTAAAAACCCATTTGATCATGAGGAAGGCTTTATATATATTTTTCTCCCATGATTAAGATTGGGCAAATAACCTTTTTATAAAGCTAAGGGATAGCTGGCCCTTCTAATTTTGTTAATTAGAGTGGAACTACCACCAAACTCACTTCCTAGCTTAGGTAATAAGAAATTGCTACTCCTGGTCTTAAATTAGATCTCTGACAAATTCAAATCTTCTATCAAGGCATATACTTTCATATGATCTTTTAATCTTTATTTATTCTCTGTAACCTAATGTGAAATTAATTATTTCTTGGGACTTGAATGCCAGATTGATTGGGCTTTACTTAGAAGTACTGAAAAATAAAGATTCCTCATGGAGTCTCCATGTCAACATTAATAGAGAAAGTCTTCATGAAATCTATATATAAACAGAATCTAAGGGCTAAATGGTGGTGGCAGATGGGAAAAATTCAGCAGAAATGTTACTCCTGTGATATTCATGTGGTTAGAATTTATATTACTTGTACACTACATTTTTTTAATTTTACTTTTTTAAAAAAAGAATTATCATGATATAAAATAGTGTTTTTCAAACCTTAGTGTGGCACAGAATCACCTAGGATGTTTACTGAAAATTCTTACTTCTATATTCTAAACCTATATATTTTTACTTAAAACTTCTTGGGTTGGGCTCAGGAATGTATATTTGAATATTCACTTCAGTTGATAATTTTGGGTGTAGATATAGAGAAAAGGCTGTTCTGAGCCTTTGAATCAGGATTCATGGAGTGGTAGAAGAGTGGGTTTCCCTACCTTCTTTCTGGGGGACAGGTTTGGTCTCTCTTAAGCATTAAATCACAAATTTTCTAAGACTTGAGATTCTTTATTTACCTGTACAGTTGAATGTATTTAGTGGAATTTAGTGGAATTTCCTTCAAGAATCTAGTGAAAGACTTGTCATTATTATTTCTCAACATTTTGATGAGATTTCATCTCTTTCTGTGTGTTCATTGGTATATATTAGTGGAAATTTTGGAAAGACTGAGTCAAGAATGGCTAATCAGATGCTATTTTAATCAGATTCTGATCTCTGTTCCTTTGAGGGTTCTTTCAAGATCACTTTAGTAAAAAACATGACTTATAATCTGAGTGGACTATTAATGAAGGTCTCTTTGTACCTCTTTATAAAGTTGCAGCAAATCATTCAACCCTTTTCTGAAGGTCAAGCTTCATGCTGAGGAAATGATTGATTTCCATTGCTTAATCAGGGAGGTTTGAAGCCTGGAATAAGGAATTGCTCAACTCAAGTGTTTTGGAGTCAGCTTCATATTTATTCTCATAACTTTCTTTTACACCACATCATCACTCAGTGATGTCAGCCATGCTTTGAAGTATTTCTCTGATGATTCCTGAGAGCAAGTGTCTAGTGGGAAGGGGATTTGAATTGACTTAATGCACAACCTCAAAGTTATGTGGATGTTTCAATGTTTTAATCTATTGCCAATGAAGGGAAAGCTTAAACACTATATGTGGCCTCATTCCATAATTTCTAATGTTTAATTGAGTGCATTGATTAATTTATTCACCAATCACTTAATTTTTGTTAAGGCAAAAACTATTCTTTTGATGCAAATTGAAGATCATTCATTAATTAATGAAATCTGCTATATAATTAAACTAATATCCTTCTTTGGTAGCTCTTGAATGCTTTGACCAAATATTGATCCATGAATTAAAGGAATAAAATCTTGCTTGAAGGAAATAAAGTCTCAAACATAAGTATAGGATGACAATAAGTGAATAAGAGCATTGTACAGATTTAGAAAAAAATTTGATACATTTTTCTATTAAATCCTGTTCAATCTAACAAATTAAATATATTTTATTTTTTAATTTTTAAAAAATATTTTACTTATTTATTGAGAGAGAATGAGAGAGTGAAAGCGAGAGCATGGGTCGGGGGGCGGTGGAGAAGACAGAAGGAGAGGGGGAAGCAGACTCCCTGCTGAGCAGGGAGCCTGGGGCTCAATCCCAGGACCCTGAGATTATGATCTGAGCTGAAGGCAGACACCTACCCCCTGAGCCACCCAGGTGCCCCAAATTAAACGTATTTTAATCATTTCCTCAACTAGGAAAAGATACTCATTTTTTAAAAATTTAACTCAAGGAATAGGAGATTAATTTCCCTTCCCCACAAAAGAAAAAATGTTTAGGATTCTAGAAAATTATGCAATTTTTCTTGAAGTCCACTGAAGCATTGACTCCAAAGATAATTAGCTTGAGCTTTGCTGCCTTAAAGCAATTTCCCCCTTTCAAATGAATATACAATCAATGAGGAGTATTATAATACACCAGTCTCAGGTGCTGAAGACCTGTTCAGGAAAATAACACATAGTCTTAATTATCTTCACAAATATTCAGTATTCTTTCATGTAGCGGCAAGATATATTAGTGTTTCTCCTTTATTTACTGTCAATATTTTTTTTTAAAGACCATTGTTTGTTTGTTTTTTTAAGATTTTATTTATTTGACAGAGAGACACAGTGAGAGAGGGAACACAAGCAGGGGGAGTGGGAGAGGGAGAAGCAGGCTTCCCGCGGAGCAGGGAGCCCGATGCGGGGCTCGATCCCAGGACCCTGGGATCATGACCTGAGCCAAAGGCAGACGCTTAATGACTGAGCCACTCAAGTGCCCTTACTGTCAAATTTTTATGCAGACCATGGCACATGCTAGCAATTTCACGTTACTACTTCCCTCCCAGAAATTTTGGAACTTTGATGCCTCCTGAAGTTCTACTTTATTTTTTTAAAGTTTTTATTTAAATTCCAGGGAGCAGAAATAAATGATATAGAAACCAAAAAAAACAATAGAACAGATCAATGAAATTAGGAGCTGGTTCTTTGAAAAAATTAATAAAATTGGTAAACCTCTAGCCAGACTTATCAAAAAAGAAAAGAGAAAGGACCCAAATAAATAAAATCGCAAATGAGTGAGGAGAAATAACAATCGACACCACAGAAATACAATTATAAAGGAATATTATGAAAAGCTATATGCCAACAAATTGGACAACCTGGAAGAAATGGATAAATTCCTAGAAACATACAAACTACCAAAACTGAAACAGGAAGAAATAGAAAACTTGAACAGACTGATAACCAGCAAAGTAAACTATCTACAATAGTCTCCCAAAGTTTTAATGAACTCTGTACGTCTATTTTTCCAGTTGAAGGTTATATGTATACTAAGTAGCATTTTTCAGTCTATTACTTTATCCAAATATTTTCTCTCTCTTGTCATTTTCTTGCTATTTATATCATTGAGACATTTATAGATTTAATTTTGTTATAAAAGTTGTAATATTAGATCTAAATTATTTATTGGTGAATTATAATTTTATTAATCCCAAAGAGCTTTCTAAAAGCATTATTCTAATCATTGCAAAGAACCCCATCAGAGGTTTTATTTCTCATAAATATATATGAGGAAAATATACATATGTGCATATTTTAAAGGTACCAAATTTTTCCCCTTAGCAATTTCTGTTTCCATCACCCATTTACTTGCTCACATGCTTAGGGGGGTCATCATTTATTAACATGCTATTTTTAAAAATTTAAATGATATATAAGATTGTACATTTTTGAGGAATTGATAGCATCAATATATAACATTTGCATTTAATGAATGGAATGGTGCATTCAGTCATAAGTATACTTTGTTAATATTCTAAGTTAATAGAAATGTATATACATAGCAGAAAGGATGGGAGGAACTTACACCAACATTTCCAGATGGAGAGAATATAGATCATTTTACTTTCGTAATTTTGTTTATATATATTTTCTAAATTTCTACCATGGGCATGTGTGACTTTCATAAGCCAGCACCCTGAGGATGTTGCTGCTATTCTGTGGTTGTGTCTATTTGGGGTCACTAACATTAAGAATCATCCAGAGAATCCAGAAATCTAGTATTTCAGAGGATTCTTTATTTAGGATCCTTGTAGAGACCACAGAAGTATCTGTAGAGGATGAATTTTAAAACATTAAGAAACAAAACTTTACACAGTATTGACCTATGATATAGATGAACCATGAAAGACATATGAAAGGTCTTAATATCTATCTCCAGCCCCTCCTCCCTGACATCACCTGTCTGCTGTAAGTGGAGTAGGTTTTGTTCATTCTAGAACCTCTGTCTTTAATATATGCCTTATCTCTAAGCTGCTTTTCTAAGTTTCCTGGTTATTATATCAGCAACCAAGAGAGTCCTTGGACATGGCTAAAGCAAAATATTAAGGTACCATATAATAAATAACCTGCTTTCTAGAGAAGGACTCATTTCCCTGTAAATTGCTTGGCGTATTCAGTCTGCTTGCAATTCAAGGTAATAGAAATGGCTGAGTGATACTGCAGCTCTCTTTCTCTGTAACATTAAGAATTATTTCTTGGAATCTGAGCATCATATGTAGCTTTATGGTATTTTCTGCCTTTTGACAGCAGCAACTTAATTGTTTATTTACTTCATGCTCAATATTGTGTGTGCTACCTAAGCACCACGTGACTGCATAAAAGAAAAGAGACAATTGTTTTTGTGGAATAGAGAGCTCATTGCTTTTTGGCTTTCTCTTTCACAGCGCACTTTTTCTACTAAAAAAAATATTTTAGGGGCACCTGGGTGGCTCAGTCAGTTAAGCGTCTGCCTACGGCTCAGGTCTTGATCCCAGAGTCCTGAGATCAAGTCCCACATTGGGCTCCCTGCTCAGCGGGGAGTCTGCTTCTCCCTCTCCTCCCGGCTCATGCTCTCTCTCGCTATCTCTCTCATTATCTCTCTCTCTCTCTCAAATAAATAAAAATAAAATCTTAAAAAAATTTTTAATTCACTTGTTTAATTCTTTTTATTAATTCATTTTTTGAGTTATTATATTTATAGGGGCTTAAGGAAACCTTTGAAATGGAGTATGGTGAGCCTTCTTACTTTAAAATGTACTCTAAGGACAAAGGACACTCCTGAATCTTTCAAACCTATTTTCCAGTGTAGCCTATTTTTTGGCAGTCATTTAGAGTTTTCCCATGCAGAATTGTTTATTTAAATTGTATAATTTCTGTGTAAACCTGATATTATTTTTCCAGAGGATACATGTAACTAGATGTGATTTGAGTAACATAAATTTGTGCCAGGGGAACCTCATTCTGTTCAGCTGACATTTTTATTCTTTCATTTAAAATTTTTTTGTCCCACTGAACTTACCTAAAGATTAGTGCTGTATGATCAACATACCTAGCTCCATGAAGAAGTTATGGTTGGCTGCCAAGTGGTGATACTGGGTTTATCTTTGGGTTGGTGATGTGCAACTGTGTGGCTACAAAAGCATGACACTGTAGATTCTTTTCTATAGTATAATGGGTTGCATATCTGCAGATTCACAGTGGGTTTAAATTGATTATTATGTGAGAGAGGCTCTTAAGGGAATGGATAGGGTGACCTGGATCATATTCTCTTAAAAAAAAAAAAAGGCCAACTTCAAAGCCTCAGGATCAAAGGTCCATTACCTTTCACTGTGAAACCAATGCGCCTCAGGGGTTAATGCAATCTTCTAACAATCTAAAAGCCAGATTGATCTTTGTCTTTTAAATGTCTCCTGGGGCTTCCAAGCTATGAGGGGAGAGCTGAAGGGCAACAACAATATATTTTCATGAGAGAGAGTGAATGTGACTGATTGCTAGCATGTCACAGGCAGAAGAACAAAGGTGAAAATGAAAGTGACTCAGAGGTGCATCCCATTTCAGGCGTCTGTCTGCAGAACAATGACTCATTTAGTTGAACTCAGACTTCCTCACATTTACTCTAGGTACAAGTCTTACTGCTAGGGAAAATATATACATAAATGAATCCACATATATTTTTCATTTCCAATAAGAGAACTCATGGTTGGGGGAAGATTCAGGTATACACTAGTGTGTGAACAATTGGAGGAGATTAAAATTTACCACAAACTATAAGTGACATTTAAAGAAGTCACTGAATCCCCCTAGGTCTTTTTTAACTCTTAAATATGCTAGAAAATTTAAGGAGTTCCTAAATTTGAAATCAGTCTTCTCCAAATGGTTGTGTGTGTGTGTTTTGTTATGTGTGTGTGTGCTTGACAATATTGACAAATTACTTAATAAAGTCCAGTAAAATATAAAAAATTCTAAAATGGAGATGTTGTGTAAAGATGTTTATGTACTTGAAATAAATAATGTCTGTATATAAATGTGTGTTGTGAATTGATAAATCCATATCAATATTTTAGTTTCAAGGACAAATTTCAAAATTTTATTACGTACATAGCCCTACATTTAGATAATATGGCGTTTAAAAATGTACTTTGAACAGTTGTCTGTTTATATGACAAGTAAGGCCTTATGAAAAGTAATATATAAAGATTGGAATTCAGTAACATCTCCATTTCACTCTCATTATCTAGCAACCAACCCCGTACAAGAGTATTCACCACAGTCAGTAGCAAATAATTGTTTCTTTCTTCGTATGTATCAGTCAGTACCCAATTATGACTGTTATTATTCATCAAAAATAATATTGCCTCCAAAACTTCAATTTTATTCATCCCACCTCCAGACAAACATCTCCTATGTTACTATCTATTATGCCTCTCACCTTATTCCCACATCTCCTTCTGCTTAACATGGTATTTCTCTGCTCTTCTTCATAACAAACCTTATTCAGAGTTGAATAGACACTTTTTTTCATTTCACAGTCTTTCCTCAAACCACTCCAAAGTGGCAGCCGTCATTAAAATGGGAAAAGCAGAAGAAGCTAGCTTAAAGGGTTCCGTGAGTATTAAATGAGTCACTACACTAAACAAAGATACTTAAAGGAGAGTTTGGCCCATAGTGAGACCTCATTAAATATTAATTAAACCATAACTATCAGTATTGCAATCAGTATCACTATTTTACTCATCAGGACTATTTTGTGAGTAAAGATCTCCATGCTGGTCTGGAGTCCTTAAAGAATGAAGATCATGTTTTATTTATGTTTGTAGCTCTGGCACTGAGCACATTCCCTGGAAGATTGTGTAAACTCAATACTATTATTCCAGTAGTTCCTCAAATGTTCATTTTTTTATATAAGCACATAATACTTATTCATTTATTAAACATTGTATTATTCCCATAAATGTGCTTATTTAAATCAGACCTAACTATATGGTCTTACAAGATCACGAAGACTATTTTTGTAATTAAATCCATTCCTAAAATGTAAAGAAACTCATTTGGGTAGAGAATCTTTAGGAAGTATTCAGATGGTTTTCAAGTACGGTACAACTCCAGAAATATGCCTAACTCTAAATAACATCCTATAGATACATATAGTTAGCACCTTCTTTAAGTTAAAACTGTACAAAAGACTGAGAAACAATGGTGAATAGTGCTTAACCTGACCTACAGTTTACCTTCAATTATAGAAGAATGTAAGCAGATAATCACAGCAAAGTATGGTGAATGCAGGGTACTCTTAGACTCTCATAGAAAAGGCATCAGCTGATGATTATGGGATTTCTTGGCAAAAGTGGGAAGTTGGGGAAAGCATTCTTGACAGAAGCGGCAACATCTACAAAGGTTTAGAGCCCAGAGAAAAGAATGCTTTGAGAGGGAAACTATGGTTTCGTACATTTTGAATCTGAAGAGATTAAGTAGAGAGTAATGAAAGATGAAGTTGGAGAAGAAAATGCTTCAATGACAAGGACCATAGAAGCCATGCCAAGGAATTCTGAATGAATCAATGAGTAACAATAAGGTCGCTACATGAACTCTTCTGATCACAAAGCAATATGGCGGGGGTAGATTGAAGGCTGCGAGACTAGAAGCAGAGACATTAGGAGGCTGTCGCAGTGATCCAGGTGACTCTTGACAGTTGCCTAAAACAAGGGGGTACTAGTGGAGGTAGAGGTAAAGGAATGGATTTGAGAAATATTAAGGAGAAATATCAAGTATTGTAGCAGGTATTCATAGGAATATTATTGGCTGAGAAAACCAGGAACTGTAGGAGATTAAAAATGTTCCAGCCATGTTAATAAGCTTTACCAGTTGCCAGAGCTGAAGGGAAAGGAAAGTCACTCTCCATGCTTACATGTCAACTACGACAAATGGGAGCTGAATAGCAAACTGCATGTTTATCATTGTGACTGCTGAAGGTAATGCCTGCTAAGCAGTTAATACTACAGACACCAGAGAGGGGTGAGTGCAGATTGCACTTGGCATATGGTAGACATTAGCTCATTAGAATATTCAGACTAGCAGATGTACACATTTCAGGATGCTAGGGAAAATATTAATTTTAAGAATTAAAAACTCCTGAGACTTTGGAAGTTTTAAAGTTCTTGGTTCTCAAAGTTCTCTGTTGGGCAAATTGGAGGCATTTCAGTGGCTATCTGTTCAGCTGAATTCTGATTACAGCTGAATGGGCTCAAACTCTACTATTAAGGTAAACCTGGGGAGAAGAGAACGAGGAGAGAAACATGCTGTAAAATTCCTGTAATTACACTTTATGCCAAGCATTTGAAATGAAGACACACTACACACACTACTAAAGATAGAAAACATTTCACGGAAGAGATTTAAAACAGTTTTAAAATATGAAACTATAGATATATAGCTGAAGCTATTACTTGATGCTGTATTTAAAGGGGATGACAAAATCTTATCAATTCTACAATCTATGACTGAAAGACTTTTCTATCACAACTTTCCTTTTTGGAAAATTAAGCTCAAAGAGACCAGGCAAAATCCTGAAGTTCTACTCAAAACAAAGCCATAGAATCTGACCTAGAGAGTAAGAATCAGTTTTGAGTCATCATTTCTATTTAAATTTATTTATTTATTTAAGATTTTATTTATTTATTTGACAGAAAGCGAGAGACAGAGCATGAGCAGAGGGGGACAGGCAACAGGAGAAGGAGAGGCAGACTCCCCACTGAGCAGGGAGCCCACTGCCATGTGGGACTTGATCCTAGGACCCAAGGATGAGGACCTGAACCAAAGGCAGATGCTTAAACAACTGAGCCACACAGGCGCCCCCTATTTAAATTTAAAATGCGAAAGAATTCCCCTCCCTCCTTTTTTGGTGGGACATGAATAGACAGGAAAGGAAGAATGAAGGAAAGGTGGGAAAAGAAAACAAAGAATGAAAAAGAGAGTAAGGAAGGAAAGTACATTTCCTTTTACACTGAATAAAAGGAAAAAGCAATCATTTGAACACATTTTATTTATAAAAGAGAATTTATATTTTAGCATATTTATTCAATTGTAACTAATTGTGTTTATGAAAATGGTGAATACTCAGAGTTTGGGTCCATGGGAGGACTGAACACTTGTGTTTAACTCACTTACAAATATATGTACATAGAGTCATTTATATGGGATTGGGTGAACATCTGTCATATTTATCTGTCATTTTTTAAAAAAGATTTTATTTATTTATTCGACAGAGAGAGAGATAGCGAGAGCAGGAACACAAGCAGGGGGAGTGGGAGAGGGAGAAGCAGGCTTCCTGCCAAGCGGGGAGCCCGATGTGGGACTCGATCCCAGGACCCTGGGATCATGACCTGAGCTGAAGGCAGACGCTTAACAACTGAACCACCCAGGCGCCCTTATCTGTCATTTTTAAGAAACATGTGTGTGTTTGTGTGTGTGTGCATGCATTCACAATAAGTCTAGAAAGAGTATTTTCTTCAATCAATAGACAGCAATTTTGAGGCATCCATCCCTGAAATCAAATAGCAGATGAAGCTGATTGTCAGAAACAACCACAATCCAAAAATATGCCCTTGAGAGAACTATATACAACACGACCAGGATTGAGAACTCATGTAGCTAGAAAACAAGCCATTTGCATAAAACCTAAGGAAAATCAACAAAGTTGGACTCTAGCATACTGGGAGAACACTAAAGCCAGGGACACTGTAATAAAAACCGCACTGATTGTCAGTGGCACAGACGTTATCACTCAAGCTGAGAAAATATATTCTAACCAGCTAGGCTGATGAACCTCTCTACTTTCATCTATAAACATAAACAGATGACCAAGAATCACCAAATATTTGAGGAAAATAAAAACAATAAATAGAACTAACCCCAAGGGTAAGCAGAAGGAAACTTTGAAATAAGTACTATTAATATCACCAGAAAAGAAATTTATGGATAAGAAAGGAACAGATTGTCAAGGAAAAAATAAGCAATTAGCTCTCTTTTTGACATTGAAACCATATTTACTGAAAGAAACTGCACCTTAATACATTGGATGACTAGTAAAATGGAAATACTGAAAATGAATTAGGGGAACATAGAGTCAAGGTATTCTTTCCAAAGGCAGTTATAAAGACACGAAGAAGGGATACTTGGGTGACTCAGTCAGTTCAGTGTCTGCCTTTGGCTCAGGTCATGATCCCAGGGGCCCAGGATCAAGTACTGCATTGGGCTCCTTGTTCAGTGGGGAGCCTACTTCTCCCTCTGCCCTGCTGCTCCCCCTGCTTGTGCTCTCTCTCTCTCTGACAAATAAATAAAATCTTAAGATAAAAAAAAAAAGACACAAAGAAGAAAAAGTTAAGAAACCAGAAAATAGTTCCAGGAGTTCCAATAGCCATCTAATAGGAAAACCAGAGAGAGAACAAAGAAAAAGCGTGGGTGGGTGGTTGGAGAAGTGGTTAATAAAGTAAGTAAAGTAATAAAATTTCCCAGAACTGAAGACGTAAATCTTTTATGTAAGAGCCCTTTAAATACAAATGGAATAATAATATGCAATTATACCTAAAAATATTTTAGAAATACCCTGGTGAAATTCATTCTTTTTAATATTTTAGTATCAATATTTATTTTAGGGGCACCTGAGTGGCTCAGTCGGTTTAGCATCTGACTCTTGATTTCAGCTCAGGTCATGATCGCAGAGTCGTGGGATTGAGCCCTGCTTTGGGCTCTGCACTCAGCGGGGAGTCTGCTTGAGATTCTCTCTCTAACTTTCCCTCTGCTCCTCCCCCAAATCATACACTGTCTCTCAAGCTCTCTAAAATAAATAAATAAATCTTTTAAAAAATATGTCAATATTTATTTTAAAAATGAAAAAAACCCAGATATCTCTCCTAACACCTTACTCTGCTCAAATCCTACCAACTCTCTTCAGAAGTAATTATGTAAAACAGTTTGGTATATTTCCTTCCTGAATTTCTCTTATAATATACGAGATGCACATAGATGTGTATGTGCCCACATACACACATATATATCACACTCTACATTTTATTTTAGAAATTCAAATCCATTAAAAATTTCAAGAGATACTCAATTTAGCAGAGGTAATTTAAATGAATAAAACAAATACAAAATGATGTCCAGTCTTACTATCATCAGAAAAATGTAAATTAAAATGATTGACCAAAAAAAAAATGGTTTGTAATATCTTGTGTTGGCAAGAGTGGGATAGTCATGCATAGTCAAGCACAACTTGTTGGAAATAAAACAGGTACAGTCAATTAGAGAGAAATTTGGCAGTATCAATAAAGACGCACATACTCTGACTCAGAAATACCACATCTATGAATCTACCTACAAAGGTACTATTTACCCCAATATATATATATTTAAATATCTAATCACAAAGTTGTTTGTTTGAGCATTCTTGAAAAGCCAAAAATAAATTTGGAAAAACATACACGTCTACCAAAAGTGGGAAGTTTAAAAAAATATATCAACACATACTATGAAATCATGTCTACCTATTCAAATAAATTAACTAGATATACAACTTAAATAACTAAACATGCACTGTTAAGTGACAAAAGCTAGTTGTAGTGGCCCATTTCATGTTTCAGCCTCCGTTTTGTGTGGCCTCTCTGGTAGGAGTGAGTTGGAGCTGTGCCTCATGTATGGAATGGCCCTGATGCCCACTCTATCATAAGGAAACATTTCCATTTTAAGGAGAAAATCCATAATGTTGGCTTTCTTCTTTCTTTGTAAGCATTGCATGAGCTCTCCATGTCTGTTGATGGACTTTTGGGTTGTTTCTACCTTTCTGCTATTATGAATAATGTTGTTATGAGCCTTTGTGTACAACTTTCTGTGTGGGTATATATTTTCATTTCTTTTGGGTTATATCTAGGAGTGAATTGCTTGGTCATACGTCACTCTATGTTTAACCATTTGAGAAACTGCCAGGCTGTTTTCCAAAGTAGGTGCACCCTTTTACACCCCCACTAGCAGTGTATAAGTGTTCTGATTTCTCCACGTATTCACCAACATTTGTAACACTTGTAACCTCACTTTTTGATTCTCACCATCCTAGTAGGTGTTAAATGGTACCTCACTGTGGTTCTAAAATTACATTTTCCTGATGATAGAGGATATTGACCATCTTTCCGTGTGCTTATTAGACATTTATATACATTCTTTGGAGAAATGTTCATTCATATCCTATGCTCATTTTTTTAAGAGAGGGGGATAGGGGATGGAGGGAAACGGAAAGGGAGAAAGAGAATCCTAATTAGACTCTGGAGCCTGACGAGGGCTCGATCTCACAACCCTGAGATAATGACCTGAGCCAAAATCAAGAGTCGGATGCTTAACTGACTGAGCCACCCAGATGCCCCTCCCATGCCCATTTTTAAAAATTGGGTTGTCTTTTTATATTGCATTTTAAAGGTTCTTTATGTATTCTAGACAGAAGTCCCTTATCAAATATATGATTTCCAAATATTTCTCCCATTCTGTGGGTCTTTTCACTTTCTTGGTGGTACCATTTGAAGCACAGAAGTTTATAATTTTGATGAAGTCTAATATATCTATATTTTTTCTTTTGTTGCTTGTGTTTTTTGTGTCATATCAAAAATTCTTTCCCAGGGTGCGTGGCTGGCTCACTCAGTAGAGCATGTGAATCTTGATCTTGGGGTTGTGAGTTCGAGCCCCATGTTGGGTGTGGAGATTACTTAAAAATAAAATCTTAGGGGTGCCTGGGTGGCTCAGGCGTTAGGCGTCTGGCTTTGGCTCAGGTCATGGTCCCAGGGTCCTGGGATCGAGCCCCACATCGGGCTCCCTGCTGGGCGGGAAGCCTGGTTCTTCCTCTCCCACTCCCCCTGCTTGTGTTCTCTCTCTCACTCGCTGTGTCTCTCTCTGTCAAATAAATAAAAACCTAAAAAAATAAAAATAAAAATAAAAATAAAAAAATAAAATCTTAAAAAAAAATCCTTTCCCAAATCCAAAGTCATGAAGATTTACTCCTATGTTTGTTTATTTATTTGCTTTTTAAAGAGTTGTAAAGTTTTTGCTCTAACTTTAGGTCTTTGGTTAATTTTGAGTTAATTTTTGTATATGGTGTGAAGTAAGGATCCAACTTCATTCTTTGGTACAAATTTATTATACCTCTAAGTACAATATTGAATAGAAGTGGCAAGAGAAGACATCTTTGTCTCATTCCTGAAATTAGGGGGAAAGCATCACTCCTTTACCATTAAGTAAGATGTTAGCTATGGGTTTTTCATTGACATCCTTTATCAGGTTGAGGAAGTTCCCCTCTATTCCTTGTTTGTTGAGTGTTTTTATAATAAAAGGTGTCGAATTTTGCCAACTGCTTTTTCTGCATCTTTTAAAGTGATCATGTGATACTTGTTTTCTATTATACTGATAGAATGTATTACATGAATTGATTTTCAGATGTTAAACCAGCATTGTTGTGCTGAGGCTGAGATAAATCCCACCTGGTCATGGTGTGTAATTCTCTATATGCTGATGGATTTGGCTTGCTAGAATTCTTGAGGATTTTGGCATTCACATTCATAAAAGATGTTGGTCTGAAGTTTTCTTTTCTTATGATGTCTTTGCCTGGTTTTAGATATATATTTTTTAAAATTTTATATGATAAACTATAATATGGAATATGAAATACTAATACTATAATTTTTTTCTAATACTATAATAATAAGAGCTATACCTAATTGAGTAGAGAAACTCTGCCAGGAGATCTAAAATTTATTTTAGATAATAATAACACAAAAACTGTGTGAGTTTGGTACTATTGTTTTCTGTAAAAACTGAAAACAAAACAAAACACAAAAGAACAAAATCCTGAGACTTAGAGAGGTAATAAACTTGCCCAAAGTCACAAAGCTAATTGTAGGTCATGTGGAGACTTGGACTAAGTATGCCTGTCTTCAAATCTATGCTCTAAATATGCTGATTTTGGAGTATTTTCCTTTTTCTTTTTTCATTATCTCCAGGAACATTTTGGGAAGCAGTAGATCTGTGCTATTCTTCTGGTATGGATGGCAATGAAATCACATAGCTACAAAATTGATGGTACAAGAGCATTGGAAGATAAAACTGTGTCACTTTTTCACTACCAAAGTGCTACACATTAGAGGTGAAATGTCAAATCATTCAGTATTTTCTCTAAATAGGCACATTATTAAATTTTTTCTGATAAATTGATTGATTTGAAGGTCTCTGCATTATAGTGAAAAGAAAACTTACCAGATGAGCTGATTCAAAAACCAGCTATAAAAAGATAATCATGGAGGGCGGCTGGGTGGCTTAGTTGGTTAAGCAACTGCTTTCGGCTCAGGTCATGATCTCAGGGTCCTGGGATTGAGCCCCGCATCAGGCTCCCTGCTCTGCGGGAGGCCTGCTTCTCCCTCTCCCACTGCCCCTGCTTGTGTTCCCTCTCTCTCTGTCAAATAAATAAATAAATAAATAAATAAATAAATAAATAAATAAATAAAAAATCTTTAAAAAAAGAGATAATCATGGAAATTTTAGTAAGGGCTGGGTATATGATGATGTCAGGGAATTATCTTTAATTTGCTAGTTTGTGACAAAAACACATTGGTTCTGTAAGAAAATGGCCATATTTTCTGGAAATTCATGCTAAAGTATGTAGAAGTTATGAAATAACATGTTTTAATGATGACTTAAGAAACAAAAGGACATTGAAGCCGATGAGACTATGTATTTACAAATGTGGAATAAGGATGATGATTAAATGGTGATTAATTTCCTCCACGTTTGTATTTGTTGATAAATATTCACAATGGTAGCAAAAATGTGATCTTAGGGTTCAGTTTTCTTACTCACAGAATGTAGATAGTAATAATTGCCATAGTGAGGATTCAAAGAGATTATATTTGTATAAACACTTTCTAAGTTTTATATACTTCACAAATAATTGCTTAATTAATTTTAGTGATTCAAGAAAAAAGATTGAAAGGTAGGTAATGTATACAAGCAGTGGTTGCTTTTCAGGATACAAAAGTATGGATGGCAGACTCCTGACCTTTAGGGGAGTCGTAGTCTATTCCATTCTAAAGTCTGCAATTCCTGGATAGAAGAATATTTAATATCTTTTTTTAAAATTTCGTTTCAAAGATTTTATTTATTTATTTGACAGAGAGAGAGAGAGAGGTCACAAGTAGGCAGAGGGAGAGGGAGAAGCATGTCCCCCGCTGAGCAGAGAGCCCAATGTGAGGCTCAATCCCAGGACCCTGGGATCATGACGCCAGCTGAAGGCAGACACCCAACTGACTGAGCCACTCAGGCGCCCCAGAATATTTAATATCTTAAATAAATATTAGAATGTATTTTATGGGGCGTCTGGGTGGCTCAGTAGGTTAAGCGTCTGACTTTGATTTTAGCTCAGATCATGATCTCAGGGCTCTGGGATCAAATGCCGCCTCGAGCTCTGTGTTCAGCTGGGAGTCTGCTCGGGGATTCTCTCTCTCCTTCTCCCTCCACTTGTGCTCTTTGTCTGTCTCTCTCTAAAAATAAATAAATAAATCTCTTAAAAAACGCATTTATTTGTTTATTTATTAGTATTGAAATAACAAGTCTCAACCATAAGAAATTATAAACAAAGAGTCATATGAGAAATGTTGGATTAGATTCAACCTGACCAGAGACTTACAGAAGTTAATAAGGGTAAAGATAGGTAACATTTTAAAAATTGGGTACATATACTGTTCATTTTTTTTTTTAAGATTTTATTTTTAAGTAATCTCTACACCCAACATGGGGCTCGAACTTACAACCCCAAGATCAAGAGTTGCATGCTTCATTGACTGAGCCAGCCAGGCGCCCCGATACCTATAGCATTCTATATCTTATTCTATATTATGATCATTATCCCAGCTGCAGTATTGGAAGTATTCAAAACTATCATTGGATGCCAAAATATCTAAAGTGTACAGATTAGACACACTGATTATATGTAACTAAAGGATAGGTTCAAAGTTTTGGTCCCCTCTGAGCTGGTTTGACATTCTCTAGCAGCTGCATCTGCACACGTGCTTTCATAATTCAAAGGGCACTGCATCAGGGTCTCCATGCCTTCTCTCTTACTATGCTTTCTGGACCTTCTTAGTGTGTGATCTGTATACTCAGTTTCTTCCTTTAAACCAAATGCCTGGATTTAGCCTCTTACTGTCTTCTCTATATCTAAGCCTTAGCTTAATGGTATATCCTGATTTATTCCATCTGGCTTTGGCCCTATCAGCTGTCTTTTAGAACAACCTGGGCTTTAAATCTCTGTAGTGCAATGTGAGCCATTCCTGTCCCACTCCAGCATCTGAGTGACAAACCTCAAACTTCCTCATGTCCCAAAAGGAAGTTTGGACAAAAAGCCACACTATTTTGCCTACAAATAGCCTTCTTCAGATTTCTAGTAGATTGTTTTCATAATTAAGTTGTTTAATAATTTAGTAGCTTGAGTGTATGCTCAAAATGTACTTTGAAACACAGAATGCACAGCCAAATCATGTGACATTGTATTAGTGGTCCCTGGTGGTGTGTGTGTTTTCTTGCTAAATTTCATGAGGAAAAATCCTATAAGACACTGAACAAATATAAAAAGTTAGAATAATTCACAAAACAGTTCCGAAACTCAAGAAGAGATACTTTGCCAGAATCTGGGAAGAATTTCCAGGATATTTTAAGTTCAAAGAGCAAGATTTAGATAAGTAATTAGTTGTCAAGTGATGTACTTGTGCTCATAAGACAAAGCCATCTTGATTGAGGGAAAATAAATTTAAAGACTCATTTCCTCTCAGTGCTTTTCCCTTACATCAGACATTTAAGGTGTGTATTTATCAAGCAATGGCAGCCACCCCTCTATTTCATGAGTATTATTCAAAGTAATGACAGTCCTACCTTTACTTCCATCTTTTCCTGTCTTTTGGGAAATAACTCCAAACAAACATCAGGAAGTAAAGATATGTGATGGGTAAGGGAAACTGGCAATGTTACCTGGGAAGTGAGCTCCCTAAAATATAGTCCTACATTGGGAATGCCTTTTAGGAATGTAATTTTTCACTTTGGTATCAGATCAATTATCAAAAAAGCAATAATCAGTGAAAAGAAAAGAGGCTGTCATATAAATATAGAAAAGGGGTGCCTGGTGGCTCAGTCAGTTAAGCAACCAACTCTTGGTTTCGGCTCAGGTCATGATCTCAGGCTCCTGGGAGAGAGCCCTGCATTGGGCTTCACACTCAGCACCAAGGCTGCTTGAGGATTCTTTCTCTCCCTCTCCCTTTGCCCCTCTCCTTACTGGTGTGCATGCACACCCTCTCTCTCTAAAATAAATAAATAAATAAATAAATAAATAAATAAATAAATAAATAAATAACAAACCAAACCTTTAAAAATATATATAGAAGAACAGAATAAATGTTCATTAGAAAGTAGAAATTGAGATGAAGATGATACAAATAAACCTGTCTTTTAAATGACAATCAGTCAACATCCCAGTAGAGAGTGATAGCCAGTGAATCACCAGGTACCTAAAAAACATACTTCTGAAAACTAATATAGGAACCAGAAGAAAAACTCAATAAATCATTTAGTATTTCCCAAAGAAGGCAAGAAAACAGAACTTTTTTGAAATGACATTAAAAATAAAAACAATAATGACAAACATAAATACCAAAATAGGATCAGGGACTGTGTTAAGTGCTTTAGATATATTTTCTCACTTAATAAACAGAAATAATGGAAAAATAGTCTGAAATAAAGGCCAATTGTATGTATAATAATCTATTAAGATCAAAGGGAAACAAAAACCTAAAATGGTTCAGTAGCTTGAGCTTAGGCAAGGAGATTAAAACTATAATAGAAAAATTAAACTCTGCATTTACAATAATAAAGAATAACAATATTATTGTGGAAAATAGAGGAGTTGATGTGGAAGAAACTCTATTAGAATGAAGAGAAATTTGGATAAAAACTGTAATGATTAGAATAGTTGGCCAAAGATAACTTTCAGGGTTAGCACTGTTTTCTTCATACTAAAATTTATACCAATCTTCTTTTTTCTATTCTGATAGTAAATTATTTTTATAATTAAAATGTACCTGCTTGATAACTTCACTGATAGTTTCTCTGCTCTCTTGGCCCTAATACATAGTTTCAATATTTTATGACTGCATAAATCACCTTAAATTAGGTTTTAAATTTTATTTCTCTGAACTACTGAATATATTTGCAAATATAGTTTATCCACAGCATGACATAGCATTAGAAACTTTGAGTTGGATTTTGGGTTCAAGTTCCAGTATAGGATTTTGCATACTGTAACTTAAAGTCTCTGTGCCTCTGTTTTTCCACATGTAAAGTGTAGATAATGACTTCCTTAACAGTCACTCATCACTTTTTTTGAAGTTTGGAGATCCAAATCCTGGGAAACATTTGCTGAACGCTATGATTAAATTAGGTGCTACTATTATTTACTCCCATAATATCCAGCACTTCTCCAATGACACATTCATCATGCATGAAAATATCTGTTAAGTGTCTGTATCCCGAGCTACACTATATGCTTCTTGAGGCTAAAGTACATATCTGTCTTATTTATTCACTACCTAGAGCTTAACCAGAGTAAATGTAAAAATATTGAACAAATGAAATGATAACTAAAAGGATAGATGAATTTAAAACTTTTGACAGAATACTACTTTTTAAATACTATATAAGAAAAAAGCTGAAATCATCTAATAATCAATTTATAGAGAAGTCTCTATTTCCCAATCCATATGGACATGATAGAAGAAAATGAAAGTTTATTTGGCTCCTATATGCACGTGATCTTATAGAACTATCCATCACCAATTCATCATTCAAAAGCATTCTGTATTAATGGAAGACCTATTATTTTATTTACAAATTCTGTCATTGTTCTTCTAAAGGTTATGTTTGCTAAAGTCTATAGGATCTTGACATCTTAACAAACTTATAAAGTAAAGTGAACTCAAAGCTTAGCCCCAGTTCCATTTCTAAAGATAAGGAAGGTGGATATTAAAGCCAAAGTAATATTTGAGCCGGGGTTCTAAAACAGAATAAGATATGGCGATAAAAATTTCATGCTCACTTTGGATTATTTTTAAATTGTGTGTTATAGGCTGAATAATGCCCTCCCCAAAGATGTCCATGCCATAATTCCCAGAACATTTGACTATGTTACATCACATGGCAAAAGGGACTTTGCAGATATAAATAAGAGACCTTAATTAATTACAGACCATAAGATAAGGAGGTGATCATAGATTATTCTAGCAGGGCTCAATCTAATTACAGGAGCCCTTAAAAGCAGAGAGCTATCCCAGGATGGAGTCAGATGAGATGTAGCATAAGGAGAAGTCAGAGGGATTAAAATTATGAGAAGGATTTGGTGTGTGTGAGAATGGAGGGGACAACACGATGAGGAATGCAGGTGACTTCAAAGAGCTGAGAGAGGCTTCTGGCTGAAAGCCAGCAACAGGACAGGGGCCTCAGCCTTGTAACCATAAAGAACTGAATCTGCCAACAACCAGAATGTGCTTGGAAGCAGATTGTTCCCAGGGCAGCCTGATAAGAGCCCAGGCAACCTGCTGGCATGTTAATTTTGGACCTGAGAAACCCAGAACAAAGCTTACTGACTTCTGACTTTCAGAACTGTGAGATAACAAATTTATGTTTTAAGTCACTAAGCATGTAGTAATTTGCTTTGGCAACAATGGAAAACAAATACACTCTATTTATACTAAGAATGTATATTTAGGCCAATTTTACTCTAGATTTTAGGGACTAAGTCTCTCTCCTTCGGCAGTATTTTCCTTGAATTGTTTGTGTGGTATTTCTTACCACCTGAAGGGTAAGAACTCTAGGGATAAGAATGAGTCTAGGGAAAAGATGTAAGAAGGCTGTTAGTTGAGCTTCCAGTCTAGACATTAGGGAAAACGTTTAAAAACGTAACCCTTGGCACCCCACTATAATCTGGCCTACTTTACTATGGTTGAGAGGCTAAATAAGGGTTTTGAGGCAATAGTAATAAATAAAATAGTAGAAAGAATATTTGTTCATTTTCCCAGACTTTTCTCGATGCATATTGCCCTTTGAAATCTGAAATGGTAGTAGATTGCTGGTTTAAGATTCAGATTTTGAACTCCTAGCCACCTCTTTTTCCATGTGTTAAATATATAAGGATATTGATCCTGTTGGAAAATGTATAATTCTAATTTTTGAAGATCAACTATCTTTGCTTCCTCACACCATATAATCTTTTATTGCTAAAAGATTCATTAACACACAAAGAGAATTTTAAAAATATGGCTCAGGAAATCACCCATTTGCCTTTGGTGTGCTGTCTCTTTTGTGGCAACTGAACATGCCACAGACTACTTAGGAATTCATTCCTGAAATCCTAAGTATAAAGGGATAAAATGAGCATGATGTGTTCTGTGGGATAGGCCTTTCAATTACAATGCAATTATAAAATAATTCATTTTTACTTATATTGTTTGTAATGAAGAAACTATGTGATGGGAAAATATAATATTTGAAATTATAATAATGAATTTAATTTAAACTGTAACAAAAATTAAACATTTTAAAATAGTATTATTTCTAATTATTGATAATTACAACTAAAAATGTTTTCTTAGGTATTTTTATATGCTGTCCATTATTCTAGGCATTTTGAGGGGAAGAGAAACACAATGGAGCCTAAAGAAGAAAGAAGAACAAAGCTTATTAAATTCTTAGATTATCTTACTCAATTCTTAAATAATGGGCAATTCTCTGAGTCTCATCTTACTGATGAGAAACATAGTTTATCATGAATCAATAACTTTCCCAAAGATATTTAACTTTTAAGTAGTAAAAACCATGATTCAATTCTAACACTGATTTTCACCTAAATCCATGCTTTATCCAAGATGAATCCCAGTTTGTGACTTTTGGGAAGTTAAAATTTAATGGTTAATACAAAATAACTAAAAATTAAAATAAAACCAAAAGAATATAGTGCTAAAGACAAAAAAAAGGAAGAATATAATTCATTACTATACATCTACTCATTCTTTCATCTATTCACCAAATTTTAGTTGATTACCTATTACTGTGACCTCTCTTCCAAGCATTAGGATGAAATAGAGGATGAGACAAATTCTCTGTCATGCTGAGATTACATTCTGCTGGGGGAATTAGACAATAAAGATAATAAAAGATGTGCATAATATAAATGTTTATATAGAGTCTAAGAAAAAAAAATCAACCAGGTGTATCAGTCAGAATAACAGTACTAACAAACTACCTCTAAAACCATAGTTGCTCAAAATCCAAATAACTATTTTTTGTTCATCCTACATGTCCCTTATGTGTAACTAGGGGAGTTCTGCTCTCTGTAGTCAGAATCCAGAATGACTGTGAAGTCACCACTTCAAACATTGGTAAGTCCAAGTCCAAGGGAAAAGAGAGTTCTAATATATGTGCTGCCGAAGCGAGCATGGAAAAGAGAGTTCTAAAAAGGTCTTTAAAAGGCAATTAAATCCTTTGTCCTGGGAGTAAAGATATCAATTCCGTAACATATTGGCCAGAAGTTCTTATGTCTCACCCCTCCCATGCCAACACAAACTGCCAAAAAGTGTAATGCTTCAAATGATGGATAAGGGGGAGAACTGGAAACTTTTGGTGAATAGCCCTATGATGAGTTGAATTATGTACCCAAAAAAGACATTTTGAAACCCTAATCCCTGGTACTTGTGAATGTGACCTTATTTGGAAATAGAGTCTTTGAAGGTATAATCAAGTTAAGATCAGACTATTAGTGTGGCTCCTAATCCAATACGACTGGTGTCCTTATAAAAAGAGTGCGATTTGGACACAGACACACAGGGAGAATGCCATATGAGGATGGGGCAGATATTGGAGTGATGCACCCACAAGCCAAGGAATGCCAAGCACTGTCAGCTGTTGGCAGAGGCTAAGAGAGAGGCATGGAATAGGTTCTCTCTCAGAGCCCTCAGTAATCTAATACCTTGATTTCATACTTCTAGCCTTCGAAAGTGAGAGACAATAAATGTCTGTTATTTTAAGCTACCCAGTTAATGGTACTTTGTTCTGGCAGCCCTAGGAAACGAATACAAACACTAATGACTATCAAAAGAGTAAAAAGATTAGTGCCGGGGCAGCTAATGAATAACCAAAGAGGTTTTCTTTAAGAAGGTGTTATTTAAGCAGAAACCTGAAAAAGAAAGGGAGTGAGCCTTGCTAAAATTGAGGAAATATGCACTTGGTGTCAACGACTTTGATATTCACATTACATAAGGCTCCCTGTACAAAAACAACTTGAATTCACAAACTGTATACTAGAAAAAAAGCCTTTTCTAGGACTTCCTAGATTTGTAAATTCCAGGAGGGCTAGGAGAGAAATTACACTTGGCTTGCTTTTCCATCTTGCACAGTCCATGAAATGTTGCTTGTATATATTAGAGGTCAGTTTTTGCATACTTGAATCAAAGGACTCTATCAAAGTTAAATAAGAAACTTTGGCTCTGAAATTTAAACCTGGAATCCTTATAACAGAAGAAATGTTCCTTATCTACTCCTTAATAGGGTAAGTTCGATTTTTAGATATATATTTTATTTTAATTATCTTTGAGTTGAAGGGGTAAAATAGCTTTAATTAAGATCTTAATTCATATTTTACTCAAAATAATCTGTAAAAGCTATTTAAATAGACAACCGCTAGGTCTGGGAAAAGCAGATGTAATTATTTTGAGTAAGATATGAATTAAGGAAGGAAAAATGTAATATTCTTCTAAGTCTGGGGGGAAAAGCCCCTAAATTAATTTAAGTCTCAGGCTGAGGTAAACTACCCTAATTGTTGTTGAGCTATAAGGCGTGTGAAATCATTAGGTTAGACTGTTAAAATTTCTTGGGGGTCAACTGCTTCAAACAACTTTGGGGAAATTTTGCAAATATTTTTCTGATTTAAGCAAAATTATGATGACATAGTCCAGTCTTATGAAAGGATATGGACACCTCAAATGTAGGAAAAAAATAACTCATGTATAGTAATTGGAGAATTTGCTCATTTTATTATCTGATAACTCATGTTATTGTTGGTACGGTTATGTTGATGTAAATGCAGTGTTGTACCTTAGTAAAAATATGATAAGGTCACCAGCTAGCTCACTAGATTTGCAATTATAATTGTTCCTACTCCCTTGTGGCAACCAGCACAGTTGGTTTTTAAAAAAATGAGTTTGTCTACTTAGGAGCTAGCGTTGTTGTTGTTTCTAATTTCACTTATACACACAAAAAAACTGGTTCCCAGAAATTAGTTCAACAACCTGCTGCAACTGCTTAAATTAAATTAAATTAAACATACAACCACTTTCTGCTTAAGAGTTTTCCATAACACACACTATTTTTTGGTGATTTTTAGTGGCAATTCTTATTTTAATTTTTAAAGTTTAATACTTTCACAGTTAGACATTAAACTAAGATTTTCATTGGTAGGAGCCTCCCAGAAAAATGGGTTATTTGGGGGGCCTGGACTAACTATTCAATAACTATTACTTTATTGTCATGAAGCTTTACCTTTGGGTTATACCTGAGGGGATTTTGTTTCTGTGGTGGTCTGGTAATTGACTTTTAAGAAGCCACACTTCCTAGTACTCAACCCCTGAGTCATCAACTTCACTTGAATTTGGGCTGGGCATATGATCTGCTTTAACCAAAAGGATGTCACAGAGGTGAGATTGCGCCAATAACAGGCCTAAACTTAAAAATGCCTGGCAGTTTAACAATAAAAAATTTAAAAAAAAAAAATGCCTGGCAGCTTCTACTTTTATACCTTTGGGATCCTTGGCCTTTCTGGTGTGAAATCCTTCTACCTGGCTAAAAAGACAAGTTGATGCAAGTAAAGCTCTGAGATTACACGGAGAGAAGGAAAACCCAGTTGCCCCAGTGTCTCACTGAGTCTGGTCCCTCACTGACCCATTAGGTGAGCGTATCCATATGAATAACCACTGGCTAGAACTACAGAAGAACTGCCCCGCGGAGCTCTGATTGTCTAAGCATGAGCAGATAACACAGTTGTTGGGAACCACTAAATGTCGATGTGGGTTGTTCGGCAGCAATAGAAAACCAAAGGAGTTACAGTGTGGAATTTGAATTTAAGCACAGACACTATGTTAGAGTTATAAAGTCTTGAATGGCCTTTTAGTGGTATGGTGTGAATGTAAGGGAGGGAAGCTGAGGGGCTCCATTTTAGAAAGTCTCCGTCTCTGCTGTTTTTCTGTTAGGTCCCATTTGCTCATGATCTATATTTTTGCCTCTGAATCAGCCAAAGAAGCTATGTTCCAATTTCAAGGGGGAAGAAGGAAAGTGAATCATTCTGAGTTTTTGTCCTAGGCCCCAAATACCTAATAATGTCTAAGAAGAGCCAGATCCCAAACTTGTTCCAGGTCACTAGCTTGGGACAGACCTCAGCTGATGCTGCCATCAGTACCCCCTGCCTTTGGTAATTTATGGAATAACAGCCAATGTTCACCCGACACTTGCCTTTGATCAGACCCTACCCTGGATTCCTGAAGGAACACATACCCTAGATCCCTCTCCAATATAAATCTCTAACCCCAAACAACAACAAGACTCATTCTTTCCTTTCTGAGTCTCCCAGACACTCTGCTATTCTCTGTCACTCACGCTATTTAATAAACTCTGTCTTCACTTTCTCTGGCTCGCCTTTAATTTCTACCTGTGTGAAGCCAAGGACCCTCTTGGCTGGTCCTGTGGAGTGCTCCCCTGGGTTCTCAGACCCAGCCTATATGCATCAAATGAATTAGTGAGTTAGTGTGGATTTGCAGTTTGGCTGAAGATCTTTGTTCTCTTTATCAGATCAATATCCTTACTCACCAAAGAAATATCCTTAGGCCCACCAAAGAAAGTACTTTCTGGCCACTTTTCTGGAGCAACCTGATGGAATAGAACATGTCCTATAGTGCCATCTATTATTGTTTTAGCCACTGGAACCCACTGAAAAAAAATAGCTATTCTTTGTCTAAGTAGTTATGGCAGATCCTGTATTCCCCAGGGATCCTCAAGTCTGTCCACTTTCTGCATATACTTAAAGTAATGAGAATCACTACCTAAGCAAAGGACCCTGCCTTTTACTCTCCACTGGGTCTTGGGTCAACAAGAAGTGTCATTAAAATTTCACACATCAAATATCTTTGGTAAATCTGTTTCTCTATTAGTAGGGATCCACTCAGAAGGGAGATATTAAATAAAATCCACTTTATTCACTTCAAAAGTAAGAAATTGTACCTAATTAAAGCATAACAGAAGTTACAAAAAGGAATTTTGGAGCATGGGCTCTTACCCATTGAAAACATACCACATAATAAAAGCAGAACAACCTTAAATCATCTAGAATTGTAGTAGGCAGGACCTTTTCCCCCCAGAACTTCTCTATAATTACCTAGGTTGTGATGAAGATGGAAGTATTTAACTCAGCAAAAAAATAGTAAGTTGGTCATTAGCAGCAGAAGTAGTCAATAGGCATGCTATAGGGAGTAAATACTTAATGTTAGAAGTTAGTTGGACAGTTAGCTAGTCAGAGCTAGGGTTGCCAACAAGAAAATATGGATTCAGGACAGCTAAGATAAAACAGCATTAACATCCTGTTTTGCAGCTTAGACAGGACCACACTAGCATTCTGTTTTGCAGCCTTTGCAGAAATCACTTCTGCAAAACAGCCTCAAATAAGACAATTAACCACAAGGCATTTGTCCCTATCATGGCAAGGGCCAGTTAAGACATAAGCCCCAAATGTCAGCAAAAAACACCATCAGTATGTTGACATCAACCTAATAGATAGACAGATATGTGACCAAAGCCCTGATTGGCATGACTCAGCACACCCTGATTGCTTAAGATGGTTCCGCACAAGAGCTCACAAAACCCCCGAAACTTTGAAACTCCAAGGGCAACCCTTTCTGGTACCCTCCCTCTCCGGAAGTTTTGTACTATTGCTCAATAAACTTTGCCTTGCTGCCCACCATTCTTTGTCTGGTCTACCTCTTCATTCTTCGAAGCGGTATGACCAAGAACCATGGGCACTAAAGGCAGAGAAATCCTGCAACATTAAGGTGTGTGTATATGTGTAAGAAGATAGAGAGATGTTTTTTAATGGAGATACAATGCTAGTGACCTTAAGTGTCTCTTTTTTAGGAATCCCTGAATAGTAATGCAAAGATCATGATTCTTATAACAACAGGTAAAAAAGGAGTCATATAAAATTAAATGAAAATCAATGGAACTTTTATAACTGTTCAAAAAGAGAAGTCTGTCTGCAAAGTAGCCTGAGAAAACACACACACAAATAAATAAATGTTTTTTTTAACAGTTTCCTTCAAGGTCTTTTTCGGATTTGCTTTATGGAATGAAATGTGTATAATGTGGAGGAGAAGGGGCACTTGGGAAATCCCTCGAGTGTACAGAGGAAAGTATGTCTAGACTCAAAAGGGAGGCAGGTAAGGGAAGGAAAAAAAGACTATTCAACTTTTTTTTTTTTTTTTTTTATTTAAGCTCAAAAGAATAACTTGAACAACTTGTTGAGTGGCTCATGTTAAGATGATTCTTTACCATTCACTAGATAAAAGCATGTACTTAACATTCTGACCGTTTGTTTGTCCAGGTCCCTGTATTGACAATGTTAATTTCCAAAGAGCTTGATGTTAAACAAACAAATAAAAAAAATAGTAGGCATTGGGGGAGGGTGGTGCACAATATCACTTTAGGACAAATAAGATATGCAGTGTGTGCATGGATGACCCCCTACCCTTGACAGGCCCAACTCAAAGTCTTGAACACAAGATTGAATTGTTATTGTCTGCCAAGGACAAACAAAATGCATTACAGCTGAAGGTAAAAATTCAAGGTGGAGTCGGTATATCATTGTTCTCAATGTTGGCTTGTTTACTAAATATTATTTGAAACAAAACACAGTAAATAATATAAAGCATAAACCATACATATTTTTTGCATATATCAAGACTTCTATTATTCATACATTTAAAGCATTTATTAAGACCTATTGTGTGTAGAGATAGTGTTCTACAAGCTGAAAATGAAATTTTAGAATTGGAAGGAGAGATTTATTCTTAGTGACTATTAATGGAATTCAATCCATTAGCCAGGGTTAAAATGTATGGCATTAGTAGAAATATAAAGGGTGTCATCATTAATCACCTTTATTCTTGGCTCAGATTTTTTCCCTCTCAAAATAGTATACATTTTTCCATTCACTTCTTTCAGTTAGTGATACAGTAGAGAAAACCCTGTAAGCCTGATTTGTGTTCTTTTGTAGGTAATCAATGTTTTGTTGTATGCACATGCTACATATATATGTATATGTATATCAAATAGATATATTATCAAATGTATATTATCAGATTTTATTATAAAAAAACCAAACCAGATAACACTGGATCAGAGATCCTTTCAGCTCATCATATCACACTAGCAATTTGACCTCAAAAGAAGTTAACACAAACACCAGTATTTCCACTAATGATAAGAGCATTTTAATATAGTACATTTCTATAGCAGCATGTTGAGCCTCTTTCTTTAGTAATTTCTCAGCTATGGCTTATAAAGCAGTATTTAAAATGCTGCTATTTATATCCATGTATTGGCATGTCTCTGAGTACACAAAATATATAATGATGCCAAAACAGAACAGATAAATTGTCCTTATGTTAAATCTGATACAGTGTTAGCTCTTTTCAATTCAGCACAATTTCCTAAAACCAAAAAGACTGTATGCCTTGTTCTTGTTACATTAACTGAGACAAGTAAGTCATTTTTCCCTGTTGGTAAATAATTTAAAGCATTACTTTGATAATCAAACAGCACATAGTTAATGTGAAGTTAAGGGAAAGTTCGCATGATTTTTTTAAAAAAGAAAACGTGAGAAAAGATCAGCTGGGATCTGTCCTCAGATTCTCTGGGAGTATATTTTCATACTGTTTTGCCATTAGAGTATTTCTTTGCAAAATTTTGAGGATTGCTGTAATTAAGATAAGCAGATAGTTATCACAACAAATTCAGTAGGCATTTGTATTTAACTCACCTCAATTTATCAGTTCCTTTGCTTCCTTGAGCTGAAACTGGCCCCCCTGCCTTTCAGTGTCTTTGGTCCTCACAAGGGCAGACTTTAACTCACAGGTGAAAACGATTTGCTAGTGGGTCAGTGAGTCAGTGAATATGCTTCCTTTTTCAAATCACCTGGTGTTACACAGGGTCTGTGGAAAAGCCTGATTGCACTGCTGGATGGGTAAGAGTTTATCTGGCTCTGGCATTCAAATTTTGCTACTGTTGCAAAGTTTTTTACAAACTGCCAGATGGTATTTGATTATATAGATCATAAAGAATAATTGGTATGTAATCATGCACCTAATGCCTTTTTTACCCTTATTTTGCATGGGACACAAAGATTGGTGCTTCCATCATCACAGAAATTAGAAATACTAAGGCAAAGGAAATGCCCTTTTCCTGCTTTGAATTGGAATGTGGGATTGAGGAGAAGGAAAGTTATGTTCTTAGAGTTCATTTACATATTTCTAAAGAGATTATTTTCTCACTGCAAAAGTGCTTCAAAATCAACACTCTGGATTGGTAAAAAAATAAAAGATTAAGAGGATGATGAAGCAGCACAGGACTTATTTATTCTCTCTTAAAGGATATTTGATATTTGATCTTCCTCCAAACATTTCCCTATATCATATCAACATATTCCTATAATATCAACAATTATTTATTAAACATCTTTCAGGAAGTGGCTTCTGTGGTTCATAATGACAAATAAGATGTTCCTTTACCCTTGGGGAGCTTGAAATCTAGTGAGGAAGACAGACATGTAAACAAGTAGGTTCAGTAAGTGGCAGAGATTTGCCCAAGGTCCAGTGCAGCCTTGTGTCAGTGTAGTTAATTCTACCGAGACCCGAGACTAGAAAAGGCTTAATATGGTGTGGTTCCATTCAATAAACTTTCTGCAGTGATGGGAAGTTTCTCTATCTGCATTGTTTAGCAAGGTAGCCACATGTGACCACTGAGCATTTGAAATGTGCTGTCACCACAGAGAAACCGAATTTTTAATTTCATTTAATTTTCAGTAATGTAAACTTAAATTTAAGGAACCACATGTGGCTACTGGCTACCATATTGGAGAGTGCAATGATGGAAGGATCCATGTGAGTTGAGTTCCTTCTGTCTATTCTCACTTCTTACATTTTTATTCTGTAGGTATGTGTCTGAGGCCTGGACGACTCTCAAATACAAGGAAAAAGTTCACTCCCATTTAGAAGCTTGTCCTCTGTTTTATTTGAAGAAAAAAGGTATGACGACTAATGACTAATGACTACATTGAACCTCACTCTTCTAACTTACTTTACTTGGAGATGGGTCAAATTCCAGACACTTTGATAGACCAGTGGATGAGGAGAAATGATTTCAGGTTTCCTTATTTCCCATAATGGCCCCATGATTACAAGTTCCTCTGGGGTAACAGATAGTATGAAAGTTTAGAGATAATTGGAGCGGGTTATAATCTAAAGAGAAAAAAAAATCCTAAAATATTATTGCATATTAAATATATATTATATATGACTCTTTTTATAATTCAATAGCAAAAGTCATTTTATGGGTTTTTTTTTATTTCTTTTCTCTGGATTTATTGGACTTTTGCATTCCTTCTTTTTTTCCTTCTCAGGTTTTTGTCCATTGCTCAATTTGGGTTTGTTTATTAAATTCTAAGAACTTTAAAATGTTGAGACTTACAGTCCTTTGTCATATATCTTGCAAATATGTTTACAGTTTGTGCTTACAGTTTATCAGTGGTGCATTTTTGGGCAATAAAATATTTTAAAATTTCCCTAGTGTTGGTCTATTTATCTTGGTTTTTATTTTTTTTTTCCTCTCTGGTGTCATGCTTAGACACGCTGTGCTATACGAAGATTAGATTCCTTCAATAACATTTCCTTCCAGAAATGGTTTCAGTTTTTACATTTAAAGCTTTAATTTATCTGGAACTTACTATTATGTATGATGTGCAGTGTGAATCTAATGTTATTTTTCTCTCCAAATGGCTAGCCATTTGTCCCCAAAGCATTCATTAAAATATCCTTCATTTTCTCCAATCTGATATAAAATGTCACCTTTATCATAAGCTAAGTTTATTATATTCTCAAGTAGTTTTTGTATTTTCTATCTTGTTTCATTGATCTGTCTTTTTTTTCCTCTGCACCAGATACCACCATGTATTCTTTATGTTTCTCTAAATGTCAGTGTCAAGACTGAGATGACATCTTTTCTATCATCTCTTTAAGAGAACTAGTTCATATTGACTTTTGTTTTTCCTACATCATTTTCCCCCCCGATCACACATACTTCAATGTTCTTTTGATAGAATATGAATTTTATATTCATTTAAAGATTTATTTTATATATCTTTCCTTCAAAATTAATTTTGGCATTTACCTTAAGTTTAATGACCATATTGAGAATAACTATTTCTGTATGTGTGCATGCATATACATGTGTGTGTACCTATGTATATTAAATACATGTGAGGGGTGCATGAGTGGCTCGGTCTGTAAAGAAGCTAACTCTTGATTTCGGCTCAGGTCATGATTTTAGGGTCCTGAGATCCAGTTCCATGTCAGGCTCTGTGCTTAGTGTGGAGCCTGCTTAAGATTCTCTCTCTCCTTTTCCCTCTCCCTCTGCCCCTTCCCCTGTTCATGCTCTCTCTTTCTCTCAAATAAATCTTAAAAAAAGTAAATATGTGTGTGTACACACACACACACTACACTTTTCTAGATTTCAGTGTTTGCCACAAGTCCTTTTAGTCCATGAATTCTCCATTCTTGAGCTTATATTTTTATTTCTTTTCTTATTCACATCTTTATTTGCTTTTTAAAAAAAATGATACAAAGACTATATATATTTTTAATACTTCCTTAACTTGTTCTATTGGTTTCACATATGAAATGTAGCTTGGCTTCATTTAATATTCTTGATTCAGTTTTTCCCTTCAAAATTGGAGATATTTTTCCATATATGTCTCATATTTAGTGATGCTGTAGAGAACATAGAAGTAAATCTGATTTGTGTACTTTTATAGGTAATGTGTTCACTCCTGTTGCTTTACTTTGTAGTTCAAATATGATTCTAGAATTTACTTATATATGATCCTTTGTTTAAAATTGATTTATCCTGGTATGTGACAGTTCCCTACATTTGTATTGATAGTTCTTTTGTTAAAGAACTTTTTTTCACGTATATTTTGGTTATTCCCTCTGTCTTGTTTTTTTTTCTTTTTACTCCAATAATACCAAGTTACTCATATCATGGTTTTCCTTATTTATTTATTTATTTATTTATTTATTAAGATTTTATTTAGTTATTTGACAGAGAGAGACACAGCGAGAGAGGGAACACAAGCAGGGGGAGTGGGAGAGGGAGAAGCAGGCTTCCCGCTGAGCAGGGAGCCCTATACGGGGCTCCATCCCAGGACTCTGGGATCATGACCTGACCCAAAGGCAGACGCTTAACACCTGAGCCACCCAGGCACCCTGGTTTTCCTTATTTTATCATCTTATTTCATATTATTCATATGTCACATAAGACTCTCTCCCATAAAAACAGAGTATTTTTCACCTCTAAAGTAATTGTATGTTTCCATATACTTTGAATGTCAAGCTTAGAGCATGTCTGTTGTTATGGTTTCTTTGTTTTTCCTTGCATAGCAACTGCATTTAATCTTAGATACA
The DNA here is from genome assembly GCF_004348235.1 of Phoca vitulina. Lineage (NCBI taxonomy): Eukaryota > Metazoa > Chordata > Mammalia > Carnivora > Phocidae > Phoca > Phoca vitulina. The sequence goes on along the minus strand of NW_022589724.1, from coordinate 5,797,587 downwards.
ACATAATTGTTTTTCTCCTGTTTACTATAATATTGTCCTTCAAAATATGATTTTCACTTTTATCTGTTCACAATAATCTTGAGTATGGACATGAATTTTTATAGACACATGAAATATTTTTGCATGTTTGCATGCTTTGCATTTTTTAGGACTTGTTATTGTTCTAGATTAGTTGGTAAAAACACAGGTTCTGCAGTTAGTTGAAATGGTTTCATATCCTGGCTGTGCAGCTAACTGGCTATATGACCTTTTTCCATCTAGGAAGACTCTCTGTGACTTAGTGTTCTCATCTTCACTGTAGGGATGATAGAAGTAATTACTTCTAGTGTTTTGAGGATTAAATAGCATGTCTACACAAAGCATGGAGAACAGAGATGCACATAAACTAAGTGCTCACTAGATATCAGCTGTGATTATTTTCTGCATATGCGTTACAAGATTCTTTCATTCATTCACCCAGAAGATACTGTTGAGTATCTAATTTATAAGACTTATTCTAGGAACTAGGCACAGAACATGAAAAAACAGGAGGGCGGAGCAAGATGGCAGAGGAGTAGGAGACCTGGATTTCGTCTGATCTCAGGAATTCAGCTGGATAGGGATCAAACCATTCTGAACACCTACAAACTCAACAGGAGATCAAAGAAAAGGATAGCAACAACTCTGAACAGAAAAGTGAGCACTTACTGGAAGGTAGGACGTGCGGAGAAGTGAATCCGAGGCAATATTCGGGAGGATAGACGGCGGAGAAGGGGCCTCCGTCCACCGCTTCGGGCAAGGGATAGAGCCGGGGAGCACAAAATCGGAACTTTTAGATGTTGGCACCGCTGAGGGACGTCGCTCCAGTGGCTAAGCGGGGGGTGGAACCCTCGTGGGACAGCGTGGTCTCAGGACCCTCGGGGTCACAGAAAGACCGGGGGTGCCTGAGTGTGGCAGAGCTCCCAGGTATCGGAGCAGGGAAGCCGGCTGCAGAGACGGAGCCGAGGAGTGGGCTCTCAGCTTGGGGTTGCCATAAACTGTGATCCGTGGCACAATCGGGCCATTGCTCCTCCAGCAGAGACCCAACAAGCGGCAGATCCGGGCAGACTCCTCTTTCTCCCCCGGGAGGAGCTGCCCGGGAGCACACCGCAGGGATCTGCTGGGTTTGGAGACTCCACACGGGGTCCGGTGCCAGAGATAGAAATGCTCGGTCACAGGCCGGGTGAGCACGGAGTGCGGCCGGAGACCGGGGAGACGGGAGTGACTGACGGCTTTTCTCTGGGGGCGCACTGAGGAGCGGGGCCCTGAGTTCTCGGTTCCTCTGGGGCAGAGATTGGGAGGCCACCATTTTCACTCTCGGCCTCCAAAGCTGTACGGAAAGCTTGCAGGGAACAAAAGCTCCCGAGAGCAAACCCAAGCAGATTACTTAGCCCGGACCGGCAAGGGCGGGGCAATTCCGCCTCCAGCAAAGACATTTGGGAACCACGGCAACAGGCCCCTCCCCCAGAAGATCAGCAAGAACAGCCAGCCAAGACCAAGTTTACCGATCAATGAGAACGGCAGAACTCCAGCACTAGGGGAATACTGCACAGGGAATCCATGGCTTTCTTACCATGATTCTTTAATCTTTCAAAGTTAACTTTTTTTTTAACTGTCTTTTTTTTTTTTCAATTTTTCTTTTTCCCTTTTTCAATCAACATCTTATCAATCCCTTTTTAAAAAAAAATCTTTGTATTTTTCATTGTTAGAGTCATATTCTATCCCTTCATAGTAGTTACACTTATTTTTGGCATATATATATAAGTTGTTCTCTCTCTAAAATTTTGAGATACAGTTTCTTCAAACAGATCAAAATATACCCTAAATCTCTAGTGTATGGCTTTGTTCTAGTCTCCTGCCTGATCACATTCTCTCCCTTTTTTCTCTTTTTTTAAAAATCCTCTTTCTTTTTTCAAACAACTTCTTATCAATTCCTTTTATAAAATTTTTTATAATTTTTATCTTTACAGTCATATTCCATCCCTTCATTGTATCAACCCTTATTTTTGTACATATATAAGTTTTTCTTTCTTTAAAATTTTGGGAGGCACTTTCTTCTAACAGACCAAAATACACCCAAAATCTAGTGTGTGGCACTGATCTACACACCAGCCTGATCATATTCGATCATATTCTGTTTTTTTGTTTTGTTCTGTTTTTGTTTGTTTTTATCTTTATCTTTTTCTCTTTTTTTTTCTTTTTCTTTTTTCTTTCTTTCCCTTTCTTTTCCCCTGACTTCAGGTCTTTTCTGATTTATTTAGAGTATATTTTCTGGGGACATTGTTACCCTGCTAGCATTTTGTTCTCTCATTCATCTATTCTATTCTGGACAAAATGACAAGACGGAAAAAAGCACCTCAACAAAAAGAACAAGAGGTAGTACTGACTGCCAGGGACCTACTCAGTACGGACATTAGTATGATGTTGGACCTAGAGTTAAGAATCATGATTTTAAAAGATACTAGCTGGGCTTGAAAAAAGCATGGAAGGTATTAGAGAAACCCTTTCTGGAGAAATAAAAGAAATAAAATCTAACCAAGTCAAAATCAAAAAGGCTATTAATGAGGTGCAATAAAAAATGGGGGCTCTAACTGCTAGGATAAATGAGGCAGAAGAAAGAATCAGTGATATAGAAGACCAAATGATGGAAAATAAAGAAGCTGAGAAAAAGAGAGATAAACAACTACTGGATCATGAGGGCAGAATTCAAGAGATAAACGATACCATAAGACGAAACAACATTAGAATAATTGGGATCCCAGAAGAAGAAGAAAGAGAGAGAGGGGCAGAAGGTATATTGGAACAAATTATAGCAGAGAACTTCCCTAATTTGGGGAAGGAAACAAGCATCAAAATCCAGGAAGCACAGAGAACCCCTCTCAAAATCAATAAAAATAGGTCAACACCCCGACATCTAATAGTAAAACTTACGAGTCTCAGAGACAAAGAGAAAATCCTGAAAGCAGCTCGGGAGAAGAGATATGTAACCTACAATGGTAGAAACATTAGATTGGCAACAGACCTATCCACAGAGACCTGGCAGGCCAGAAAGGACTGGCATGATATATTCAGAGCACTAAATGAGAAAAATATGCAGCCAAGAATACTATATCCAGCTAGGCTGTCATTGAAAATTGAAGGAGAGATAAAAAGCTTCCAGGACAAACAAAAACTAAAGGAATTTGCAAACACGAAACCAGCCCTACAAGAAATATTGAAAGGGGTCCTCTAAGCAAAGAGAGAGCCTAAAAGCAACACAGACCAGAAAGGAACACAGACAATATACAGCAACAGTCACCTTACAGGCAATACAATGGCACTAAATTCATATCTTTCAATAGTTACCCTGAATGTAAATGGGCTAAATGCCCCAATCAAAAGACACAGGCTATCAGATTGGATTAAAAAACAAGACCCATCGATATGCTGTCTGCAAGAGACTCGTTTTAGACCCAAAGACACCCCCAGATTGAAAGTGACGGGGTGGAAAACCATTTACCATGCTAATGGATACCAAAAGAAAGCTGGGGTGGCAATCCTTATATCAGACAAATTAGATTTTAAACCAAAGAGTGTAATAAGAGATGAGGAAGGACACTATATCCTACCTAAAGGGTCTATCCAACAAGAAGATCTAACAATTGTAAATATCTATGCCCCTAATATGGGAGCAGCCAATTATATAAGGCAATTAATAACAAAAGCAAAGAAACACATTGACAATAATACAATAATACTAGGGAACTTTAACACCCCCCTCACTGAAATGGACAGATCATCTAAGCAAAAGATCAACAAGGAAATAAAGACTTTAAATGACACACTGGACCAAATGGACTTCACAGACATTCAGAACATTCCATCCCAAAGCAACGGAATACACATTCTTCTCTAGTGCCCATGGAACATTCTCCAGAATAGATCACATCCTAGGTCACAAATCAGGTCTGAACTGGTACCAAAAGACTGGGATTATTCCATGCATATTTTCAGACCACAATGCTTTGAAACCAGAACTCAATCACAAGAGGAAAGTCGGAAAGAACTCAAATACATGGAGGCTAAAGAGCATCCTACTAAAGAATGAATGGGTCAACCAGGAAATTAAAGAAGCATTTAAAAAGTTCATAGAAACCAATGAAAATGAAAACACAACTGTGCAAAATCTTTGGGATGCAGCAAAGGCAGTCCTAAGAGGAAAGTATATAGCAATACAAGCCTTTCTCAAGAAACAAGAAAGGTCTCAAATACACAACTTAACCCTACACCTAAAGGAGCTACAGAGAAAACAGCAAATAAAGCCTAAACCCAGCAGGGAAGAGAAATAATAAAGATCAGAGCAGAAATCAATGAAATAGAAACCAAAAGAACAGTAGAACAGATCAACGAAACTAGGAGCTGGTTCTTTGAAAGAATGAACAAGATTGATAAACCCCTGGCCAGACTTAGCAAAAAGAAAAGAGAAAGGACCCAAATCAACAAAATCATGAATGAAAGAGGAGAGATCACAACCAACACCAAAGAAATACAAACAATTATAAGAACATATTATGAGCAACTCTATGCCAGCAAATTAGATAACCTGGAAGAAATGGATGCATTCCTAGAGATGTATCAACTACCAAAACTGAACCAGGAAGAAATAGAAAACCTGAACAGACCTATAACCACTAAGGAAATTGAAGCAGTCCAAAAATCTCCCAACAAACAAAAGCCCAGGGCCAGATGGTTTCCCAGGGGAATTCTACCAAACATTTAAAGCAGAATTAATACCTGTTCTTCTGAAACTGTTCCAAAAAATAGAAATGGAAGGACAACTTCCAAACTCGTTTTATGAGGCCACCATTACCTTGATCCCCAAACCAGACAAAGACCCCATCAAAAAGGGGAATTACAGACCAATATCCTTGATGAACATGGATGCAAAAATTCTCACCAAAATACTAGCCAATAGAATCCAACAGTACATTAAAAGGATTATTCACCATGACCAAGTGGGATTTATCCCTGGGCTGCAAGGTTGGTTCAACATCCACAAATCAATCAACGTGATATAATACATTAACAAAAGAAAGAACAAGAATCATATGATCCTCTCAACAGATGCAGAAAAAGCATTTGACAAAGTACAGCATCCTTTCTTGATCAAAACTCTTCAGAGTATAGGGATAGAGGGTACATACCTCAATATCATAAAAGCCATCTATGAAAAACCCACAGCGAATATCATTCTCAATGGGGAAAAACTGAGAGCTTTCCCCCTAAGGTCAGGAATGTGGCAGGGATGTCCACTATCACCACTGCTATTCAACATCGTATTAGAAGTCCTAGCCATAGCAATCAGACTACCAAAAGAAATCAAAGGCATCCAAATCGGCAAAGAAGAAGTCAAACTCTCACTCTTTGCAGATGATATGATACTTTATGTGGAAAACCCCAAAGACTCCACCCCAAAACTGCTAGAACTCATACAGGAATTCAGTCAAGTGGCAGGATATAAAATCAATGCACAGAAATCAGTGGCATTCCTATACACCAACAACAAGACAGAAGAAAGAGAAATTAAGGAGTCGATCCCATTTACAATTGCACCCAAAACCATAAGATACCTAGGAATAAATCTAACCAAAGAGGCAAGGAATCTGTACTCAGAAAACTATAAAATACTCATGAAAGAAATTGAGGAAGACACAAAGAAATGGAAAAACGTTCCATGCTCATGGATTGGAAGAACAAATATTGTGAAGATGTCAATGCTAGCTAGAGCAATCTACACATTCAATGCAATCCCCATCAAAATACCATCCACTTTTTTCAAAGAAATGGAACAAATAATCCTAAAATTTGTATGGAACCAGAAAAGACCCCGAATAGCCAGAGGAATGTTGAAAAAGAAAAGCAAAACTGGCAGCATCACAATTCTGGACTTCAAGCTCTATTACAAAGCTGTCATCATCAAGACAGTATGGTACTGGCACAAAAACAGACACATAGATCAATGGAACAGAATAGAGAGCCCAGAAATGGACCCTCAACTCTATGGTCAACTCATCTTTGACAAAGCAGGAAAGAATGTCCAATGGAAAAAAGACAGTCTCTTCAACAAATGGTGTTGGGAAAATTGGACAGCCACATGCAGAAGAATGAAACTGGACCACACACAAAAATAGACTCCAAATGGTTGAAAGACCTAAATGTGAGACAGGAGTCCATCAAAATCCTAAAGGAGAACACAGGCAGCAACCTCTTCAACCTCAGCCGTAGCAACTTCTTCCTAGAAACATCGCCAAAGGCAAGGGAAGCAAGGGCAAAAATGAAGTATTGGGACTTCATTAAGATAAAAAGCTTTGGCACAGCAAAAGAAACAGTCAACAAAACCAAAAGACAACCAACAGAATGGGAGAAGATATTTGCAAATGACTTATCAGATAAAGGGCTAGTATCTAAAATCTATATAGAACTTATCAAACTCAACACCCAAAGAACAAAGAATCCAATCAAGAAATGGGCAGAAGACATGAACAGACATTTTTCCAAAGAAGACATCCAAATGGCCAACAGACACATGAAAAAGTGCTCAACATCGCTCGGCATCAGGGAAATCCAAATCAAAACCTCAGTGAGATACCACCTCACACCAGTCAGAATGGCTAAAATTAACAAGTCAGGAAACGACAGATGTTGGCGAGGATGCGGAGAAAGGGGAACCCTCCTACACTGTTGGTGGGAATGCAAGCTGGTGCAACCACTCTGGAAAACAGTATGGAGGTTCCTCAAAAAGTTGAAAATAGAGCTATCATACGATCCAGCAATTGCACTACTGGGTATTTACCCCAAAGATACAAATGTAGGGATCTGAAGGGATATGTGCACCCCAATGTTTATAGCAGCAATGTCCAAAATAGCCAAACTGTGGAAAGAGCCAAGATGTCCATCGACAGATGAATGGATAAAGAAGAAGTGGTATATATATACAATGGAATATTATGCAGCCATCAAAAGGAATGGGATCTTGCCGTTTGCAACGACGTGGATGGAACTGGAGGGTGTTCTGTTGAGCGAAATAAGTCAATCAGAGAAAGACATGTATCATAGGACCTCACTGATATGAGGAATTCTTAATCTCAGGAAACAAACTGAGG